>NC_031773.1:25201250-25251946 GCF_001522545.3 Parus major | reverse complement strand
AGAAGGAGAAGGAGAAGGAGAAGGAGAAGGAGAAGGAGAAGGAGAAGGAGAAGGAGAAGGAGAAGGAGAAGGCATTTTGGTACTTCTTGGTACCTTACCAGTTTTTTGCATACCCTCCCTACTAGTTTGTATTGCTGCTGCAGTCACACTTTTCAATTGGTGGCCTGAAAATTCCCATGACATTTTTACATGTTTTGAGCAGAATCCTGCAAAAATAGGAGATCAGAGTGGTTTGTCATCAGCAACTAGGATGCTGCAGGGCTTGCTGGAGGTACAGCAAGTCAGGGCTGCCCCCTACTTACCAAAGCTGGTGTCTGGTTGCAAGGCAAGAAAAAAAATGCAGATAATGAAGAAAATGTAACTGCACCTTAAAACTGATATTTGCCAGCATCTGTGTCTCATTTTGAAATTCAATGCTGTCTTATGGAGAAATGATAAAGTTGCAAGGCAGAGTCTTTCTGGGGGGCACTGTTGTATGTGCTGGGTTAAAAGCTGAGGGATGGGGGAAGCACTCGCTTGCATGGGTGCCAGCTCCCTGCTACTGGCCTTCACTCTCACCACTGGCAGAAAGGGAGCTGACACAAGGGTAGGCACAAATGCATTATGTTAAAGGACAAAGCAACATGTACTTCTATTGTTTTAACAAAAGTTTGAATATATTCTGCTCATGTCTCAATGTGGCAGGTTTTTGCAATTAAAATCTCCTTTGGGAGAGTAACTTTACACTCTGTGTTAGGAATCAAAAGCATAAAAACATAACATGGATGCACCTGAATAAGACAGAAATTAATCAAAAGTTAACAGAAAACAGAATGGATTTTAAGTAGTATTTTAATCCACTTCTACTCCATGACTACATCTTTTGTAGGGTTGGTTTGACAGCACAGAAGAATAAAGGCACAGTATTTTTTAGAAACAGTACAAAAGTGTTTAAATGGTTTTCAGAACTTTTTAATCCTGCTTTGGTGTTCTGAAAATCTTCCTCAATTAAATACTTCCTCAGCATCAAAGATGTCACTGGTGGTCTCAGGAGAGTTCTGTGGCACTTCTCCTTCCAACAACCACCACAGTGTTGCCTACATCTTTGGGCAGATTCTCTGACAAATCCTGTAGGTTTGCTCAGCAGGGGAGAGAGGTATGAGCAACAGACTTGGCTTTTGTTTGTCTTAGCTTTTTGGGCCATCAGAACTCCCCATTTTTCCAGTAGGTTTTGGTCTTGCCTGGACAATGCTCACTGCTAACTGCACCTGCACTATCGACAGTAAATTTGATTTAAAAACATCCTAATACTGCCAGTATGGAAGTCCCTAACAGTTTTTGTTCCTAAAGTGCTTTTATTTCTCCTTTTGGTCCCACAGCAAATTTTGCTGACTGTAGTCTGTGTTAACAGTAGGGCAAAAAAAACGGTAGGAAAGGTCAAGAACTCCAAGAGATGGAAGGACACAATAGTGACTCTACTAAAAGGCTTCCTTCTGCTTCAGGCAGAGCACTGTGACTGAACAAATGGGAAGCTGAAGATAAGGTAGAGGAGAAAAGGAAGGAGATTACAAAAATAAAGGCTGTCTCTTCTTGGGGATGATCTCATATCTGAACAACTGAACTCTCACTTCCTTGTCCTTTGTCTTCTGCTTGTTACCAATGTTGGCACTCAGAAGCCAGGAAGGAAACAGCAAAACAATTTTAGGGAGATAAAGTTATTTGCAAATTCTGAGAATGCTAGTAGGAATAACCATTTTCCTTATTTGCTAAGGAGTTTTCAAAAATATCTCCTTAGCCCAATCTAAAAATGAAGGAAATATCTGAGGAGGGTTGGCTTCTTGTGGTTCTTTATAAGTAGCAATAGATTGCAGAGCAGTCATTTAACTAGGACTGCCTCCACACAAAGGAGATGGATTTCAGGCTCTGCCAAAACAAGGACTGAAGCCACTGACTTAGGACAGTTTGCTCAGGACTCAGTTCCTGCAGCTTGCTTTGAGCTGCATGGCTGTGCCCAAGCTGGTTACCCGAGCCTCTCTGTGGGTGTGAGAAGAGACAGAAGTGGGCTGTACATGGGGAGGGGTGAACTTCAGCATATGTGCACAACCCAAATGCACCAGCTGCTGGTATAGCAGTGGAGGAAGATCTCCTCCACACAGGCTGTATAGCCAGGAGCTCTGCTCCCAAAGGCAGCAGTCAGTGTGTGCCAGCCTTGCTGCTCCTACTGCTGCAGGGCTCTGTACTTGCCCCAGAGATAATGAGTGGTCCCCTTGAAAATGAAACTCCCAAAGGCATGGTATTTCTGCACATACTTACAGGGGATTTACAGGTAGTTTTAGCCTTCAGAGTTTGGAAGATGGAAAAAAAAATAAAAATATCATGGGAGTTAGTTTCTAAATAGCTCATACACAGGCTCGTTGGGCTCTTTGTTCGCATTGTCAAAGGAAACTAAAATACCTCCAGATTGAAAACTAAAGAACCTGGCACTGCCAAGCAGGTTATGACATGGCCATAAACAGAGAGCAGTGCCTTGCCAGAGAGGTTTTCTTTGTTATTCTGTGGACCCATGCCATTCTGCAGCAGCCCAAGTCCCTGCTCCCCAGAACCTTGTCATGCAAATGGAAAACATGGGCTTCTAGCTCCTCTAATTTTCGGGCAGCAGTATTAGCTGAGCAGGAAGATTGAAATGGCAAGCCATGAGTGAAATTAGTGTATTGTGGTAGGGAAAAAGCATTCAGGCTGACTTCAAGTGCCATGCATAAGTAAGACACCATTCTCTTTCTCCTACTTAGCAATTCTTTTTCTTTATACTCCATCTACGCCATATTAAGTATTTATAAGAGATCACTTTAAATTCCCTTTGCAATCAACATGTGTGCATCAAGACTCATGTCTATTTGCTGAGGCTGTATAGCCAGGGAAATACACTCTGGGTAATTGCTGCTGTAAGGGTTTTGACTGAACAGGTAAAAGTAACATAAGTGCCTTTACAAAAAAAAAAAACATTTTTGCATCGGCCTTCTCTTATGTATGCCCAACGCAAATTCATTTAGCTGAGAATGCTAGCATGTGCTCAAGAAATAGGTGTTAAGCTGGGGAGAACCAAGTGAATTTCATGTTTTGTAACTGGAAAATTACTTTCTGCCCATATAACAAGCCAATGTATGTGCCGTGTCTGCAAGGCACAGCATGCAGTGTGGTACTGCACCCTGTTGGTCTGTAGCATTACGAAAGCCCAATTGCATTCTCAGTACAATGTGAGGCAATTTCTTTTATATTAAACCTTTATTTCAGGCAAGCTGGTTCCAAATGCAATGAAGGGACAGGTGGGATAAAAAAAGAAACTCATCCTGGCAGAGAGAGTGTGACCTACAAAAGTGAGAAGAGAAAGTTGTGTTAGAAAAGCAGCTGTGATTGAAGTGTTCTCACTCACTAGTCAGTGCGTGGAAGCAACAAAAAAATAATCAGCAAGTGAGGAAAAGGAAAGCAGGTTTTCATGTTACTTATAGGGAAGCAAGAAGGATGTTTTAAATCAGAAGAGTGACTCAAAAGTGTGGCTCATGTGGTTCAGATGTCTACAAAGGAGTGAGTTCAGGAGAACAGCATTTTGGGGACTTGGTGCCAGAACTCAAATTCCAGAAAAGGTAATGAAGAACGTGCCTAATTCAGTCATATTTCCAGAGTACATGGCTACTGAACTCATTTTAATTCAGAAAGATGACATCAAAGTGCCTCCCAGCAGAGGAGGAAGAGCAGGCATCCCGAAAGGGGGCCAAGGCAAAAGACGCAAGTGCCAAGGGTCTGACAGGGTGTAGGAGGCAGCATGTATATGCAGTCAGTGCCATCATGAAGTAGTCAGCAGGATTTGGGACATCACATCTTACAAATCAAGCCAGGCAGAGAGGTTCAGAGGCAGATCCTTGATTAGGACACTCCTCAGCAGAGAAGCTTTGCTCATGCACCCTGCTGATCACTTGGTCATATGCTCCTATGCCATTAGCAGTGTTTCATAGCTGAGCAAGGAAACAGTCCCTACTCATTGGGTAGTCTTGGCCCAAGCAGCCTGCAAAATTAACTCATCCTGTTGAACCATTGACTCAGTGTTCACACAGGACTGTAACTTCACATATGTCATTGGTCTTAATAGCTCTTTCTCCATCCATTCCTACAGGTTACCTGTGTTGTACCACCACCTTCTTGGAGGGGACTTCCCAGTGAATGCAGAGGTCAGCCCATGGTTGTCATGTCCTTGCTTGCTCCCAGGCTACTGCCCATCCTCCCACACACAGAGAACTCCTGGTCCTGCCTGGCCCTGCCTGGACTTTCTTTAATCAGTCCTGGCCTGAATGACTTACCCTAAGGCTAAATAGGATAGAAATAAGCACCAAAGACAAGCAGCTGGTTACTGTATCTTATGGACTAGCACCTTAAGGGAACAGGTTTTAGGATGTATAGTTGGTGAAACCAGAGTCTTTTAATAGTTGTCGACAGTAGTATTTTATATCCAATGTATTGCAATGATATCAGAAATTATGTGGAGATAGGATTGGATTTTTTCTCTTTAAAACACAAGTTTCAGTGACTCTTTGTCTCATTACTTTCTTGGAATTTAAACTAGGGTGCAATACAAGCTGTACATGACTGAGCATCTGAGCACCTACTTGTCACTTAAGTACATAACTTGAGATTATCTGCTCTGACTTTCCTTGGGTGTTGTATTCCAGGTAATGTTCCTGCCACTACAGCTCCTCTACAGACCCACCATCTGTTCTTCTCCTCACCTTTGAATGCAAAGCAGACCTTGCACTGGGCAGCTTTACACAGTGATTAAACCAGCCAGGAAGAGTATTTGTGTCAGCAGCTGTGATCTGCTATTCTCCAAAGGCTGACAGAGCTCAACACATGCACACAGACAGGAGCCATGCCTCAAAGGCTGCGTGTTTAATTCTATGAGAAACCTCAGCATTTTCTTGCTTTTATTTTCTCTTGCACTTGTGTGTAGCCCCCAGCAGGAGACAGCTTCATCCCAGCAGCCATTTGTCACACAGTAAAGAGAGAGCTGCCACCATGCCAAACAAGAGACAAGGAGGGAGGTGAGAGCCAAACACCCATCCCAGCTCCAGCTTCATGCACCCACTGGCAGCAGTTTGCTTAGGAACACTGCAAGCCATGCATGAAGAAAGCCAGCACAGTGAGAAGGCCTTGGTGTTAGAGCAGCCATCAGAACCACCCCAACTTGATCTGCAGAGGGGGAAAGCAAATTCAGTGTGAGGCAGAGCATGCTGTGGTGAGGTTCACACGTTCACCACAGCCACACAGGGAAGGAGGTAAGCCTGCAGCCACAGAAATAAAGCCTCTCAGGAGACCCCCTGCCCAAACAGAGCTGGATGAAAGCTGCTGGACACTACAGGGCTGGCCGTGTGCTGTCAGTGGAGACTGACAGAGGATGGGGACAGTGAGAGAGCAGGCAGTGGTGTGGCCACAGCACAGCAGTGCCTCTGGGCAGCCCCGGGGGCTGCTGAGCTCCCACACCAGCCTGATTCGAACCTACACCTTTTCACCTCTCCAAGGACAAAGCCCCTAGGATCATTAGACTTGCAAAGTGACAGAAACAGGGAGTCTTCCTCCTAGTGAATACCGCAGGAGCTACAGCAGGAACCTTCTCCTCCTGCCTGCACCCAGCAGGCACCAGCTGGCCTCGCAGCTGGAGGCAGAAAGCAAAAGCAGCTCTCTTTGCCAGGCCCAGCCCAGAGCAGCCAGCAGGATTTTCCTGTGTTCTCTCCCCTGCTTTCGCAGCCCCCAGCCGTGTGTCTGTCTGCTGCCAGGCCGTGCCCACCGGGGCACCCACCTGCCAGCCACTGCTGGGAAGGGTCAGCACACCCGGACAGTCCCTTGAGAAGTCCTCCTTGTCCACACTGAACAAAGAGCACATCAGCTCTTCCCATGCTCAGTAATGAATAGTCAGACAGGACTTTACATCTTCCCACACTACAAGCTGGCTTGAGGCAGAGCACGGTCACTCTGCTGGGCTCACACTCAGGAGATTAGACTTTGCTCAGGAGCTTCCAGTTACCTCTGGGGCAGTTTTGGCATTCAAAGAGTCCTGATGGATAACTTTACAAGGGCCAACACGAATAATGCCATGCAGTTAGATGGCTGAGCCCTTGGCCTTTCTTGTGTGGTATCTATATCTGTCTGCTCGCCAAACATCACATTTATTGGGTTCAAACTAAGGGTAACAGCAGGTATCCAAAGTGCATAAAAACAGAAACAAAGCTTCTGGGAAACTCCCCAGCTCCGGTTCACTTCTGCTTTAGCAGGTGCAAACAGCAATATTCTCTGTCGCCTCAGGGCTGGATTACAGGCAGAACATAATGAGTTCTGTGGATCTGAGGAATGGTTTAACATGCAAGGAGCAGGCAAGACCTTCAACACAGGAACAGAAGACTGGAAATGGTGATCCAGCATCATATCTCTAGCCTACTACTTTTGAAAAAGAGACATTTTAATTTTTATTTGACAAGCTACCTGAGACTGGCAAATTTGCTTAGGAGCAGTCATAGATATTGCCCTATTTCAAACTACTGAGAACAGGCTTAATTTTATCAGTTTTCAGTGTTTTGTATATATTCATTTTGATGAGATATTTAAGGCAGTCTTTTCTTCCTGTGTGAGCTAATCCCTGTCTTTCTGTCTCCCTTGTAACATGTAAGAATATCAATTGTTTATCCTACTGTTCAAACTGGAAAAAAAGAAAAATTAACTCTATTAAGCTGAGTCATTATTTTACAGTGTCACTCATCCCACAATGAGAATATCAAGGCAAAATTTCAGCCACTTCATCTTCTTCAGACCCCCCTAGAGATGTTACAGTTATGAATACAGCCCTTCTTGCTTTATTATTTCACAACAACAATGCTGCAACAGTACAGCCATCCAGAGGGTGACCTCCTGTGATTAGCTTGCAGATTTGCAGGGGACTCTGGAAAAACCCTGTGTTTTTAACAATTCAGGGTTTGTCTCCCTGCATTACACTCATCAGGTGCTTCCCTGGTGGTGCCAGTGGGCTTCATGTAGCAGACAGACATTGCTGGGGACCATGCTCCAGGTTTGCTCAAGACTTGTCACTGGAATGGCTGAGAGAGGCACACTGCTCCCCAGGAGCGCTGGCCCAAATCTCCATGACAACAGATTTGGAATGGAGACCCGACATGCTGAGTGACAGAAGGTCACTGCAGCAAAAAAAACCCAACCAAAACCAAACCAAATCAAAAAGATATAGAGGGAAGAAAAGAGCAGCTGGGGAAGAGATCAAGGGGAATCTTGCAGCATCTTCAATTATATTGCAGTTCTCAGTTCACTGGCTCCATGTGCTGGGGCTTTTAAAACAAAGTTGTGTATGTCTATCTGTTACTACATTTATTTTTTACTAGATAATAGAGGAAACAGAGAGCAAAAGTGCTTTTCTTGCCTTGTGGATCTTGTGATACAAAGTCAGGATGAGAGACAAGAAGTCTGATTGGTAGATGAAAGGAAAGGGTACTGAGTCCAGTTCATCATGATCCATTTTTCAAAGTAATTAAATTTTAGCTCTGTTTTCTAAGGAATTGGAGTAGTATAATTGCTGTGACTGCCTCTCCTCCTATCTGCCTTCCCACTGTGCAACGACTCCTGAAGCCATCCTGCTATTTTTACCAAATCTGCCAAAGAAGTAGAAGTCTCAAAGATATTTAATTCCTACAAGGATCAAAAAATGCAGGTGGCTGGTAGAGAGGGTTGAGGAAGTTCCCCAGAGGAGGCGAGGAAAGGGTAGTTCAGCCCTCCTCCACTGCAGGAGGCATGGCTCCACTGTGTGAACAGCATGTGCTTGCTGGCACAATGGGCAGCACATGCAGAGCTCCGAACCCCACAGAGCATATGTTGCCTGTTGGGCTGCCAAAAATATAGAGGCATGAGAGGAAGATAAAGCATCACAGTGAGGAATTAGTGAAAACATGATGTACAGAAATGAGGGAAAGAATAAGAGATACAGTAGAAATCTGGCCATGTTACATGGAGGAAGTGCAGAGAAGGTAAGCAGGTGACCAGGATGTGTGGGAGGATCATTTGAAATGATCTGTAGGAACTAAACTTTGTCCATAGAACAATCACTTGGACTTAACTCTAGTGTGTTGATGTAACTGCATGCCTGGGAAAACTGCTGGTTTGGAAAACATGGCAACCCTGGTCCCTTCTTTAGGTGGGGGAGAGGTACAACAGAATCAACAGCAAAACAACATTTGCCCCATTATAAGAAATACCTTCAAGGAAGGGTGAGCCTATCTCAGTTGTTCACTGAGCCTATCTCTCGTCTCTGTTCTGAGGTGAATGCTAAAATTACTGACCAGGGTAAGTGCAGTGGAAACATTTTGGAATGTGCTCTGACCCTCACTTGCAGAGCCACTATGCTCGTGTGTGTTTCCAGCATTCCTCCTGCTCCTCGTGTGCACACACAGCTCATTGAAATGCTTTGTTCAGGCTGTGATCCACCTGCAAATGCTCCAAGGCATCTGTCTCTGACAAAGATAGGGGGAGTTTTCCCACAGGTATGTCTGCCATTTATAGTGGTTATGAAAAGACAAACCATAAATAGTTTATATTTTCTGTGCACCTTCATTCTCACCAGTTCTTTGAGAAAGCAATAAATCTGATGTTCACTGCTGTAAGCAGCCTTGAATCACACCAGACACCCACCTACCATGGCTGTCACCCTGTGCAGTGCGTGCTCATCCTGTCCTTCCTCATTGTCTTCATTAGGTCACAGTTGTCTCTTAGAGTGCTAAATCTTTTTCTTGCCCACACTTTCTTAATGTGACACATGAACTAGGAAAGCCATAAGTAGAGCAAAGAGAAGTGTATCCTTGGTCATCTTATTCTGAATAGCAGTGATATCATATACAAAATAAGTCCAAATTCTGATCATGGCTATTCTTGAGCAGTTTCATGAGAGCCATTTGTATTTCACATGGCAATTGATAGTTGATAAAAACTGATGAAATATAGAGATTTACAGGTAAAAATTACTTAGTTCATTGCATGAGGTATAAATGTTCCTACAGAACATTTTATCAAGGAATATTTACTTTACTCCACAATGCAAAGAAAATAGTTCAGCTAAAAGGTTAAGTTTTACATTTCTGAGGTTTATGTTCATTTATAGATGAAAATATTTGTTGAGCATAAATGACTATGCTCCAGAGAGTGCTGTGCACTGCCTAAGCTTTTTTGATCCCAAAATAATATTGTTTGATCATATGGAAATCATTCTTAACTCCAGAAACCTGGATGCCATATTGGCAGGCTACCAGCCAGGGTAAACCAAAGTTATTCTGTCCTTGGAGTGGGAAAGGTACATGGTCCGCAGAAGCTCAAAAAAAAAAAAAATCAGCATCAGGAAGTATCTTGGCCAAGAGGAACTTGGCAGAGCAGTATTTTAGCTTTGCGAGGAACTGTGTATGCCCATTGAAACAGCAACATCTGTGGAGGAAGGGCAGAGCACGGGGATACAATGCAGTTTTATGGCAGCACTGCTTAGTCAGGGAAAGGGACTCCAAAGGGAGCTGATGCAGCCAGCTGGCTGGCTGATGAATGGAGTAGCGATTGTGGAAGAGATCAAAAAGCTATCAAGTGCTCCATCTCTCCCATAATGAATTTCTGAGGATTAGTGAAGCTTGCAGTTGAAATATATAGGTGTGATTTCAGGAAATATTGAGTGTTTTTTTGCATCCTTAAATCATTAAAAATTAATTTGAACTCATGAGCAAGACAAAGCAATGATAAAACTCCCAAGGATCTGAAATTCGGCATGAATGAAGGGAATACAGACAGAATACTGTGCTTTTGTTCAGAAAACAAGGGCAGAAATTCAATGTATTTTCTATTGGTATGATGGATTCCCACTGGATTCAGCTGTGCACCTCACGGAGTTGCTCTCTTTGCAAAGCACAGCAAAGCCTATTTTTTGCAGTAAAATGTGTTGAGTATGCATTGAAAACAGCTCCTAAAGATATTTATTTATTTATTCAGTCATTGCTCAGGTCACTGAATTTCTTATTTTGCCTTTATTGAACTCTGGGAGATTTATTATTTTTTTTCTTTCATTTACCACAATTACCAAACAACAGCAATTATAAGGACACTGACAGGTGATCAGTTCCAGAAGTGTTAATTAAAGACATTTCTAACCTTGCACCTCTCCTTGAATTTTCATGGGTAATTTCCATTGTTAAAGCATTAGGCATTTACCTGCTTAAACCCCAAACTGTTGGGTTTTTTTCCTACTCTGAAAGAGCCCTTCCAATGGCAGAGAAATTACTTCAGCAAAACCATAAAATTGATCGAAGAGTCATTATGTGAAATGCCTACCAAAACACAGAGAAATTTAATTTTTTTTCTTATGTTTTTAATATCATCATGGATGTTACATTGGTACTACAACAAAGAGCAAGGCAGTTCCAGAGAGCATTGAAATTTCCATCTGGCAGTGGTCCTTCTGGTGTGTATTATCTTTTAAGATGTTTTCGTGGCATCTACCAGCTGCCTTCAGGAAAATTTATACGCTATTTTAGTTTGTTTAATTTCTCTTCCCTGCTAATGTGCCTTTGTTATTGCCGTGTGGAGTTCATTAACTGCGCCAGGAGATGGCAGCAATGGAAACCACTTCGTGCCTTTCATTCAGAAATGATCTCTCGTGCTGAGTGATGACAACATGATTATCAACCAACGTTTAAAAATTGTTTTGAATACAACTTCGTAGTTGTATGAAAAGAAGAAAAGATATGAGAAAAAAAAAAAAGAGCTACAAAACGTGAAAGGAACTATGGGATCCCTTCCCAGGATCTGAAGGTCATTTTTGTACCACGTAAGTTGCAAAGGCCACAGATAGACGTCGATAGATAAAACTGCTGGAAGGCATGACTTTCCCAAGCTACCGTGACCAAAAAGGTCTGAAGTAGCTTTAGTTCATCTGATATTCATGCCACAGAAGAGAAACCATTTGAGTCTAGAGCAGAAGAGGACTGGGGAGAGTCTGCAAAAATATGATAAAGATCAGAGATGGGGTTTGGGGCTGCTGGACTTTGACCTATGTCTCTGATTTGGTGAGAAGAGGCATGGGGAGCAAGCTGTTTATTTAACTGTTTTTATAAAACAGATGAAGGGACATGCAGAGCCAGACAGAAGATCTATTTAGGAGAAATGAGTGTTTACACAGGGAAACTACCATACATATTTCCCACAGGACACAAGCATTATTAGACCTGTTACAAACTTTGTCAGCAACTGCTGAGGAAAAAAAAGAATCTTATTTACCCTTCTAAATACAGACCAGTCTTCAGGGCAATACAGCTGCTAAATTTACAGGCATGGATGCCTGTGTTACAGCCAGGATTTATCATGCATGATAAATGCAGAACTGTCTCAGCCGCAGTTATAAGCTTTTGTTCCAGGCATATTATTTATTTATTGCCCAAAATTAAGAGCATATGGGGGGAAATGAGCTTCCTCACCAGGGGGTAATGTTTGTGTGCCACTGAGCAGAAGGAGTAGTGGAGCTGGGGGCTGTGGCAAAGTCCTAGTTCTGCCCTGGTCCATGCCTTTCAGCACAGCTAGGACAACCCTGGGCACGTGTCCCCACAAAGGGTTAGGAGGCAAAGGTTGTTCTTCAGAAACGGAATTGGAGTGGTGAGAAAAGACACAGCTCCTTGTCATGTGCCTTGTCAAATGTGGGCTGTAAGTTGTCTTGCTGATTTTGTGAATGAACAGGAACTCTCATCCTGGAGAAACATGTGCTTTCATCATCAAGGTATCCCCACGAAAAAAGTCTGTAACACTTAAAGCTTTGGCTAATTGCTTGTTTTAATGAAACAGTAAACACAATAAATCATGTTTATGGAAATCAATCTGTTCTGCATTACACTCTTTCCATTAGTGAGAAATTTGTTGTGACTACTGGAAACAAATGATATTCTAAGGTTTTATGGGGCTTGCTTGAGTTAAAAAAGGCTAATATTGCCAGGAGGAATACACGGTTTTTGTAACTACAAGCCACTTCAATCATGGTAGGGACTTCCAAGCAGTTTTGCCTTCTGTAAATTAAAGATCCACAACCCTCAGGCGAAGGGAGCTTTATTGCAAGAAAATCTTACACTGCTCAGAGATGTCCCCTGTGCAACCCAGGTCAGTGATTATTTTGACATAAAGCAAAATGGTCTAAAAGAAATGCAGATCAAAAGAAGCCTCCTTTATTTATATAAAAACCTTTAATTATGAGGTTAGTTGATTTTCAGAACTAAAGATCACAACCTCTGGGTTTGTTCATAGGTGAATATACTTTGTGACTAAGAGCACATAAGGAACATGGACTTTTGCACCTCTAATTGTTCTTGTGGTTAGTTTGTATGAGAAGCACCCTCTCTTAAACACCTCAATTGCAATTATGTCCTATTACTACCTGTGTTAAAAATTTTACTACAAGCTACAGTGAGTATTCATCCTATGTGGATCTATAATAAATACTATAATATGTAGATGTGTTTCTCTTCCTTATTTCTAGCTTCTCAATTGCATCAAAAGGCAACATGATTTATATTTTCAGCATGTTATCCTACTGGTCTTAGATGCTTTTAAACAAAATAATGGAAGGGAAGGTACATTCAGCATTACTGGTATGTTGTTGATCTATAAGGTATGCCTCATTCCTCCAGCCCTAATTATATAACATATAAATAGACTAGAGAGATTTAAAGATATTTTAATAATTCTAGGTACAATTATAAATAGAAAAATTCTGTGATACAGGGAGCGGAAAACAGTGTCTAACTACCCTCTGAGAAGATTTTCTTAATGCTGACCAAAAAGTCCTGGAGAGGTGTGGTATCACAGAGGAGCATGGAGGTCCTGGACAGCAGCATCCATGAGAGGCCTGCTCTGGCTTTTTTGCTCCATCAGCCTTGCCCTGCAGGAGGAGGACAGGACACTCAGAGGCTTGTGAGCTCCACCCCTCTCCCTGCTTCAGTGTGGGTGCTGGCTGCCTTTACTAGTAGCAGCACAGAGCATTTCTGTGAGCCTCCTTTAAAAATGAGATTCCCTCTGAAACACCTGAATTTAGAAGCAGATTTATTATACAGGCTGGAATAGTGGTTAGCTCTCACCAGTGTCACCAGGCAAAAGAGAGCTTTCTCTGGATTCAGTAGTGAAATCTAACAACAAAAAAAAACCCAACCACCAGCAGCCAAAAGAACCACACCAAAACCCCAACAAAAATGACACATATGCAAAACAACCTCATAGCATGACCTTGTCTGCCTCATCACTTGATCAACTTTCATAACCACAGCAGTATTATCTTACACAATACAATACTGCATTGTACTGTGTTCTATCTTGCAATATCTTATATTTTCCATTTTAGCCTTCTTCATACTGTTTTCAGTCCTGACCCCACTGTCTCTGTCCTAGAAATAGCAGGCAGACTGGTGGAGTGGAGCTGCAAGATGTAAGGACCCCACTTACCAGGCCTGATCCTGACCTCACCACACACACAGGCTGACGTCCCAACCTGGCCTTAAGCTGTCCCCATCCCCATGGAGGTGCCTGATGGCTGGGAGTAGGGCTGCCAAAAAGGCAGTCAAGGTCTGAACAGGGCTTTAGTGCTGATCTTTTGGAGATGAGGATTTGGGTTTTAATGACATTACAGGCAGGTGTGGTGATGTGTTGGCATCAGTCTGACTGGTTTAGGGTGCTGACCTCAAGGCAGAGGAATGCTGCCGGCACTACACATTGTGATTACTACCTCAGCAAGGCAGCTCACGAGGCACCATATCTCTGTGTTTCTGCTACACAATTCACAGCACACTCATCATGGGGCATTTTGAACCCCCTCAGGGATAGGGGTGCAATCCCTCCATGCTGCTGCCTGCAGGGACAGCCATCAGAGGTGATGGCATGGAGGCCACAGGGGAATCTCTGAGACTGCAGGCACATCATCTGTTTGAGAGATGCCACATCCATGTTCCTCAGTGCATGATGAGAGTCCAGCAGGCATTATGTTCAGTATTTTTCTCTCTTATATGAGGAAGCAAGCTGCTGGAAGCAGAAGATCTCACCGTGTGGAGTCACACATGTGCAAATACTCAATATGAAACTGATGCTGGGACACATATTTTCTTCTCTCTCTCTCTCTCTCTCTTTTTTTTTTCACAGTTTCCTCTTTCAGTTTCTGTCTTAAGGTTCTTTGGCTGGGAATAATCAGGAAGACAGCATGTTTTTTACCCACAGACCTCAAATGAAATTTGGTATTCCTGACAGCAAATGTGTGTATTTTCCAAAAGTTTCCCTTGGGGTTGGGTATTTACACAACACTTCTCAAGATAAAATTCCACTTAAGCAACCTGAAAGAACTGCTCACATGCCATAGAAAAACCTTGAAAGGATGGGGACAGCAGGTGCCCAACAAGACTAAGAGTTTGTACTTCTGCATCCTCTGGTCTGAAACACGCTTGAGAGCAGATGAGACTTGTGTGGCAGATAGGCACATCAGAGCAGTGGGCGTGCCAAGCATGGACACAGACCAATGTGACAAAGCTGGGACACGTGGCATAGGTGACTGACGTGGCAAAAGTATTGTGGCTTGTCACGTGTCACTGAGTAGCTGGTTGTGAAAGACACTATTTAAACAATCTCTTGTGTACATTTCCATGTCAGTACCTGTCTGTCCAGATTCTTAATTTTAAAATGCAGCTCATAAGCATATTTGAATGAGTCATTATTTTTGGCCAACATTGACGGTAACTGGAAAATCTAAGCATTATTGCACTGTACATCTCCTGTGCTCCATAGATTGCACAGCAGTTTCTGCTATGCATCTATTCAGAGCATCCTATTTCTGCTCTGTCCACACCCTCTTTTCCCTATTTGCATCTGAGAGCATTCTTGTTTTGTCAGAAAGAGCTCTCCAACGCCTGCTGGATACTTACTTTCCTCCCCTTGGTGGAAAAGCTCTTCTGTATAGTTTCTCTTTGAGAAAATTGTGACTACTTAGCATTGGCAATTTGTTTCTTTTAATTTTATACATCAGTGATTGAAATGGCAACGCAGCTTTTGAGTCTTCACCTTTGGGAGGTGAAGGGCCCACAAAAACCCTTCACACCCATGTCTGCTTATTTATGTTTGCTTGTAATAGGGTAACTGTATAACACTGCATTCAATCAAAAGAACATTACAGGCATCCTTGAGCAGGAGTTGCCTGATTCTGAGAACAGTCAACCAGAAAGCAGTAGTTGGAGCCTCTAGTTAGTATGTCCTACACTTCCAACAGCAGTTGGCACAGCCCACCTCTGAGAAAATAAGTTGATGAAATCATTGAGAATATCTCTATCTTCTCAGTTTAAGTCCAAAGTGTTCAAATAAGTCAGTGAAAGAGAAGGGGAGCAGGATGAAAGAGACTCATGGTGGCCATTCTGAGGGAAAAGGATACAAGGGACACTGAAACACTTGAGAAAGGAAAAGTGTAGCCAGACGCAGGTGGGATATGAGCCCTGGGGTGAGGGAGAGCTTGGAGACAGTGAACAGAGGGAGGAGAAGAGAGTCATGCAGTCATCATGTGGGGAAGAGAAAGGCAGGAATGCAGAAGTATCTGGGATATGCCAGGATTTTGGTCTTGAGGTAATCATAAGGCATACAGTCTGGTACTTCATGCTTTTACTTTGGTAGAACAAAAGCCATGTAGCTATTGTCTCTTTTGATACCACAGAAAAAGACAAGCTCCCTCTTCCTTGGAAATCACTCTTGCCAATTCTCTCCCTGTCTTGCTTAATCAGCTCTCTGTAAGCCAGCAGCAAAAATAATCTTTTCCCTCCAACAATGAACCACATTTTATATTTTCAATTTTTAGTGTAAAGAGATTTATGAAGTCTGCATATCAGTCAGAGTGTAGAGCATGAGATTTAGCAGGTCTCAGTAGCTTTGGTGTGACTTGCAATGAGAAATCACTTTTCATAGAAGCAGCAATTAAATAATAATCTTTCAAATAAGCAGCAGTTGCCAATGATGGAATGGAAAAAGAACTGCAATTACATGATAGATGGTAACAGCCTTATTGTTTCATTTCCCTCCATTTCAAGAAAAAAAAATTATTAAGAAACAACACCTTTCAATACTCATTATTTGGGCAGCCTGGCAAATGTATAAACAAGTGGGTGACTGCAACACAAAAATGTGGACTTCTGACAGGAATTTCTTGCTCTTGAGAGGAAGCAACCTAATGCTGCCACTAATTACCAGGACACCAGAAACAAAGGGTTGTTAATGGAACTTAAAATTGCCATGTAAATTGGAAGGTGGTGCCTTTATAAAGGAGGTTTTAAATAATGCTTAGGAAGAATTGACTATGAAGCCCAGGATGACAGAAGTAAAGTATGAATTAATAACCCATGGTAAAAGATGATGGGTTTCAGGATTAAAAAAAAAAAATCAGGTGTCAGCTAGGGTGTTAATGAACTCTGCATCATGGTGGGGGGAGGGAGGAAATGCAATACAAATTTCAGGCCTGTTTAAAATAAACATAATGACAAACTATTTCAGACAGGGTACTTCCAATTGACAGAGATATGGGAAAGCTATCAATGACAAGAGGATTCATTTGGGATACTGGTCATCTATGTTCAAGACAGAAGAATTGCCATGGGAACCAGTGCAGAGGAAGACTTCAAGACTGGTCAGGAGACAAAAAACAACAGCACTGAAGCCCAGATTCATACTGCCCACCTTCAGGCACTTCACAAAGACACATAAAATAGGAGCACAGTCACCAGGGTCTCCTGTAGTCAACGGAAGGAGATGGGCACCTTCAGTCATTCAGCCTACCTAAGTTCTGACTTGGCTTCTAAATTAGATGATTTATTTAAGTACTCTAACTACAAAGGGAGCATATTGCTCTAGGGAATGTGCACAGCACCTTGAAAAACAGAGGGTCAGAAAGAAAACAGCTGCTCCCAAAAGTGTAAACACCACAGAAGAGGTCATGGTGAGGTTTAGCAGCAAGAAAAACTGATATGTGCTAGGCACAAATAAATTTTCCTGATAAACGGAAGGTTGATCTTTGGAAACAGCTTTCCATATGTAGATGGGGGGAATAAGATACTTGCCTAGAATTAAAATGCAGCTGAATGAGTTCATTTAAGAGGTTATACGATGAACATACTTGAAAGAACAAACATTAGGACTGGCAGATACAAAAAGTTCCTTTCTCATCTGTTTTGCTATGCTGTTTTATTTGGATTTTTTGTTACTGAATACAAATAGGACTAATCCTTTAGATTGCATAAAAGGACTTCTTGTAAAATTACATGTATTTTGAAAAAAAGAATTTTTGGAAGGTGCTGCTGCCTTGTCATTCTCCATCTGCATCAAGGGGATGGACTGAAAAATCTGTTTCCTGGGACCAGAATTGCTCAAGACCAAAACAAAAAACAGCTACAGCTGAGCAACTGACCTACACTTAGCAAACTGAGCAAAATGCTTGCTGCCCAAGGCAAGGGAGGACAGCTCTCCTAAGTGATGGGCAAATGCAAGGCAAGGTCCTGCTCGGAAGGACCTTGAAATGCCATCAGCACACTCCCAGCTGTCACTGGCACAGGCAGCATTTGTGGCAGGGTGTACAACTGATGGCAAGTTAGGCAAGTTAGTGTCTTTTTACTTCATGGTTGTTACAGCAATGGCAATTCATTGCCCATGGACCAGCCCCACGTTCAAGACTGAAGTGCATGAACCATGCAGTTAAAAGTGTCCCAGCAAATACAAACATGGACTATGGATCACAGCTGCGTATTGCCAAAAGGGTGGGAGAGCACAGCCAAGGGCCTGGCAAATGGATAGAAGAGGACATGGGAATGTAAACATACAGGGATTTTAGCAGGAGCATTGGCAGAAATGAGACTGGAGAATTGCCTCCTGCTATTTAGTCTTTCCTAATTTTCAATGGAATGACCCTCTATGCACATTGACAAAATATAATGTGGCAGAAACAGAGAAATATCAGATTCTGATATTGGCTAACCAGTTGGGTCAACAGCATTCTAATGCAATAGTAATGTGTGCTAAAAGGAACAAGATGTATACTTCTGATTATTGTATTGCATGCTGCGGAAAGGCTGTGTCACAGTCCCCTAATTCTAAGCAATGCCGGTATTTTGAAAATAATTTGGAAGGATGAAACTAATTTTGAATCTTATGTTTAAACCTGAGCCCATGTTTAAAATTATATATACATTTTATTTCAGAATAGCACAAAGTTTTCCTGGGTAATTCTTAGTATAAACTTAGTGGTTGGTATTAGGAAACAAAATTTTGCAAAAGACAGAGAATCAAGTGAAGCAAGACATAAACTGACAACACACAAGGCCTTAAGATGCATGAAATACATTATTTTACAACACAGTTTTACAATAGCAATTACATTCACTATTCAAAGTCATTTGTTTGCTATGGCTTGCCCCACAAGAAACAATAAATTAGAGACAAATATAGAGTCATGTTTAAAAAAATGTGTTAATCCTTATTCCAACGAAATCTTATTAGCTACTGCAAAATGTTTGCAAGGGCTTCATGTTTGTCAGAACCTTATCTTTCTTTTTCCATGGGGTCACAGTTGCTCTGTAATGCTGTTACTGTTAAGGATAATGTTTGTGGTCAGTTGCTATTGGCAGTGACAGTCAAAGTTCAGGCAACCAAATTTAGACATGAAATTAATAATGGCATGTGTACCAGAGAGCCTGAGTATGCATTGTTTCTTCATGACTTACCAGGAAAAATTCTTACTGAAGTCCAAGAAAGCTTGGGATGAATAAATTATATATATGGAGTGAAGGCTCTGCCTCAGAAAATGGAGGTAAGTATCAGTATAACCTGAGTAAAGTGAGACAAAATATCTGGACTATGAATGCAGATGAAACCTCCTGCTCTGGAAAGCCAGGATAGTGTGCCACAGAGGATGTGCTCAGCTATATAAATACACAGTGTTTCATAAACTCTACATATACCCTCTGCAGAAATTTTTCATTTAAAAAGGATTGTAAGTTTGAGTGCAATATATGCATCTAGCCCCATACGTATAGTATGAACAGTACCAAGGCTGCAGAGAGGATTTATCTGTGACCGCTAAGCACTTACCTGATTTGCACAGTCATGCCTCTGTCTCAGCAGGCAGGTTTGCTAAATCCATCTGCTCACCATAAATAATTGAACTTCTTTCCTGACTGCTTTCTTTTCCCTTCAAAATGTCCTCTGTGTTTCCATACACACAGGGCTGCCGAAATTAGGGAAAAAAGTATGAGCTGGTATTTTGCCACCTTACAGTTTTGGACTTCAGCCACCTAT
Source organism: Parus major (assembly GCF_001522545.3). Taxonomy (NCBI): domain Eukaryota; kingdom Metazoa; phylum Chordata; class Aves; order Passeriformes; family Paridae; genus Parus; species Parus major. The sequence continues at coordinate 25,232,557 of NC_031773.1, read as the reverse complement.
AGACATCATGTGCTTCCCTCAGTGTCTGAAGCTAATCCATCAGCTAAGACCCAAACTCCCTCAGGAGCTAATAATAGTGACTCTAGTAGTCAGCCCGCCGTTGCATTTATTTTATTCTGGACTTGGCGTTTTTGGACATTCTTGGACCACAATTGGTCAGGGTTCCAAAATATAAACAAGAAGGCAAGAGGTAAATAATGTAAGAAATCTGAAAGGACCTCCAACACAGAAGGTGTATATTTTTTGCTACAGTGTAATACTCCTGAAATATTATATCAGAAACTGTTCAGGCCTCCAATACATGTTCCAGCATTCAAAGAAAAAAAAAGCTGCAGCTCTTGGCTACTGCTGCCCATTAAGAATTCACATCACTTGCAATCCCTATCTCAGAAATAAGAGGAGTTCTGTCAGAACCGATCAGATATGTCTTGCATGTACACCTGGAACCACATGCACTCATCTGAGCACCTTCTCAGTGAAGACCTGACATGTGCTTTCCCTTTCAAGACTTATTTTTTCTCCCAAGACATGAGACTGAATGGCATACCTATGCAAAGGAAATAAATGAGTTTCTTCTGCCTGCAGAGTCAAGTCAGCCCCCAATCAAGCATTCCACTGTAGCAACTGTAGCCAGAATTGAGGGGGCTGTGGCTGTAAGTTATCATGGGCAATTTATTTTCAGCAGTGTGACTACATGTCAGTGCTGACAGCATTTGTAGCATTAAGTGTTCCAGAGAGAGGACTGTGGCACTACTTGGAGGCACACGCTCTGAAGGCTTGTCAGTCCTGGTAGGTCACTAAAAACACAAGCATTTTGCAATATTTGTTCAGGGAATGCTCATTTTCCAGGTTTGAATGAACTTGGGATCCTCTTTTGGCTTCAAGGACAGTCATGTCTTAAGGACCAGCAGAATGGAAAAAGAAAATCCCAAGAATTGTGTATGCCAAGATAACAGGAGCATTGTGTCAAAAGAGGAGGAAAATATCAAGGATCCATATGATTTACTCAATTATGTCTTCTTACAATGTTTAATGGTGTACAGAAAGTATGTCTGGCCATGCCTCCAGATGATCATAAATGATGATAGTTTACATGTCTTTAAAATAAACTCTGGCACACAAATACTAAGCCACACAAACTGATTCAGTCACATATGTATGTCCCTCAGCTGGGGTGAAGTTCTTAATTACACCTTTCCTTGGGGCCTTAGTCAGCATGTGCTCAAAGGCAGCTCTGCCGTGGTGAATCTGAGTGACCTTGGATTAGAGTGCTGCATGAAAAAGAGCTGTAAGAATTGAGACCCACCTGCTTTGCTCAAGAGCTGTTGCCTACATTGAAGCTCTCCCTTAATCCTTGTCTCAGCTACATTATGGGTATGACTGTGCCTGGCCCCACACACTGATCCAGATCCCGGCCCAACAGAGATGATTTTGGATCCTTCCATCACTGTGGGCTTGTCTAATGATGACCAGATTGGTGGCTGGTTGGTCCTGGTTATTGTCACTGAACCTGATTCTGACCCTGACTCACTGGCTTGGTTTTAGACTTCCCTGTCACTGTGCTCACTGGGATGGTCACTGGTGATCTATACTCTTGGCTGAACTTCTAGCCACCACCAGAATTGCTTTGATATTCTTGTTTGGGTGCTGTGGTACCTGCTAGGGAAGTCACTGTCATGCATACCTTACTATCACCCTCTACTCCCAGCTTGCCTTGCTACTCCATAAAACACTTTTCTCCAAAGGATGTCACCTCTCACCTACCACTGGCATCATTGGTGCCACTGGGACTGTGACACTCCTGACATCAGTAGTTCCAGCACAAGTCAGACAATTGGAACATGGATTGCTGACACCATGTGACTCCCCTTTTAGCCAAAGATTTTTGTTAGAAAGTCTTGAGCCAGCCTACTGGCGCCATGCATTCCTGCCAATAGGATAAATCAGGAGAATGGGCAAGAAGTCAGCAGTCAAGACAAAGAGCCTGTTCTGTCAGACAGACAGCAAAACTAAGCAGTGATACACAAGTCCTCTTGTGTGATCTCACTTAACTGTTCATCAAATAACCAGGGAATCACAATAACCTGGAGACATCATATTTCAAAAGCCCAAGTAAAATGTAAAGTGGTCATAAACCCAAAGTAGTCACAAGTTTTTTGTTTTTGTCACCTTTTGTAATTTATTCTAGTTGTCTAGGTCTGGCAACAGCATTTCGTATTTTAGCTGTTGATTTTCCCACTCATCTGCAGCATTCTCTCCTCTCCCTGTCTAGGGCACTAGCTCCACCTCTCCTGGCAGCATCATCTTCAAGTATCCAAGGGCTATGATACTTAATTCTTCCAACTCCACCATGAGGTACCACTGGTGTTGCACCTGAGCTGCTACACAGACATGCACAGTTTGGCACATTATTCAGACTGCCACACCTGCAAGGATTTTGGCATTAAACCAAATCCTTGCTGGCAGCCTCAGACTGTCTTGGTTGTGAGACACAGCTATAAGCTGGAAGGCAGAAATTTCAATTCTGTTGAGGCCGGTCAGCCTGCACCTTGTAATCAAGTCTGTATATTATGAGGGTGAAATAGGAAATTGTCAGGACACAGCTGCTCTCACTCAAGTGGTGTTGGCATCTCGCAGCTGAAATACTCCCACCACACGTTTGATTGGCTCCTATTGGGTGTTGTAGTGTGTCCAGGGCTGCTCCCTTGCTCTAATAATGTCTTGTGTACCCAAGAGTAGTTTTGCCTTCTGCATTTAATTGCCACTCCTTTGCCAGCTTACCTGGAAGGCTGTCCTTTGCTCTAACAGTTCATCCTGAAGGAGAAAAAGTTGTGCCCTTGAGACATTTATGTGTTGTCCTGTACAGATGCAGTACATACTGACTCTCTTTTCTTCTTAAACAGCATGCTAAAAGATCTGGCTAAGCCTTTCAGAAATTTGAACCTCCCATGTCCAGGGAATTGTTCACCAAGAGTCTCATGCTGCACAGCAATGGAAAACATTGGACTCAGGTACAGACAGCTACCATTTTCTAGAAATAGACACTTCTAGCATTTCCTGACCCAGAATGCACAAACAGGGCACTAAGTCCTTTGTTTTTCATGTGGCACATATAGAGAATTGTTATGGAAGTTTACCTTTCTGGAAGTCAGTGTAAATACGTTTTGTACACAACAGAATTCAAACAGTGTAATCACGATTGTGTCTTATGTAACTTTTCAGCATGTTCTGCAAAACTGCCTTCCCTTCCTCAAACACTGCAGTTCTGATACAGCCTAGCAGTGAACATTCACAAACATTCAGAAGCTCAGAAACATAAATCAATCTCTGTTTGGTGGTCAGGAAAGCTATTGTATTTCTATTAATTAATTAATTATTTATTTGGTGTTTAGCAGAAAACATTAAAAAATTAATTTTGGATTAAAAAACATAAAAGACAAGTCTCTAAATTGAAAGATACAATTGAAAAAACTTATTTCTGCATTGGAAGAAAATCTGCTACGAAGGAGTAAGGCATTTATCCTGCATATCTTCTTTTAAGTGAGAAGGCACACTTGTGGTTCTGGGATCCTCAGTACAAGAAAGACAAGGAGCTACAGGAGAGGGTCCAGTGGAGGCCCACAAAGATCATTTGGGGCCTGGATCTTCTCTTTTATGAGGGGAGACTGGAAGCTAGGCCTGCTTATTCTAGAGAACACTGTCAGGGGATCACAATAATGCACGTAAGTATGGCAAAGGTGCCAAGAGCATGGTGCCAGACTCTTCCCAGGGGTGCCCAGTGACAGGATGATGAGCAGTGGCCATACATCAACACACAAAACGTTCCCGCTCAACACAAGGAAGAACTTTACCGGTGAGAGTGCGATGGAACAGGCTGCCCAGGGAGATCGCGGATTCTCCCCTCTGGGGACATTCAAACCCCACCTGGACACGTTCCTGTGCCACCTGCTGCTGGCAGGGGGTGTTGGACTGCATGATCACCACAGGTCCTTTCCAAACCAAATAGTTGTGCGATTTTGCGAACCCTTCCGGCATTCCCCACCTACACGGCGAGCAGCGCCGGCGTCGGCCCCGCACACCCACAGAGCTGCACACGGCCCAGCCGAGCTCGCCCTTCCCACTGCCAGCCGCGCACATGGCTCCAGGCCGGAAGCGGAGCCCAGCCGGCACGGAGGGACACGGAGGGACACGGAGGGACCGGGCACCAGCGGCGCGGCTTTGTCCCCGCCCCACGCGGCCTCAGGCGCCCCCAGCACCGCCCTGGGCTGGCGCCGGGGCCCGCCGCTCCCGGCGTGCAACGCGGCGCGACGCGCCAGGCGCCGCTGACGTCCCAGCCCCGCCACTGGGCAGCAGCGCTCTCGCGTCACGAGCTCGCGCTGCTGAGTCAGCGGCCCACCGCCGCAACGCCCGGCCATTGGCTGCGGCGGCGCGGAGCCCCGCCCCCGCAGCCCGGTGGGGCTATAAAAGCGGCTCCTGCGCCCCCTCCGCGCCTTTAGCCCCGGGTGTCTGAGAGGAGAAAGATGCATCGACTCCGCTCACGGGCCTCCACGGGGATTTTTGCCTTTGCCGCCGGTTCGCCCTCCGCCTGCTCTCGCCAATCACCCCCGCTGCCCCGGCCCGAGAAGTCAGCCTCGCAAAGGCGTTGGAGTAAAAAGCGCTCCTGCTCTTCTATCGGCTGATTGTCGCTGATTCCCGGGCGGGGGGGAGCAGAGAGACCGAGACCCGGAGAGGGGCCGCGGGAGCCGAGCCGAGCGCCGCTGCGACCATGCCCAAGCCTAAGAAGCGGGGGAGCAACCACCAGCGCGGAACCGGTGAGTGCGGCCGGGCCGGCGGGTGGGGGTGCGGGGTCTAGACGGCGTTTCCCGTGGCCGGGGGATGGCCGCCCTGTCCGGTGGTGCCCCGCCTGCCCGCGGGTGATGGGTAAGCCGCAGAGCGCGGGTGCGGCCGTGGGGTTCTCGCTGGCCGGGTCGGGGCCGGGCGGGTGACAGGAGCCGTCCCCGAAACCGCCACCTCACGCCGCTGCGCGCATGCGCCGGGGAGCCGGGGGGCGGCGGGTGCGGCCGCGCTGGCGCCGCCGGCGGTGACGGGAGCGCCCCAGGGCAGCGGCGGCTCGGGCGGCCCGGCCGCGGGTCCGCCCGCTGCTGTGGCTGTCGTGCTCCGAAAGGCTGCTGAACCCCCTTATGCTTAGCCTGAAATAGGATATTATAAAATAAGCGGTCTTCATACAAATGCGGAATGTGCGTGTCTGAAGTGCTGGTGCTTGGGGTAGAACAAAGGTTTCGTGGGGTAGTGAGAAATTGCACTTCAGGCTAGCATAACTGTGTGCAGTATCGTTTTCTAATACCAGTTTTTAAGGAAGTGAGCAATTTATAGGTTGTTTCTGCAGCTGCTGTTATTTTAGTTTGTGAAGGGCTTGCTGTCGTTCTTGCCACTGCTGTTGAATCCCTGTTCGATAGCAGCAGCAAGAAGGTGGCCATGTGAGAGCTATGAGCTTCCAAGTTTGTTGGCTCGTGCATTGGATGGTGGGGTTTTTTTGGGTTATGGCTAATGATACAAGTGGATACAGTTAAAAGCAGCAAAACTTCCGGAGTATGACTAACTTCATTGGAAAGCGTTTGGGCACTGATCCAACTGAAAGTTGATTCTGCCTAGATAAAAGTAGTTTTTTGGGGTCTTGGTAGTTAGGGAGCCTGCCTGAAGCTGGTGCAATCTTCTAAATAATTTAGAAAAAAATAACTGAAATAATAGAATTCAGAGTTCTTTAAATAATGTTTTGGGAACTGTTGGAGAAATAAGAGGTATGAAAAGAGAGGTGAACACTGGTAAAAATACTGATTTCTTGAAAAAGTCTGAAGCTGCTGCACCAAGGCCTTCTTGTCCCTAAGAGGGGAAACTATCCCTTGTTGAGGCATTTGATGTTCTGGCTTGTAATTCAGTAGTAAAAGAGTTGGACGTTGCTGATGCTGCACATACTACACTTAATCCCATAAGTCCTGCATTGAGCTGGGTAATGTATGTTTGCCTAAAGGCAACTTCCACTGTCTTGAAGTCCCTCAAAATTAAAAAATAAAAGCCAAATGACAGTTTTTTTAGGTAGCTCATTTTAACACTTAAATTAACATAGACTTATTTTTAAAGCATAGTCACAGAAAACTGCTTTAACATGAAGTTGATTGTAGAAAGATCTTAAATGTACTGTAGGAAGTCAGCCAATACCTAGAGTAGGAATTGGACTGGTGTTAGGTGGGCCCTTCCTCACTGTTCACAATGGATCTCCAGAACAGAGCCAACTACGTCTTCAGAATAGGTCGGAGTAAAGGAACCAGCAGAGGATGGAAACATTCTTTCTGTGATCAGGTCAGGGAGAATGAATCTACTTTGGGAGGATTTGGTTCTACTTTTGTTGCTCGGAACTTCCTTCTCTGTGTGAAAAATGACCAAACTATTGTCTTCATCTTTCCTGAAGGTGGTCAGCCCAGAAATGTGCAGCCTTTTAGTGATGAAGATGCTTCAATTGAAACTATGAGCCACTGCAGTGGCTTCAGTGATCCTGCTAGCTTCACTGAGGATGGTAAATTCTTTTATTTATATATTTCCACCTTTTAAAAACATAAAACCTGAGTTGATTTAGTAGTTTTAAATAGTAGACTGTAAGTAGCAGTAATTAAATAATGACATTATGTTAACACTGTGTGACAATTAGTCCAGTGGCTATTGTTTTTGTTCTGCAAAAATGTGCTCCAGGTTTGTGAAACTATCAGTTTATTTTCTATTAGAATGTAGATGTAGAGACAATAAGATAGAGTGCTAATATAGAGACAGTAAGAATTTTAAGATGAATTATAAGACATGGACTTTTATAACAGGTTGCTGAAGCAGTAAGAGCTACAGAAGAGTTTAAGATGGGAGGAGTCATATTTGCCCATTTTGAGCTAGATTTTGTTCTTTGTCCCATTTACCATCTTTGCAAACTGGAATGATCTAACGTAATTTTGTTGAGAGGAGGGGACCTGAAAGCCTGCTAGAGGGGGATAACCAGGGAGCCATCTCTGGATATGGGCTGCTATTAACTGAGCTCCTGTTGCAGCGGTGTATGAGTTGATGCCATATAGAACAGGCTGCTTTGACTAACTGCATCAGCTGTGAGCATCTTGCTGTACTCCAGGGGTAGATGGAGTGGACTGGAGGAAAATATGTTGTTGACAGGATTGGCTGATGGTCATCAGATGGAGAAAATTTATGTAAGGCCTGATTCATTCCCTCATTAATTCTTGGCATGTATAAGAAGTGGATCTAGAAACAGCACAAATGTATCAATCGATCAGTTTTTAAAAAGCATTTTAGGGTGCAGTCTGATATAGTAGGTTTAACACCATTATGCTGTTGTGGCACTGAACAATTCTGTAGCAGTTGTCTATGTTAAGCTGCTTTCTTATTAATGTTAAAAACATTGTGTTGGAACTACTGTGTCTGCTAATGAAATGTGTATCTGTAGGACTAAATTATTTTTTCTTGATTAGGGCCTGAAGTTGATGAAGAAGCCACTCAAGAAGACTTAGAATACAAGTTGAAGGGATTTATTGATCTTACATTGGACAAGAGGTACAGTCTGCTTTGAAGAACCACATTCATATGTTGTTTTCTTGCTTTCTCTGATTTAATAAGGAAAATACACATCAAATCTTTTCGATGTTTACTGAGATTTTTACTCTGGGGGGGGAGGACTTGTGGATCTAAATAAACTTTTCCTTCTACCAGTTTTTTAGGATGGGTTAAGACTTTCCTTTCATAATATATTGAAGCAGAGTGACTTTTATTTCAGGCCTGCAATACTACTATGAACTCTTATCTCCAAAAAAAAATTTGCTTCCCTTGAGTAAGGCAGCAATTCAGAGCATTTCATTTCTACATGGTGATTCTGTGGATTACTCTACTATTGGGTTCATACAAATAAAAACTACCATAAAGCAAAGATGGAGATTTAGCTCATATCTGCTGATTTCAGGAGGTCTTCCTTCTCTCTTCTAACAGTGCAAAGACAAGACAAGCAGCCCTTGAAAGTCTGAAAAGTGCATTTTCTTCTAAAATACTATATGAATTTATCATGGAAAGGAGAATGACTCTAACTGATAGCATTGAGCGCTGCATAAAGAAAGGTAATAAACATTCATGCTATTAGGAAGCAATTAATCCCTATGAAATAGGATATTGTTTAAAAGAAATTAAGACTGTGAATGTTCTCTAGTATTTTAGAGTGCTTAATAATTTAGGTAATATTACTTTTTAAACTTAGGTGTCACATTTTAACTGTTCTAGAAAATTAAATGAGATTATCTTCTATCTCTTGGTTTCTGAATTTCCACTCAGATATTTTCAGACTGTAATCTTTAAAAGATTAAAGGAGGAAGGCAGTGCAAAAGGTGATGGCTGATCACTGTGTTAATCCCTAGGTAAGAGTGATGAACAGTGTGCAGCTGCTGGACTGGCGTGTCTTCTGTGTGTGCAGATGGGGTCAGGAATTGAAAGCGAGGAGATTTTTAAGACACTTGGTCCAGTGCTGAAGAAGATTGTCTGTGACGGAACAGCCAGTATCCAAGCCAGACAGGCTGTAAGTATGAAATGTTTATTTGCCAAGGAGGGACAGAGGGCTGCTTTTGACCAGCTCATTATTGTGTAATCCAGAACTAAAGGTTACCACACTAGTATGTACTCATATTGTTGACATGTGCCCTGAATGACGCATGGCAATTTTTCACTGGCTTAAAAAGTTCCACCTGAAAGTTGAACGTGATTTTCTTCTTCAGCTGTTACATGTAGTGCTTTGTCAAGTGTCTGAACTCACTGCAGTTCTGGGGGCTGATACTAGGGACTTAGAAAATATTTTCGCACTTTCCCACTGAGTGATACATCCTTCCTGAATTAATTTTTTTTTTCTTGAAATTTAATTTTGTTCTTAAACAACACATGAGTGTTACTTAAGCATTTACATTTCTTTATATATATAGCAAATGTATGTACATATACATGTATATATGCATTTTCATGTGCTCAACATACATGTACATGCTATATACATAAACAATACAGCTATATTACCAAAGGTATTTTTAAGTTAAAGTTAACTAGAATAATGGGGCATAGGGAACAGATCTGCAGGAGAAGTTGGAAAGTTACAGGAAAGGCTTTTCAAGGGCAGAGTTTTCATGCTATTTAATTGTAATAGTCATCAGAAGGGGAAAATATTTCCCACGGCTATGAATAAATATCATCGAGTTATCAGAAAAATTTCTCATTATGAATCCTAGTGAGATTTAAAATCATTGGGTGAAGAGTGGCACAAGTAGTTTTTTCACGGGCTCTGTAAGCTATTTTAAAATAATACATGAAAAGTGAAGGCTTGTGAGTAGGAAGTACTGTAAAATCCTCGTGGGAATAGATGGGAATTGGGAGCAAAGTATTATGAAGAAGCAAACCGGATTGGAGACTTCTAGTTTCTGCTAAGGTTTTAATCTTCAGATGTTAAATTTCAGAGGTCCTAAGTTTGAAAGTTTTGTCAACTGTAATTATGTCAAATCCTGACACTTTTTTTTTCTTTTGTGTCTAGTGTGCAACCTGCTTAGGGATTTGCTGTTTCATTGTGACTGATGACATTACGGTGAGGATGATTGATACCTTTCCAACATGGTAAACTGACAAGATGAAAGTGTGTGAGTCCTAAACCATTTCCATTATATTTTTCCCTCATACAGGAACTGTACTCTACTATGGAATGCCTGGAAAACATCTTCACAAAGGCCTATCAGCGAGATAGAGACAGTAATGGTGTATCAAGTACCCATAATACTGTGCTTCACGTCAGTGCTCTCTTAGCATGGACATTGTTGTTGACCATTTGTCCAATGAATGAAGTGAAGAAAAAAATTGAAACGTGAGTATCTTTTGTGGAAAGTGCAGTTTTTAATGACTCTTTATATGCAATGAAACAGTGTCGGTAAAAATTAGATCTTAACAGAATATGACTTACTCCTTAGGCACTTGCATAAACTTCCAAGTCTGCTGTCTTGTGATGATCTCAACATGAGAATAGCTGCTGGAGAAACGCTAGCACTTCTGTTTGAACTGGCACGGGAAACAGATGCTGTAAGTAGATGTCAGCAGCTAAACCTTCTTTAAATGGGATAATGAGGAGGGAAATTACGTAAGTTGTATTGCATAGCACCCTGAATCTCAACAAGTAGCAAATAATTCCATGGTTTATATTCTTTCTAGTGAGTCTGCCCCAGTCTAAGTGGGTATAGCAATAATTTACAGCTGTTATTTTTTACATTTAATTTCTGTCTTGCAAAACAGGACCAATATAACAAAATGTATCAAATACTACTTAATAGCACGTAGAAATATGGAATGCAAGATTTAAAACTAAATCTAACACCTGCTTTTAAAATAGAATAAAAAAGATGCCTCTAGAGAGATTCCAGGATGAAACAGCATTGTTTACTGTAGTGGGAACATTCATCAGATGCTTGCAGACAAGTTTGAGTAATTCACAATCTGCACAATTCTGCTTTCACAGCCAAAAGTTGTGGAAGTGGCTGTGGAAGACAACTTTGAAAGGAAAAAAATAAATGGAAACCACAACTTGATCCTTTATTCGGTCAAGCTGACTGCAATTTAATTTAATTAAAGATTTAATTAATTAATTAAATTAATTTAATTTAAGATTTAATTAAAATCTTAAAATGGATTAGCAAATGAGGCTCTATTCACTACAGTCTCTTCTGTTCTATTGAGGAAATGCCCTTTTAATCATTACAGATTATTCACATTGAATCTTAAACAATTCAGATTAAAAATACTTGATGTATTTGCCTTTTACCAGTTCCATTCAGAAAGCATGCAGTTAGTTCACTCTAGTCAGTTGACATGAAAAAATGTTCAGATTAAAAAAAAAACAACAAAAACTTGTTTTTACATAAGTTTGCATACATTCTTACTAGTCCAGGTGAACTACTGCCAAATTATTAAATGCAGTGGGAAAAAAAAAATACATATATATGTAAAGCACATATTAATTTATGTAGTGAATAGCACTAAGCTATTTATAACAGTTTACTTAAAATATTTGGTTAAGCATTTAAAAAAAACAAACAAACAACATTCTTCCTAATTTCCCAGTCCATACAAGACTTGCAGCTAAATATTCCATAGTGTCAGTCTAATGGTGTCTCATGGTTTGCCTACAGCAGCATGAATCTTGTGTTAACAACATTAAAGTGCCCTCAGTTTGTTGGCAGGAGTAGTTCAGCTGGTCTGTTAAACAGTTTGAGTCCCTTGCAATTATGGAGTAGAAGAAAATTGGCAGGTGTATGTGCACACTGATGGAGCTGTATGCTTCACATGGCTGGCCAGAATAAAGAAGTTGTAGAGATCTACATGACCAAAATTTAGAGATCCATTTTTTTTCTTGTGGGAAAAGAGGTGAAGGCCGTAAAATAAACTAAAACCTAAAAAAAAAAAAAATTTTATGTAATGTAGGACTTCTCTTATGAAGATATGGACCTTCTAACAGAGAAACTAAGAGCTCTGGCTACTGATGGAAACAAGCACCGGGCCAAAGTGGATAAAAGAAAGCAGCGATCTGTCTTCAGAGATGTTCTACGGGCTGTTGAGGTGATTCTTTTGTCTTTGTTACAATCTAGACCTCCAAAAGACAGTGTACACTTTAGTGAAAACAATTTTATTAAACAGAATAACTGTCAGTTAAAGAAACAAGAAAAAAGCTTTGAGATTTCATAGTCTGATCACATATGTGGAATAGAACTGCTTTTTTTTTTTAGGAATGTTGAACAAAGATAATGGGAATAGTTAAGCATCAAGGAAGCTAAGGAGAAGGCTTGGCATGATTAGAAGTCACCTTTAGGATTTTGCCTGTAGAAGGATCTGAGTCACCTATCAGCACTTTTTACATTCCACTGTCTCAAGTGTAGCTACTCATATCTAAGGTAGAGACTAAAATGAGGCTTACAGGCTGACTTAAAGGTGACTTCTGCACTCAGAACTGGTTTTCCTGGAGGTAAATGCAATTCTTAGAGTAATTTTAAAGACTAAAATCGAGCATTTGTTTTTTAAAAAGATTTTTAATCATGAAGAATATCAGCTTCAAATTCGATATGAGATTCAGGTATGCCTCTGCCTTATGAACAAATACAATCTGTACCATATGTATACTATGTTATTTGGAAGGTTTTGGATTCCCAAATTTATCAGTGAAAATAAAGTTTGCTGAGCTCTGTAAAATTCCTAGTACAAAAGGCTGTTTCAATTAAAATGATTAGATGTTGTTTCCTTTGATTTTTGCATAGGAGCGTGACTTTCCTACAGAGATGGTGAAGTTTGGACCTGAGCGCATGTATATTGACTGCTGGGTTAAAAAACAAACTTACGAGACGTTCAAGGAGATTCTGGGCTCGGGGATGCAATATCATTTGCAGGTGAGCTGCTCTTTGACACTTGCTCAGACTGTTGCTTCCTGTCTGGCTTCTTTGATGTAATTCAGTCTGAATTACAAAATCCTGAGTATAACTTAGTGAAGTGATGAGCTTTGCATTTGAGCTATTAAAAGATAGCACTTAAAAAAGTAACTATAGTGAGCTAGAGTGGTCTGGATAAGCTGCTTCTGAGTTGTAGCCTGGGTGCGCTAGCTTAGTAATCGACTTGTCCAAGAAGAAATTTAAGCTGAATATCTTTTTAGCTTCAGGGTTGTTCATGAATCTTTATGCTCTCATTCAGCAGAGTGGTATAGTCATCTGTCTGCTATAAAGCTGCATGCCTCCACTCTTCCTATTAAAACCTGTCAAAGAAGGGCCAGATTTTAATAAAAAATAACAAACACAACTATTGCAGCCTAATTAATGGCAGCATTCCAGAAGAGAAAGCATTAATATCTCTGTTCTGGGAACTGCTTGTTTACTAGTCATCTGTTTACATATGTTACAGAAGCAGGAGCAATAGCTTAGGAATGTATGCTCCCAAATTGCTGTGATAATCATGGGGTTAAATTCTTCAGTCCTGTGTTAATTGAATTTCTGTGTGACTGAGGGAGCTCAGGCACATAGCAGCTTTTTCAGTTTTTTCAAGTACTAATTTCTCAGCCAGATATTTTAAAACTGGTGTGTTGTGAAACCATACAGGTCTGTTCAGCTGCCTGATATTGTGTAGAACAGAACAGTGTCTCATTTGCTGGGACAAAAATATCAAGGAAGGCAGGAGGAGCTGTCTGTCTTCTCAAGGTGGCAGTTTTCGCTTTTAGCCTTATTCTGGTGAAGGGGAGGAAGTATTCTTGACTTAATTACAAAAGATAGCAGGAATTTGACACAAATCTTAGTATTTCTTACTGGAATACTTGATATTTTATGGTAGTCAACTCTAGAGACTTGATATAGAGGGGAAGCTGATAATTTGATGTGTTTCTTGTTTTAGTCAAATGACTTTCTTCGGAATGTGTTTGAGCTTGGTCCACCAGTAATGCTGGATGCTGCCACCCTTAAAACAATGAAGATATCCCGTTTTGAAAGGGTATGTTATTCCACCTTTATGAATTTTCTTTACTTCCTACTCTAATTACTTCTGCACTTCAGAAGCTGTCATTGTTAACATTTGTCACTGTAGTTCTAAGAGTGCCTCATATTGTCCTGAATGAAACCCAGCTGTACTTGTATGCGTCTGTGAGCTCTTAGATTTTTTGCTGGGCGTGTCTGTTTCTGTGCTTTTTCCAAGAGGCCTTAAGGTTGTGGTTGCTGTTGGGTTGCTAGATTCATTCTCCACGCATGTGAAACTTGTTCTCTTCCGAGAGATACATGTTTTTGGGGAGGGACCCACAGGAAACTGTGGAAACGGAATCTTTATAAAGACTGTACCCCAAACTCTGCAGTATGAAATGGACGCTAGGAGGTTGGCCTTGTTTTGTTGATTGTGAGTGCATTAATCCTGCATATAATTTGGGGAATGGTGTTATCAAGTTCAATCTGGGGATAAGTGTAGCCTAAATGGTATCTGCTTGATGTTTAAGACTGACTGGCTTCCAGAACTGCTCATAGCTCAGCATTTCTTATACAAGCCAAGTTTCTTTTAAATATATATCTGTCTGTATATATGTACTAAAATTAGCCTTTGGTTGCAAAGATAGCATACTGTAAATTTCAAAAGGCCTGCCAGTTTACCTCAAAGATTAATAAAAGGATATTTTCATTTGTTTTGTAACATGAAAAATCTCTCAAGGGCATAAACCTTTTGACAATATGTAATTATTTTTTCTTCTTTTATTTTGTAGCACTTGTACAACTCTGCAGCATTCAAGGCTCGGACAAAGGCTAGAAGTAAATGTCGTGATAAAAGAGCAGATGTGGGGGAATTTTTTTAGATTCCCTTTCAATGGCGTTCAGTTTTCATAAATCAAATAAATTTGTAACATTTGAATGAATTTTTTAACTTGTGTAGTCAGTTTGAAGTTGTGCACGGCTTTATTACATGGTCTGTAAATATAATGCATGCTGTTGCTTAGTTGCATATACATTGTATATAGGTTGATGTAACAGTTGGTACAGGGATACATTATATTACCATACAGTAGCCCCCCCCCTCCTAGCTCCAAAGGTTGATTATGGTGTAACTGGTGCATTAAATGGGGTGGATAACTGTACTCAAATGCTGTGTGTCGGATTGGATCATTTATATAAAGGTAAAGGAATTCATTGACCAAGTGTTCTGGTATGAATGTGCTAATATGGAAAGATGACTATGTCCGTGTGGAATTATTTTAGTAACTTTTTAGAACTCATCAGTGGTAGATGGACAAGAAATTCCTATGTAAGTATAACTTCCTCCTGACAAGGGACAATGAAGTTCAGTAACTTGCACTGACAGTCAAATACTTACTGCAATTACTAATACTTGCCTCCATGTAAAATAAAAGCAAGATTCTTGTGTTCTGAAATTGAATATTTAATTTTTGGAATAAAGATGTTTCTCACTGCCGGCTCTCTGTAAAAATAATTATTATTTTTATAAATAATTATATATGAATGAAAAGCTGTAGCACTGGTAAAACCTAAAGGTTGAAAGGGATGGGTTTGTTTATATGCTGGTTCAAACATGTGCTGGGGGGTATTCCCAGTGCGTTAGGAGATAGTACATGCAAGTCTACCTTGCTGTGTTTCAAAGGTGTCTCATACTTGCATGTGGTCTGCACAACAGTCTAATCTTGATTTGTCATTGCTTCTCCAGTGGTCAAAAGTTTTCTGGTTTTGGGGCTGTGGAACACATCCTCTAACTTAGAGGAACCATTCCACCTTCCCTGTTTTCATCATGTTGAAAACTACTCTTTTAACCTCAACTTCTGATTTCATAGGACTGAAATGTGCCAGTAACAGAACTGTCTTAGGAACAGTGGGCGGGGAGGTGTTAAGTTACTAAAACCTAGATGGCTGGAGCTTCTGAACCTGAAGATCTATAAAAGTGCTTGTTCAAATAAACATTCTTAAAATGTTTATCAGCAGCTCAAGTAAACATTGCATTGAAAACAGCACTGCCCCCTGGAAACTGTTGCCTGCTCTGATAAGGGAGGGTTGGGTTTGGGGTGGAGTGGTTGGTTGTTTTTTTTTTTTCCCCTCCCAGTTTCTGATTACAGCTGAACCTATTCCAGAAAGTCAGTGCATACTAATGAGTTGTACTTTACACTTTACCCTTTTTTTTTCACCCTTCAAATACTCCCCTATGTAAGAACTTGTTTGGCTTGCAAAACTGATCACTTGGACTACACAAAACTGATGAACTCATGTCAGTGTCATACAAGCAGAGAAAAACCTGATCCTTGAACGAGGTGAAGCTGTGTGCCTGTACTTGCCCAGCCCAAGACCATTCCCTTTAAGCTACACTGTTCCCTGGAGCCAGCTGATGTTTCCTGTGGCTTCTGCATAATAGTCACCTTTGGTGTCCTTTGCCAGGCACTTCTGCTAGCCTCCTGCCCAGAGTTTCTGCAGCAGCTCCTGGCAGGGGGCCAAGCAGGTACTTGCTCTTTTCCCACTTACACTGTAGCTGCCACCCACGGTGACCCGCGTGGCTTCCAGGGCTGTTGCAGAGGTGACTCTTCCACAGCCCTGGAGCCATCCTTTGGGTTTGCAGATCTTTTGAAGCTTAGAACTGGAGAGGCCTGGGTCCTTCTCTTACATTTATGTTGGTGTCAGGAGTTTTTGGGGTATGGAAATCACTGCTGGTTTTTGGTTTTATGTTTTTGTTGGTTTTTTATTTTTTGGGGGGTTGTTTGTTTGGTTTTGTTTGTTTTTAATTCTGGCTTGCACAGCCTTATTTGGAGGGAGGACTTCCACGAGTCTTCTACAGAAAGGGAGCAATTCTGAGCAGCAGAACATGGCAGCTTAGGGTGGGAAATATGAGTCAGGCTCATTATTCTGTTGTTTCCTGAGAGATAAATGTGTTTATGGGCAGTTTAAAGGGATTCAGATTTTTAGACATGGGGGGGCTTCAGAAAGTATTTGTTGTTTTGAGCTGCAGTCCTGTCTGTCAGCTGCCTGTCGATACAGTGTGCTGTAACACTGCCTTCTGCAGTGTCAGCAAGGGAAAAGGTGATCAAAAGAACTGTCAGGAAAGGATCAATTGCACTACTCACCACCAGTTCATCAGAATTTAATCTTTGAACAAATAAGTATGCCAGACAAATTAGTCCACCATATAATACTTTTGAATTTGAATACATTTGAATTCATAAAGCATATGGGAGAAGGGGGGAAAGACCCTGGTTTTTCTAGTCTGTGACTTTAAAACTATGACTGCAATACTGTAGATATGATTCTGCTGCATAGCAAACTGGTTACTCATAGCTACAGTGTTGCAGATATGACTCTTCAGCATGGCAAATGCATTTTAGACAAGCCCTAAACCTGAGAGGTTTAGCACTAACCAAAAGGTTAGCAAAATACTGATCACCAGTAACAACCCTCATTCTCCATGATGGGATATTATCATGACTCCAATATAATAGAGCTGTGTATGTGCTGATTTCAGTTTTAGCAGATCAGTTTTGTGAAGTGAGTATACTTAGCCACGTTGAACTCTAAATATAGACTGAAAGGGGCAGTCTGTTTCATAGCTATCTTTATGGGTACTGCAGGACTCCACAGCTTCCTATGGGACTAAAAGTAGAGAAAGGAACTTCAGAACAAGTTTTCTTCACATGATTTTCACTGGCTGATTTCTTCCATACTAGCACATTACCTGAATGTTGTAAGTAATGTTTCATTCTCCTTTTTCTTAACTTTTTAGATTTTATTTTCTTTTTTTTCTGTTAAGAACTTTCAGTGTGTTCTCATTCTAAGTTTTTCTTTTTACCACAACAACTTAAGAAGAAATTTAAAAGTTGCATGGGGGAAAAGATTCTTTAGGCAAGGTGAAAGGGCAAGATAAAGTGAATCCAAAGGTCCCAATGTTTAGATTGGTTTGTTGGGAAAATAATCAAAACTTTTGTCCAGTGACACTGATGTTTTATCCTTTTTCCTTTGGCATGTTAATGGAATCAAACAAATGTAATATAAACTTTTTTGAATTAATAATGGTAATCTTCACTGTGTTTACATGTGCAAATACTTAAATAATTAGTAGCAAGTGCAGAAACATACAATTCATAATACTAATGAATCAAAGGTACTCACATTTATTACAGTTCAAGTTGTTAAGAAGAGTCTTCCCTGAAGCTGCAGGGAGGCATTAATCAAAATAGAGAAACAACTGCTCTTCGCAATCCCAAAAATAACCATTAGCCTTTGTGCCCAAAGTGGTAACTTTTAGCACACTGTTCAAACACAGGGCTCCATAGTGATTGCGTTGGCTGAGGATGTGCATGCGGGGAGACAGCAGAACAGAGCCAGCTCTGATGGGACGTGGCTCACAGACTGCTGCCTGGTACCATGTCATGTTCTAGAGGAAGGACAGCAGGCACAGCCCTCTGTCCTGAAGTTACTGCTGCACACCTAAAAATCATATACTAGGTAAGGTTAACCCCTATTATGCCAGCTTTTCTGCATTTTCTTTGTGCTTTGAAGCAACACTTCTGAACAGAGAGAAAAAAAATAGTTGTACTCTTTTCTTATGGGGTGTTAAAAAGAAATGAAAGTACCCATATAGTCCTGTCAGTCTCCACTAGCAGGAGAACGAGCCCCGTTGTCCTGTTGCCAGGATTGGTTTCAGTGCTTGGTCTTCAGACTTACTGAGGCTCATTGAATGTCTACTTCGTGCTTAGATTTGGGGGAATTACAACAATCTTCTGCATTTGGTTTGATGAGGGAAGGAGTGAGTATTGTCTGCAAACCATCAGGGCTAAAATTTTAGGTTTTTAATTTAAGTGTTATATTAAGGAGCTGGACACACTGTGTTCTGTATTCCTTGGAGAGGAAGAGAAGGCTCAGAAGCATGTCAAGAGGACAGTTCAACCCATCTAGGATTCAGAAATCACCCTTGGGTGCTTAACACATGTCATCAAGAGAGGTTTGCATCCCATGAAGTGCTGATTCACATTGGCAGATAAAATTGAACTTGGGAGCTTTATAAAATACTAAATTGATAAGATGCATTCTACTCCCAATTTAAACTAATCTGTGGGGGCTCCCTCCGTACATTCACTAGCAAGAAAAATGTACATTTAGGCTGTCGTTCTAAGGTAAGAAAGATATATCTTAGAATAAGAGGGATATTATCTGGAAGAATGTGTTTTTCTTCAATAATTACAGAGGGAGTTTTCAGTGACAATTGTAGACAAACATGCCCACTTAGGGTGTCTGCATCTCCCTATAGCTAGAAGTTTCTAGCTTGTTTCAAAAGACATTTTTGCTATCAGATTAGTGTAAAGAAAAGCAAAACACTGATAAGGAATAATGTGCAATACATAGAAGCCACTTCCCTAAAACTGCTTATTTTCTATATATAATCTTCTTTCAAAACTCTATTTATATTAAGGATCATTCACTGAGTTCATGCACCTGGACTCTACAGCGAAACTGTTTTTACTCACTGAACCTCCTGCAGTGCCTTTTTTAAAGCAAGGGGTATTAGTCTGAAGAAAAACTTCTTAAATTTGTCCAAAACTGTGTGAAGTAGAACTGCATTACAAGACTACTATTTTTTGTTCCATTTTCACAAATAATAACTTCAGTGATATTCTAAGGTGTATAAACAGACACATACTCCTGTTGCTTATTTCTACATTCATACCTGCTTTCCCTGTCTTATCTCTCAATTACTTGATGCTGAAAGAAGAGGACCTGAATGACATCCTTTCTGGAAGTGTTAGTGAAGGTCTGGCTTTCACTGTGGTCAGGATCTCACACCACGTCTTACCAAGTACTCACCGTATCAAAGGATAATATACTAAGACAATGGAGAAGCCTCCCTTGGAATTTAACCTGCCTGATACTCATGAAGAAGGAAAACTTTATGTAGTTGATTCCCTAAACAACCTAAACAAGCTAAATGTTTGCCCAGCTGAATCCCAGCATTCACTAGGTATGTATGATAAGTGATCTGTGGATTTCTATATATACAATCCATATTGTGCATTACTGAGGTAACAGCCTAAGAGGCCAATAAGTATGCCAAGCTCTGTACTGAAAAATGTATGAAAAAGATCGAAAATGGCATAATTTAAATCAGACAATGATTTAGCTGTCTCTGCTCAGTATTTCTGCTTTAGGTTCCTGAAAATCCTTCCATTTAGTTAAGGATTTACTGTCCAACCTGAACTTATCTTCCTTTTCAGTTGGGATTTATGAGGTGATCACTTGCAGGATAATGTCTCTATAGTAATGTCCAATATACACCTACTAAATAAATAGCATCATAGCTCTTCCCAAGCACTAAAATTCATATCTGGCAATGGAAGCACCTGAGAATTTCTGTTCATTCCTTTAAGACATATTTCCTAAGAACTCAAACCAGTTACCTGAATTATCCTGTGAAACATTTAAGCATTTTACTCTCTGGACTTTCTTTACTTACAGTTTCAGTTATGGCTCCCGCATTTCTACTGATTTGGTAAGGCTTTTGCCTTTGATTCTCACAGCAACAAGAGTATTTTCACCTGGTGATAGCTACAGTTTGAGTTCTTTGTGACATGAAAATATTTTAAAACCTGGAGGTCTTCAGCAGCATTCCACATAACAATATTTGAGTCTGCTTTTACTTCCCTTATTGTAATGGCAAATTTAAGTGAAGAAATTTATAGATCAACAGCTATGTTGGAATGTGTTTTGAGGGGCCATAACCTAATCATGCTTCTAGTTATGGGTCTTAAATGTTTTCTAATGACTTCTGTTTCCAAGTCCCCTAACTTCTCCTAATCCAACTAGCTTGAGTGGTACTGGTTTCTGCATTTAATGCAAACATTTTAGACATAGAGTACTATATTCTCATATGCAGATTATCTTGATATTTTCTCTTCTACACATAAAAAATAAGACAATGATGTACATAAATTTTAATTTTAAAGAAACTCAGTGTAACTGTTGTGCTTTCTTTTGCAATTTTACTGGACAGTATTATTGACTTTTCAGGTAAATATACAAGGTTCTGTGGAAACATGTGATTCTCTGGAATAATCACATTCATGCCCTTCCCTACATTTCAACAGCAAAAAATAGTAGTTTAGTAAGTATTTTATTCATAAATTTGTAAAACCCTTTGGCTCCTTCTAGGATTATTCTTTTAATGTAGCTTTTAAGCTTGGAGAGTCTGTAGATATATCATCCTGTCAGCTACCTTACTCAGCAGCATAAACTCTAGTTCTCTTGCCAGAAAATCACAGTTATGTCAAAAGCTGTTTAAAATGTATATACTGTTTGGTTGTTTCAGTAGAAGCCATGCAGTAATTTCATGTTTTAGATGATAAAATTTCCTACTGTTTGCAGTTTGACAAGAATGTGTGCTCACCAATCCTCACAACACTGCAGCCTGGCATGCTCAGCCTGATTAAACAGTAAGAAGCATTCATTAGGCAGAGTGAGCTCAGAGCACTTTTGAGACCACTATTGATAACTTAGGATGCCTGGTAGGCAGCAGTAGCAGGCCCTGCCCATCCCTATTATTCTGATTACAAAGCAATATTGGTGCAGACACTTAGTGTGTGGTACATTTGTTATGAATGCTAAGGGAATAACAAGAGAACCTCAAAGGACAAATAGGAAAATATTTCAGCTTACTCATGGACAGGAGTGGGTTAAACACAAAATAAAGAAAACCAGAGATATTCCCTGAGATCTACCAGCTCAGGGAATTGCTAAGCCCTAGGTAGGGTCATTATTAAAGCACTATAATGGCATATACAGCCTTTCCTCAGCTTTTTCATTGCAGTCTCAGTTGCAAAGATCTCAGAGATTTCCACCAGCTAAAACAAGAATGTGGTCTAGAAATACATTTTTCACAGATGCACATACTACTCTCCCTTTCAGAATGGCAAGACACCAATTACAGAAGGATAAATTACAGTAATTTGCATGTAATTTTAGTATGTATGAGACTGACACCAAAGTGAAATTACATTAGCTTCCTCCTCCCTTCAAGACAGAAAATAAACCCAAATCTTTGTAAATTATTGCAGTAGTACAAAAACTTAACATTAAACAAATCTGGCTCGAGTGTAAATTTTTTACATTCACAAGAATTTCCGCATGGTGTTCACTTGACTTGATATCTTTGGGGCTTAATGCCACCTCACATTGATTGCAACTGTTTCTATGAGACAAACTACTGACTTTCCCTATATATGCGACACGTTCTTTAAAAAGCAATGAACTGGCTTGTAAAGCTGATTCAAGGTCAGCATTGCAAGTGCCTTTCCTTTTCCCCCTCATTCGTCCTGTGCTTAAAGGACAACATATGTAGTCCATACGATAGTCTGTTCCACTCTTGACAATTGCGAGCATAGGTACCTAATTTTTTACTGGAATGAAACCAACAAATCCTAAAGATGAAGAATATTGAAAACATTTGTTTTAAGATAAAACAGTCAAGACCTACATTCATTCTATCCAACATTAGGCGCTTAACTGAGATGTTTACTTTGGGAAATTAATCGTCCCAGGGATACTTCTCATTAAACAGAAAAAGAAGCATATCTAGAGGATGAATGTGGATGTTGGTTTTCAATATGAATTTCTCTTTCATCCCTTTTGAAAAGGTTAAATGCAATCAAGCCCTTACAAAGCTGCCTGATGAAAACTTCATTGCAACCTTTGTATGTGTAAAATGGCTGTAAAACTCTAAATGGTAAAACAGGTCAACTTCAACAACAGAAACATTTTTGTTGAGTGTGTTCTAACAACTATAACAGATGCATAATTTTTTTATATTTCCAAATTCAAGCTGAGTTCATAAAGTTGATTTCTTCCCTTTTCATAAAATATCACAGGAAATAAAATCTGTTGACTAAATAGACAATGTATCCTGCATCATTCCATGAAGCCAGAAGCATTTCTTCATGCTTATCCTAACCAACCTTGAAAAACTGTATCACCAAATGATTTGTCATCTCTTAACAGATCAGGAAGAGAACACTGGTGGTACTGGAGAAAGCATGGGAGGGAGCAACACAAGAAACCAGTGTTTGTTCTTCAGCATCTTTATTCTTACTTTGGTCGTCAGTTTGGTACTTGTTTCATTTGTAATATTCTTAATATGTAAGTAAACCAAAGAGTAGTTCTTAAAAATATAGGGTTGATTGCAAAAAATAATTTTGCTGAAATGTGTCATGCTACCTTATAACATTCTACTCCTGTATTTGCATGGTCAAAGGCTTTGGATGGGCACTGGATCGTGTTCCTAGGGGCAGAAGCACAGGCAAACAACACTCTCTCAGGGCTAAAAGGCACAATTTTATTCTTAGTGCTAAGGATTTGTGAGCTTCAACATGTGTGAAGAATTTACCTCAGCAGCACTGTACTGTGTTGCTAAAAATGCTGACTGGAAATGAAATTAAAATTTAAGGGTAATTGTATGGCAGTGGATACTTTGGCAATATGCCTTCCATTCCTTTCCAGATAAAATTCAGTATTGGGGTCATTCCACTGAAACTGGAATTCCACCCAAGCTAACATTTAAATCAGGCTACCTGAAGCAAGACCTGACCCTTTGTCATCAGAGTACTGACTGGAAATTGATTTGGAACTAAGAAGGTCTTAAGCATAAGAAAAAGAATTAGACATTTATCAAGATTTGCATGTAGCATTGAATCTGTAGACACAATTACTGTTGCAACTTTTAGGACTGATCAGGCAGGTTTAGCTAAAGACATGGCTGATTAATGGAACTGTTGTCATCTTGGGGTTTTCTGATCTAATAATATTGAACAGAATCTGAGGTGCATGATTTCAATTTATAACTCTCTTTTGAAAGAATTGGAACCCATATGAAATCAAGACTTCTTATATCCTGTAGTAGGGAATTTGCTGAAACATAAAGAAAATCCTGATTATTCTTCTAGGCCAGGAAATTCTAGCCTTGACTAAATTTTTTTACAGGCACTCAAAACAAATATCAGATAAGTAAAGAACATAAAGTAGATTTTAAGTAACATGATTGTAAAATCATAGTTGAAATATCTCATACTTGAATTTCAGATTTATTTAACATGGAGCTGCTAAAAGTAGAGACTTGATATAGAAAAATTAGGATTGGGTTGCTCTTGTGCAAAAAAAAATATAAACTAAAGTGAAAAGCTTTGTTACAAGAATTAAAGCAGTTTGATTTGGTTGGTGGAGGCCTGTGGCTTTTGAAACCAATTTCCAGTGGTGTTTCAGTTTATGTTACAATGTTTTTTTTAGATACGTATAGATATAGTGTGTTATATAATCTGACATGTTTGTAAACCACATGCATAGATTTACTTAACATTGCCACTATGAAACAAATTTCAAAACCCATGGGTAAATTATTTTAACTTCAGAAGGTCAAAATAAAAATAGCTCCAAAAGTGCATATTGGTGTGCCTGAGAAGGCTGGCCTTGAAATGCCAGTATTTGCAATAATTTTTCTTTAATTTAAAATAAAATACATGTACATACTTAACCACAAATTGGATTTTGAAGCCCCTAAATAAGACATTTCCCTGTGCACACTGAGGGGTATGCTCCTGAAAACTGCAAAAATTATCTGAGCCATATATGATTTTATTACTCTGCATTAAACTAAAAAAAGAATCCAGCAAATAAGCAAAAAATAATGTAGTGAGCAGGTAAACCCACCAGATGTATAACTAACTTCTTATTATTAAGTTCTGCAGTCGTCTTCTTTTTAAATATTTTTAGTTATCATAATTCCTTACAAAGTCTCACAGAAATACAAGTGAAGGTAGTGATGCTTTTGACTTAAGTGTTGCCAATTTAATATGGTACATTTTCCTTTTCAAGTTCAAACTAGAAATGAGGTGGACCAAATATCAAGCAGACTACTATCTGAAAAGAAGAACATAGAAGAGCTGAAGAAACTTAACAATATTATATTAAAGCATCTGAATCAATCCAGAATTAAGGAAAAGCCTTCTGATCTTCATGCTTACCACTTTACCCATGCTGAGCTCAAAGTCCCTGGAGAATAAATCTTCTTTGGAAAGGAATTCAGTAAATTCATAACTCAGATATTTTCACATATGGCACACAGGTTGCTGAAACATGGTTGCTGAAACATTTCTGGAAAGGATAGCTGAATGAAAAATATTAGAAAATAGAATTTTATCCTGTTTTACGTGGACATAGATTTGTAATACTAAGCCCATATGATTCTCAATAAACAATGGATTGTCAGTCTGGGACAAGATTTCCAGATTCCCCCTGCATTGTAAATCACAGAGGTCAGGACCTAGTTTTATTTTAAATGTAAGTGAATGATCACAGAAAATCACGAGTTCTGTTCACATGATTCCAGCATGACCTTGTTCACTTAAGCATTCTTCTGTTACCTTTGTACAAGCTTTCTGTTTGTTTCTATTACTATTTGTATTTAAGGATAACTTCATATTTCGTAACTTATAAATAAATCCATTTCTGGTCTAGAGTTTTGTAACTTTCCCTTCTGTGCATCTAAATATACTGATATACTATTATTTTTGTGAAAAAAAAAAAAATCAAAACCAGCCCAAATTTGAATAACAGCAATCCCTTTCATAAAATGCCATAATCATCCCAAATTTGTATTGACAGAGTGAGTGTCCTATTGCCTTACATGGAAAATGTTTTTAGAGGATTCAGTCTGGTAATGTCACAGCATCATCACAGCCACTCTATCTCATAGCAATGCCAATACACTGTACTAAAAATTTTCAGGCGAAGCCCAAATGTTTTTATGAAGAGATGTGGGGACAATACTTCAGGTTCTTGTATTCTGCCCAATAGTTGCTGCTACTCACTATCAGAGAAGGGCCAGATGAAATATGGTTGGAATCTTCAGGATTTTAATGTTGAGTGATAGCTCAGAGGCTTAAAGGAGCCACCCTCTCTGAATTTACACAATTGTGCAGACAGACACCTGAAAGTGTGATCACATAAGAGACTGCTGGCTAGCTTTGTAATTTTCAGTATTCAAAACCTTCTACTGAAATATACATTAAGAAGGCACCTCCAAAATCATGCAATAAATCGGTTACTCCCACCATGACAGTGGAATGGCAGCTGACACTATGGAGTATGTCCAGCATCATCTTTTTTACTTAAAGTTCTCATTCTCATCCAATTCTTTCTTATGTCTTCTGGACAGTTTTACAAAAACATTAACCAAAGTCAACAGCTTGCATTGTAGTCTTCTTTTCCAGAATTCATGATAGTTCTTTCTGTGATGACTACTTTGTTGTCTGCAACAAAGTGAAGAACTAAGTCCAGGAGAATTTCTTGGTATCACTCTACCTAGATTTGCCCCCAAATTCTATTACTGCTATTATGAGTGCATTGCTTTACACCTGTGTTTTACATCACTATGTTTCTATTTCCTGATTTTTATTTTCCTGATGCATTACTGTCAAGTTATTCACATGAAAACAGTGAAGATTGGTTTCAAGAGTTTATTATTCCTGACATTACTTCCCAGCTGCAATTTTAGTTATCTCCTCTGGACATCACTAGTAGTTTTTACAAAGGTTACTAATACAGCTATCATAGAATATCAGATAATGATAAAAATATGTGTAGAAAACTTGTAAGGAAAGGAACCTGGAAAGTCTAACCCAAACATCTTTCTGTAGATGCTGTTAAATGATAAAAGGTATCTTAAGACTAAAATCATGACACTGGCAATGTTGCTTCTCTGTTCTTCTCTGAGCTATCATCTGCTTTTAGTGACAGTATTAATTTCTCATCTCTCCCACTCCCATTGTAGCTACTGTTACTGCTCTCAAGCTCCTGCCTTGCGTTGACACACATCCATACTTGTGACCCAGGGAGAAACACTAGAATTTGGCACTCAGCATATCTCAAACATGGATTTGTCACATTCCTCATTGCAATTGCAGTTATCAGAGCAGTCTGTGGTCCACTAGAAACTGATATCAAGAGCCAATAGACATTTTTTTTCTTTCAGGAAACTGTAAATAAAATGTGTGCTAGAGCAACAAAGAAATGAAAGTTTCCTCATCTCTCTGATGTTATCCTCAAAGATTCTTAATCTGGTCATTCAATCAATACACATAATAAATCCACTATTTCTGTCTTCACTATTGATAAGAAGTGACATTTCATTCCATGGTTTCATCCTGCAAGATGGTGAGTGACCTCAACTGCGCCAGATTTATCATCAGCTGAGTCATAACAATGCACAGTTATATACAAATACAGGCATGCTCAGTATCATACAGAACTGAGGCCTCAAATCACACTTCATATTTAATTGCTTCTTCACTTGCAGTGATCAGCAATTAAAATCAGTGACTGAAAAAGTGCAAAGGACAAATGCTGATTCTTCTAGTGCTGCTGAAATACACCTATTGTTGGGAGATACTTGCAGACATAGAGGATGTGAGGTAGCATTGCTTTGGCTGCCTTTGGCTTCTCAGCTCAACTTAACAATAATTAACAATATCCATTAACTGTGAGAACTGTTTCTATATGTCATCAGAGCAAGGGTTGAGAGCAGAGTGCCACAATCCCTCCATCAACATTTTCTGGAGGATCCCCTACAATCTCCTTTAGAGGAACTTTTCTGTCTAGTCTACTGACAGTGAAGTAGTCTCAAACAAACCAATAGCTGACTCTTAAAACCTCATACAAACCTGACCCTGAAGTGAATTTCAGCTCAGTTTGTAGGCCTGTAATCCTTACCTCAAATAAACAGCTAAGTAAACACCACGGTCCAACTGCATGTGACATAACCATTGTGCTGTATGCAGATGTTTCAATGTCTCCTGCAGATGTGAACAGATCTCTGTTCCTGTATAGTTGCACATCTCAAGAGCCTTTGCAATGTCTGGTATTACAACCGGAGGAAGATGATCTGATAGCTTCATTTTACAGTAGTCACAGCTGTTCTTGGCAGAACTGCTTCTTCCCTTTTTCTCTTAGTTGCAGGCTGTAGAGGAATCTACCCAAAGTAATTAATTCACCTTTCAGTAATTCTAGTGTAAATGAAAAGAGTGCACAGAGGGTTCAGACAGATTTCACAACATGCCAATGACACTCATTATTCAGCACTATCATTGCTGAAATGACAACATGGTGTCAGAAAATTTTCTGCTGAATAAACCTGGACAATGTTAGAAAAGTGCTGGTAAGCAGCAAGGAAAACATAGAATACTTAACTAATATTATACCTCCACCTTCCATCAGAGGCATCATCATGTCAGTCTCTGAAGGGTTGGCTGAATCTTTAGATTGTTAGGTAATATCAGTAGACAAAATACTTTCTTGCCTTGCTTAGCTTGCTGAGAAATTCAGCCCTTTGTTCCAGATATCCACATCAGCTCTTTTTCTCGTTAACCTCAAACCATCTGACAGAATGTGTGGGGAGATAATACATTACTAAATAGTTGAGGGTCAGCTGGGGCAGGCATTTTCTTGCCTTGCTTAGGGTCATGTTACCTTGAGAATATCACCTTGTACTTGGCCTTGTGCTGCTCTAGAATGAAACAGCTCAAGCTCAATATCTGCAAAGACCATGTAACAGCTGAGGGCAAAACATCTTTTATAGACACCTTTCCATGTCAAAGGTTACATAAATCTGAAAAGTGGGCACCTTCAACTGAAAATGAGGCACATACAATAAAGAGGGATTTGAAGGGGCAATAAAATCCATCCCTTTGCCTGACAGTAGCCTTCAATTAACTAAAACAATTCCTGACAGAGGCTTGTCTATTCACATTGTAAAATATTCAAATAACAGACTGTCCTTCTAATGTTCAACTAAATGAACATGGTTAAATCTATTTTTCCTGAAGTGTAACTAAAATTTTCCCTGATGAAATTTAAGCCTGTTATCAACCGACCAATTCCTTGTGAACATGAAAAATACTTTGTACCTTACATTTTTTTCTTTTTTTTTATATTATACTAACTGCAAAGCAATTTTAACCTTGAGAAGGCTTTTTTGCCCTCTGAGATACTTGGAATTTTAATCTAACATTTATTCTTAAAGTCTAGTATGAGTTTGGTTCATGTGCTTTGTTCACTGGTAATAATACAAAGCTGAACACGGGTTATAAAAAGAAATAATGATGAGGTGTGAACTCTGAATGTGGAAAAAGAGAAGAGAAAATACCAGAAGTGGCAACAGGATTGTCACAAGTTTGTTAGATCACACTGTCTCAAAGGTGATGTGTTGTGTGGGGTACACAATCCAAACTGTTCAGGAAACCTAAATATGGTCAAAGTATTTGAAAAATGAGCAGAATGGAATAATGTTGAACAAAGACAAGAGCTATTGTCAGAACACAAAGTATACAAAGAGCAAAATACCGCTTTGTGGGGTTTTGAAGTCTTTGAAGATCAAATACTTGCTTTTGTTTTATCAAAGCATAGTCTTGTAAAATTACACAAGACTGCCTGCAAATATGAATTTTCAAGTTCAAAAGTCTAGGTTTTCTTATTAATTTTATCCTGTCTGATTGGAGTTTCTGTTCTTGAGATACAGAACCTACCCCATTGGAAATGGTAGCAAAGCAATGTGCTCTGTGAAACCCTTACTGTTTTAAAAATATTTAATTTGACAGTCAAAATTGCAACTAATTCTAATTAGAACTCTGATTAAGCAAAACCTAGATAAAAAAAATGCCAAGTAGCAACTAAAAAATAGATTTACTTTTTGACTAGTATCTGAAAATCATTTGTCCAAGAAGATGCTTAACTTGATCCTCTTATAGCTGATAATATAATTATCTTGCAGATGTTGGCAAATAATGAAAGTTGGATCAAAACCTTAGATCTCAGCCCAGTGCTACTGGGATTAAGGGAATTGTTCTTTTCAATTAAAAAAAAAAAAAAAGCACATTCAGTCCATTACATGTTGCTGTTCTTATTTTCCTGACAGATAAATAAGAATACTAAGATTTAAAGAAAGGGATGGAGGGGGTGAGTGTACTGTCACTTCCTCTGGGATACATAAGAAATAATAACACTGAAGCCAAAGAACTTAGTCCTATTCAAGAACCCAATCAATCTTAGAATTTAAGGAAAGCCTTTTATAGACTCTATTTCCGATCCTTTCTCTGGTTTCTGGGCCACACTTCAGTGATCGAAATGCTGTCCACGATTCACTGATGAGCCAGCAAAACCCCTGAATGGTAATGAGAACCTTCCAGTAGAAACAGTCACAGCACAGTGCTGCTGCTAATTTGTCACTGTGAGGCAAGCTGCATTACACACAAGGGTGAAAGGACAATTTAAAAATCAATTGCCTGCCAATTTAAATATCTATTAATAATTATGGGTTTGCTTTTGAGTTCTGCACTGCTCATTTAATCTTAATATCTTCTTCATCACATAACTGACTTTGGAAAACAGTGTCTGTCTACAAGGTGACACGAAATGTTGAAACTCCCAGACACCCTTTACTCCTCAGCAAAAGCTCATGGATAATTCATTAACTTCCCATTTTTAGGATTTTTTTTTTAAGCTTTAGTTTTTTCTTAAGGCAACACAAACCTTTTCTTCAGACAGAGTCTCCCCAAGCACACATTATTATATGCGTGTATATTCATTATGAATTAAGCTAATAGGAAAATGAGTAATGGGTCCAAACTGAAGAGAGAAAGTTTAGGTTAGATATACAGAAGAAATCCTTTAGTGTGGGGGTGGTGAGGCACAGGAACAGGGAAGTTGTGGATGTTCCATCCCTGGCAGAGTTAAAGGCCAGGTTGGATGGGGTAGTGAGCAACCAGTTCAAGTAGTAAGTGTTTCCATCCATGACAGGGGGTTGGAACTGGATGACTTGTAAAATCCCTTCCAACCCAAACCATGTTATGATTCTAGGATTCTATATGTAGATAATAACAAAAATATTTTTAGTGATTTTTTAACAGAAGTTATGACATGGATTCTCTCTTTTCATGAATTCAGGTTGGTGTGCTTGAGCTGCTATTTTGATCTGAAATAGCTTTTAGGTTACACTTCTTGCACGGATATGATGAATCAATGCTTCAGCTCCCTGAGCTCCTAGTGCTTAAGACCTGGCTTGAAACTACATTCAGCTTCACATAGAAACCCGCAGCAGGAGGATTCCCAGCTGTGGGCACTGAGTCAGCTCGCTGAAGTGAACGGGGAGTGAATGAAATCCAGGGAACTGGTGCAGCACCTGTAAATAAATAAACACTGATGGACTCACTTAAGGCCTTCTCCTCGAGGAAGCGTGGTACTGACAACACATCGAGATAAACTGCTAAAAGCGGAAAGACTCTGGAATTTGAAAGCTGTTCCCCAACGCTGTTTTTTTTGTCTCCCGCAAGAAGCGGCCTCCATCCTGCTCAGTGCTTCGGGTCTGCAAACGCGCGCTGCCCGCTCCCCTCACAGCGCCCCGCGGGCCATCCCTGGCGGCCTCGGGCAGCCGGGCGGCCCCGGCGGGGCGGGGAGACCCCGGCGACACCGAGGAACCACCGTGGCACCACCGTGACACCACCGTGGCACCACTGGGCAAGGACGGTGCTGCTGGAACGGGCGGGGAGCGGTGTGGCCGGGTCGGCGGGCTGCGGGCGCGGAGTGGGCCGAGGGTAAGCGAGTCGGGGTCGTGCTCCCCGGCCGAGAGGGCGCCCGTCAGGTGGTCAGAGGAGCCAGGTTCCTGCAGTG
>NC_031773.1:25086136-25201175 GCF_001522545.3 Parus major | reverse complement strand
CCCAACTCCCTGCCGCCAATGCCTTTGTAATGAATTATTTTTTGCTCTTTTGATGGAAGTTGTCGTGTACTCACCAGGTTTGCAGATGGAGAAAGAGCAAGAGTGCAGCTGGTCAAAAACATTGTCTTGAAGAGAGAGAAATATGATCTAGTACACGTGTAAATATGTACCATGAGCATGTACTAGTGTCGGTATGCCTTTTAATATTTGCAATCCGATCACTGCTGACTCTCACACAAGGCTGGTGAAGCTGCTCTGCTGGGGACTACAGCAGCGCACCAAGGGGGGTCGTGATCAAATAAAGTCTAAAAAGGGAATTAGACAATGTAAGTGACCTTTGAAATGTACCCAAGCCTTTCAGCATTCCCTTTCACGGGAAGGAGGGAATGAAGCAAGCAAGCAGGTGAGGCCTGTACTGGAAGATGAGGATGGACAGAGAGATTGTGTCTGACAATCCTGGAAAACATGTACCTCTGCTTTGACCTTGTATGGGGCACAGATGGCTTAGGGACTGTCATTGGAGGAACCTTGTCCCATCTTGGAGGTGGGGAATGGGCATTTTTGTTGTGTGCATGGGGAAGGTCTGTGGTATGTGGTATGTGAAATGCAGCCCTGTCTAGGGGCAGATAAGGCAGGAGCCCTGTGCTCAACATGTGGCCATTGGCCAGGCCTGGGAGCTGGGGTTATGTTTTCTGAGAGGTGGTTACCTTGGATCTAGCATATTCAGCATCATTTTTTTCTTTCTTTAGATTTGTAAAATTAATTTGTAAAATGACATTTTGCCAGTGACTGGAATGGCCATTCTCGTGCTGATGGAGAATGTACTGCTACGCCTGTTAGACAATCATCGACATGGAGGCACACTCTTTGGCACATGCATTTAGGCATGTGCGTTGATTTGGAGAAGATGTAGTCCCTCTGGAAAATTACCATAATACCATAAAGGGGCAATTTTATATCCATGATCTATTCACTCATTTTGAGATGCTGAATTTCTTATGCCACTTTAAGAACCCTTCCCAGTACACCATAAGGCTAGTAATGATGGGTTTCTTCAATAAATTTCCTCCATTATTCTTTATGGATCCTTGCTACATTTCCCTTTCTATAAGAATCTGGAATTTGTAGTTTGAATTTCTATCATCCTACTGAAATAACTACACTACCTGTCTCAATATGACATCACTATACAATATTTGTCATCCCAAAGTAGCCAACAAACTGCCTCATTCTGCTCTTGAAAGGAGTAGTTAAGCACTACAGAATGAACTGGGTCTCTTCAAAATGGGCCAGTCCTCTCATTCCTGAGATGCTGTGTCTCTTCAGATTTCCTCCTAGGGGACCTCTAGCCTGGGCTCAGTCCTCACTGTATTACTGCCATCAGACTGATTCCATTGTTCTGAGCAATTGAAACCTGTTGCAGCTTAATATATTTCAAGACAAACTCTTGCTTGTCTCCTTAAAGCTCTCATCCTAGTATATAAGGAATTGTAACTAGTATTTATAGTCAGTTTAGCTATCCATCTTGGCAGGAAACAAAGCATCTTATTTGTAAGAGATACCGTGATGATTCTGTGTGTCTCAATGTAGAGCTCTTTTTCCATTTAAAGGACAGAGTCTTCATATTTTTGCAGCCACAAAAGTATTACGCAGTGCAATTGGAAGGAACACTTACCCGTCCCAAACTGTTGATATAATCTTCTATCCTTTACTTAGGAATAGCAAGTACTAATACCATTACTTGGCATGCAATAACCATTTGGAAAACTTTCCATCCAGATTTTCCTTGCCAGCTCCAGGTGTCCTTGACAAGTAAAAAGTCTTTATGGTAGTTTCCAACAATTTATGCTGCATAGCTTAGTTCTAGTTCTTTGTTAGATATCTAAAAAAGCAATGGGGTTTCTCATTTCTAATTAAATTGCTGCTTCCTTGGGGATTCTTTTATGAGTACCACAGACTGTTCTCCTCACTTGCTGTTAATTTCTTGCCAGCTACTCATGCACTGTTTTTTCTCGTTCCTACTGCAAAAACACCAACTTCATATGAATGTCACAGAATCACAGAATGGGTCAGGTTGGAAGGGACCAGAGATCCAACCTCCCTGCTCAAGCAGGGTCATCCCAGAGCACATGGACCAGGATTGTGCCCGGATGGCTCTTGAATATCTCCAGTCAGGGAGGATCCACAGCCTCTCTGGACAATCTGTTCCAGTGCTCAGTCACCCACACAGTAAAGAAGTTCTTCTTCATATTCATGTGTAACTTTCTGTTCATCAAGTTCTGTCCATTGCCTCTTGTCCCATTGGCTGGCACCACCAAGGAGAGCCTGGTTCATCCTCTTGACACCCTTCCATCAGAAACTTATAAATATTGGTGAGGTCCACTCTCAGTCATATTTTTTCAACACTGAGCAGGTGCAGCTCCCCCAGCTCTCATTGCAGGAGCAATGCTTCAGTCCCTTACTCATCTTTGTAGCTGTCCACTGGACTCCAGGAGCTCCATGTCTCTCTCGTACTGAGAAGAACTGGTCACAGCACTCCAGATGAGGCCTCACTATGGCTGAGTAGAGTAGGATTACATTCCTTTACCTGCTGGCAGTGCTTTTCCTAATGCATCCCGGGATACCACTGGCCTTCTTGGACCCCAGGTCTCACTGCTGACTCAGGGACAGCTTGTTGTCTACAGGACCCCCAGGTCCTTCTCCACAGAGCTGCTCCCCAGCAGGTCAGTCCCAGCCTATGCTGATGCCTGAGGTTATTCTTACCCAGGTGCAGTTCTAACTGCTGACACTTCTACTTTAAACATTTTCTTTCTCAAATGTACTTTTTCCATGTAAATGGTACAAGGTTAACAGTTGTCACTGAGAGCTACATTTAAATGCCCTATAATTTGAGAGCTGTAGCCTTCACCTAGGAAATAGGAAGCAATAGCTAAAATCTCCTTATGCCTACCATAGGATAGCTGAGCAGCCTCTTGCTGAGCTAGTGGACAAAGTGGGAGAGGGGACAATTACACTATCACTGCTTTTCTTGATTTCATGATTTATCAGAAGTGCTCTAAACACCTGAGCAGACTGGGTATTGTAGGACAGAGTGATATGGAAACAACTAATTTCTGAATTGTGAACTAGATGCTGACTGACCACTGTTGTCAGGACAGTTTATTTAGATGCTCAGGAAGATATTCTGCTGAAAAGGTGTGTTTGCATACTTCCAAAGTTACATGGCAAATTAGCTGGAGTTTTGAAGATCTCCGTTTTGAACACATGTGAATGAAGTGACAGCAGGAAATAAAGTGCTGGCAAAAAGCTGCATGATGATAACATTCAAAAAATCATTATCAGGATAAGCTAAGTAGTGTGAGGCATCTAGTGATGAGAATCAGATAATGGCATTGTTTGGTTTGGTTTTGTGATGGTGTTTTGTTGGTATTGTTTGTTTTTTTTTTTGTTTGCAGTTTTTTTGGGTTTGTTGTTTTGGGTTTCCCTCAGAGAAAACAGTAGGAAAAGTCCTACTAGGATCAATGGGAACAGGATTCTTCTGATTAATTTTTCTAACTGTATGATGTAAATGGAAGAGAGCTTCTTAACCCTATTGCTTTTACTGCTGATCAAAGCTGAATCTAAAAACTAATCTTTTCTAAGGCCAAAGGAAGCATCTTGCTCACTTTGAAAGAGGTGGGAAGGAAGAGGATACTCCATAGGTGTGTAAGACTTTCCTGGCAGCAAATAGAAGGTGATAATAGCAATTGCATTTGCCTTTCATTAACTCCTGATTTGATTTGGCATTTTGGCAAATCAAATCAAATCTTGGCACCTAAAACACAGAGCATCTTGACACAGATGATTGATTGCCTGAATGAATACAGTGGGTTTTGGCATAGCTTGCACTCGAGGATACACTTGAATGATGATGAGAGGCTCCTGTACAGCAGGGGAAGGGAAGCAGTGGCATTTATTGGCAGATCTTCATCAACGTCTTTAAGCTTTTCAGTTTTCCTTCCACATTACAAATCACTGAATGGAAAACACAGACACGCAGTTCTTCTATATTGAGATGTATTTTTGTGGAGTATATAATGTCTGACAGCTTCAAGGAAGGTTTTATACAGCTTGACACAATCACCAGCTCGTGAAAAAAAAAAAAAAGGATTAGTACTTTGGTAATAACTGCTGGTAAAAGGGGCTTACAATGGGAAGGTTTAAACAGGCACTAAGGGGAAATCTGAGCAAAGCTTTTTAGGAGACAGTATACACTTTTCCCACTAGGTGGTGGAAATCCGCCACCATCCGGAGCTTTAAAAAACAGGAAAGAACCCACATAATTATGAAGGGCAGGCTGAATTAAGATAGAAAATAGCTGTAATAACAGCTTATGATGTATCGATTAAAATGAGTTCTCTGCCTGTCTAAGAGACAATCATAGAAAATTATTCTTAATGTTATCCCCGACACAAAGGCAAAAATGTCAGTTAGGGAGGTTTTCTGATGTTTTAGAAGAGGAAATGAAAGGATAATGTAATCTAAATGAATTCTTTCACCCTTTACACAAGGACTTTCATCTGTAATTTCAGAGACAGGAACTCAGGAAACAAATTTCTCATGCATTTATTTATCTTCTACTGCCAAAATATATTTTTTAAATTAGCAGTTTTAATTAACATGCATCATAGATCTCTCACAGCTCAGGACTTGCTACCATGCAAGCATTGTTTCTAAAGGTGTCCTCATGGTGGCAGTAAAACAATCAATTATTTAACAACAGATTTGAAAATCACACCATTTTATGTTGTATTTGGCATGATTCATGGCTGAAACAGCAGGGACAAAACACAAAGCTCTGGTGCTAACATCACAGAAGGCCTTGGTAACTCTTCTAATCCAGCACCAACAGACAACTGTTGCTGACTTTATTCTGTGCATTTTTCTTCAAAGCTACACCCAAGCCATACCTGACATATGATTTGTGTTATAAGATGAAAACAACTATCACAGTTTTCAAAGACATTGAGGATGTACTGTTTTCACTGAAATTCATGGCTCTGATCTCAGCAACACATCCCAGAGGTTAAGTCATCAACACAACATTTTGGAAAAAAAAAGGTGACGAGATAACCTTCAGCTACTGAGAATCAGCTAATCAGTGCTCTTTTGGTCCTGCCAATGAGGGTCATACCAGCTCTGCTTCTCCACAGCTTGCCAGGGAACACGATTTTGCGATTTGATCTCTGTCCTTGGCCTGTCTGATCTCTGAGCAGCCTCCACATTGCGTGGGTACCCACTGATCTGTGCAGTGGCTGTGGTTTTTGCTCTTATGGCTGAAGAGGTCTTGCATTCCTAAGTTTAACTAACACCATTTTCCCTGCCTTCTTCTGAAATACCTGCTTCTGCACTGTTCTTCCACCCTGCTCTCCTTTACTCTGGAGTCAGACTGTGATTTCTGATGGTGGTTCATGTAGTGGTGTTGCAAGCAGGGAGGTTGTGCAGAAGGAGACTAGCTTCACACCCAGTAACCTTTTAGCCAGAGAGTGCTGGTCCTTCTGTCCACACACTGGTATGCCAGGATACCTGGCTACATTTCCTACCTGACTGCCAGACGTTAGTGGGGCGTACTTGTACTCAGTGGTTATTCTGAAAGTAGCATAGCACACTTTTCAATGAATTAACCATTCATGGACTTGCCTGGTTATGGAAGCTGATATACTTTTTCTAGAGGTGAGGTTTGTTTGGGTTTTTTTGAGATAAATATTGTGCTGCTGCTCAACTGAGGTCTAACCCAAGTGTGCTGGCTACATATACACTAAAATGGCATGCCCAGGTTAGACCTGAAATGCAGTACTATAGTGATGAATGACAGCAAATCTCTAGCTACCTAGCAAAACTTAGACAAGTGTGATCATAACTAGATTACTTTTCTCCTATTAATTAAAGTTGGGTTTTTTTTCCCAGAGTGTTTTTTATGGACCACTAATAACCACAGAAAATAATACACTGAAAATTCTAATCAAGGAGAAGGATATCCCCTTTTTATTTGTTTTCTGGAGTGTCATTCAAAAAGTTAAGTTTTTTAACAGCTCAAGATGGCCTCATTTTCTTTTCTGCCTAAATATAAGGAGCAGAATTTCTGCATTCCACAGATACTCCCTAATAGTTTTCAGAAATCTATTATTCATTAAATGTTGCACCTAATTTTAGGTCTCTCATTTTGCAATGTTATCCTTCACCCTCAAAAATATAGTATCACTTACATAAAGGCTATTTTAGAAACTTCTATTACACAGAATCACATTAGGAATCCAAACCATTTTTTCTCTATGTGGTGACTTCCAGCCAGGACAATATTATTAAAATGCAGGAGTTACAGTACTTTTCTTCAACTTTATTTGGAGAGGAGATGGCTTTTTTGGGGGCATCTAACAGCATCCTGCCCAGTGTATGTGGGGAACGTTTCAAAGAAAGTGAGCCAGACTCTTTAAAGCAGTGTATGGCAGGATGATGAGGGACAAGGAGCATGAAGTGCAATGAGAGATGTTCTGACTGGATAAAAGGTGAAATTTTTTCACAAGGACAGTCAGGCACTGGTATGGGCTTCTTAGAAAGGCTGCACTATCTCTGTCTTGGAGTTTTTCAAGAACTGTTTAGATAAAACCTTAAGGAACTTGCTCTGAACTCACAGGTGACCCTGCTTCGAGAAGAAGGTTGGACTACAGACCTCCTGAGACCTCTTCCAATCCTAGTTATACTATGATTTTGTTTGTTCACAATTGTTGACGTTATTAATTTCTACATGTACCACAAGACATGTGTTCAGTGTTCAGTGTTTGCCAGGATGAAATATTCCCAAGAGATTGTGGATCACTGAATTCAACATGGCATCAGATGATTTGTTGAAAAGTCTTCTTAGGGATTTCTCTTGCCCTAGCATTGTAACTCTGAAGAGAGATAAGCACAGCAGCAATCTGAAGAAATTGGGTGTTTTATCCATTCTTGTAATTGAAGATAAATATGTGAAATGAGTTAATAATAACAACAATAACAATAATAATTATAATACAATTGTATAATTTGTGCGCATGCTTGTGTTTACTGAGAGGATGACAAGAGTTTTCTGCATGAATGGAACTAGTAGAAATCTATATGTGTCTGTGAAGAACATTGTGACGCTTTGGGAGAAACAGAAAAAACATTTAAAAAGTGAAAAATTATTTATTAGTATTGTTACATCTGGATAAGAGAGCTAATGCTGGTGCACCAACACTTCTAGAATTTTTGCTCCTAGCTTCCCTTCTAGCATTTTTTGATTTCTGAATGTCTGAAATATTCTTTTGCCATAAGTTTTTAGGTTACACACAGACATATGCATGGGTATGGACATGCTCAAGTGCACACATAAAAACTATTTAATTCACATACAGCTAAGCACATAAAGTAGAAAATTTTAAAAAATGCTATTGCTCCTCTAAAATACCTTAGTTCTTACAGACACAGTTGCAAAACCAGATTTTAAAAGCCCAGAAAAGTAAGGTCATACAGATGTAATATTTCTTTATTTCTTTTTAACATGTACTTTTTTAGGAAAAGTGGTCACATTTACTCTTGATTTAAAAAATGCTTCTATCCAGTGGGGGCAATTTTACACTAGACTGGAAGATTGCTTGGTAAGCATGAGACAAATTCCAAGTGTTAAGTGACTGTTGCTGAATAATGGGAAATTGCAGACTAAACCTGTTATAGGAGCAATTTTCCTATATTTCAAGGTCCAGAATCACATAAATCCCTTTTTAGGCTCCCTAAATTTATGATTAAAAGAAATTGTTTCACCTATTCTTGTACTGAAAATATCCCATCTCCTAATTTCTACCATTTTTCTTTCTACCATGAAGCTGATTCTAAGAATTTTTTTTAATTTAATAGCCATCCTGATTTTAATTTTACCAGAGAAATGAAGAGAAAAATCTGTACCCAGAGACACTTTAACCTGTTCACAGGTGAGCCAATATGTTTTCTGTCTTTTTCTATGAATTCTCAACAAATACTAACAATAATTTGAAACTTTTTTGTACAGATTTCTGTCATGTGTAAGATCACAGTCACCAACCATCACACAAAGCTAGGACAGACAAGGCTACTGATGCCAGTTGATTAAATAGTGAGTGCAAGATTGCATCAAACCTTCTGTAAATTTCTGTGGTGGTGGTAACTCTATTTTTTTCTTTTGTTGCATCTGAATCAGTAAAACCTTCGGCTCATCTGAGCACATAGCTTCTTTCCTGTAATGTTTTTCCCATATGGATACAAATGTGAGTTTTGGCACTGACTTCAGAGATTTTCACCCAGCTATGTCTAGAACTAGGTGCAGATATGTACCCAGAACCTCTTGGGAACTTGCCAAGTGACTAGAGCTGTATCTATCTCCCTGTGGCTCCTGGGAATGTTAGTTCTGTCTGAAATACTGTATTCCCTAAATGATACAGGAAAATGACAGTTGAGACAATACAGTACATAAAAACTTCTCAACTCCTTGTTGAGGATTATGGGCTAAGAGCTGGACCTTCCATATCCTGTTAGCAATGCTCTAGGTTGCTGATTGTATATATTTCTTTTCAGTCTTGTGTTCTGAATTTGTATATGAATAATGAAATATTCACTCTTGGTTTGAAGTGTCCAGTTTCACAAAAAAGAAGGGAGAATGTCCCTTAGTACAGATTACTTATAGCCCTGTAGAGACAGCACTCAGTTGTGTGTGGGCTCCTGACACCCTGAAGGCAAAGAGCTCAATTTGGATTTGCCTGCCCTGCTCCTCGGTCCCTGAGGAGTGCAGAGGAGGCACGGGGGGAGTCCTGCTGCATCGGGGATGGGCTGCAGGGTGAGTGCGCTGCCCAGCGCCACAACTCCCCTAGGACCTGGAGCAGCAGCAGGGAGGGAGGTTTCTAGGCTCACCCCACAGAACTCTGCCCTCAGATCTGCCGAGGGAAAGTAGGAATCCTATTCTGGACCACTGTCCTTGGCCGACATTTACAGTTTCTTAAGACGCCCATGGCATGAGAACTATAAAAAAAGAACACTGCTAGTGGGAAAGAGAAAGAAAATGGGTCCAACAGCAAAGGTGAAATGAAGAATATGACTGAATTACTGGGACATGCATGTGAAACAGAGGAGCAGAGCAATTTCAGTGCAGCCCAAATTGTTTTATGCACTGTCAGCTCTCATGTTGGATCTTAGCATCATTCACTCTATAGAAGAAAACTGATATAAGCAGCAGTTTCATCATGTAAATAGACTTAAACCAAACTTTTGCAGTACTTTTGCAGTGCACCCGTTCATCTGATAAAAATATTTTGCAAGAGCTTCAAGTCCTGGAAGACCTCCAATCACTTTTGATGTGATTTTGGGGAAAGTTTTAATAATAAAAAATATTTTGATTATATAAATAAAATCATTCTTCTGATCTGAAGCTTGAACCTTTGCCCATTTTCTGCTGTTTTGAAACCCAGAGCACGTTAAAAATATATTAAAATGTTCAGTGCTTTAGAGAATATTTTAGCATTCTGAAATCTCACTTGAGACTGTAGTTTCAGGCTTCCATTTTATTGATATCTTGCCAGAAATGA
Organism: Parus major; assembly: GCF_001522545.3. Classification (NCBI taxonomy): domain Eukaryota; kingdom Metazoa; phylum Chordata; class Aves; order Passeriformes; family Paridae; genus Parus; species Parus major. The sequence continues at coordinate 25,191,567 of NC_031773.1, read as the reverse complement.
TTTCATAAAGATTTCTAAAGATTTGAAATATCCAGATTTATATATGATTGTAAATTAATTATACATTGGAAGTCCTGGAAGTTATATCAAGTACTGTTATTCAAATCTAAAAAAAAGAAATCAAGGAATCAAGGTAGGCTGAGATTGATTCTACTTTTTCAAATCTACTTTTAAAATAGTGGTATTTTGTGATTTTTATCCAATACTGTGTTATACCTTATTGGCTAAAAATGATAAAGTGTAGTTATATTAGAATGGGATGTTGACTCAGTCACAGAATGTGAACTGTTATAAAAGAGAGAAAATAAGCATGAAGAACAACTTAGCTGCAGGTTATTGCTTTACAGTGTTTTACCATCTATGACTTTTTATATAGAAATAACTTTCTAGAGAAAGTTATGCAAAAGTTATGAGAAAGGAGCTCACTGTGAGCCTCGAAATGCCTTTTGAATTTTATACAACAAACAGATGAAAAGAGCTGATTCAGTTTTATATTTTTGTTATTTCTCCATGCCAACTATCTCTAATGTAGCAGTTTGAAGGATCTAAAAATGTTCTGCATAGCAGACATCCTGAGCAACCTCAAGCTGAATACAAATGACACAGTTTAATTGAAATTCCATTTTTGGTATCAATTCCTGCTTCCTAACAAATGTTGTGAGGAAAAAGCTGTCCTTATTTACCAAAGCTTCATCCTTTTTCATGTATCCTCTGTGGCAGTTAGGTGGTAACTAGCCAGGCCAAAGTTGTTCTTCCTCAAACACTTCCACTGAGTACAGTTTGAGTAGAACAGCTGTGGAGATGCCTGTGGAGTTACAATAAGTGGGATTCCCTGATGATGTGCCAAAGAACAGGCTCTATTCACTTTGCAGCAGCAACATCCAGTGTAATTGCACTTTTATGTGCAAAATTACTGGAGCTGCACTGAAACAAAAGCAACAGGTGTGAACTGGGTGTTGTGATTTTAGTGTGTCTATGAAAGGACTAGATTTGAACAGAGAGGGTACAGCCAAAAGATATTGTTGTATATTAAGGAATGGTGCTGTGTTTGTTTTTACTTTGGAAAATTTGGGAAAGGCATAATTATGTGTAATATAAAATAAGGCCTTTTCTTCATTGTCCTTTGTAAGTTGTAGTCATTTGCTCAGTACCAATGGATGTTGATTGTTACCACTTTATGCTCACACCATGCAGATCACCTTGGGAAACGCTGAGGCGTAAAGAGTAATGTGGGTTATATAAACCACATTTGGGCTAGGTAGGAGAGAATGTCCTATAATAGAGGAATTATCTCCATATTACAATATATGAGTTTGAGTTTCAGTTGTGCCACTTTTCCTGAGGAAAGCACTGACTTAATCACATTTTATAAGCAAGGAGAATAGAATACAACAATTCATATTGTTTTCTATATTTTACTGGACACATAACCAGTAACCTTAGTAGCTGATCCCTGGTCATTTCCCAGCATCCTTTATATACCTCTCCTCAAAGAACAAGGATATTCAGAAAAAAAAACAAACATTTTTTTGGTATTTTTCTGGTAGAGGTCTTCAGTGTTTAATCACATTAGGAAATAATTTAAAATACATGGTCATCTTAGCAGATGCATATATAACATCTGCTGACCCTCACACTTCTCTGATCTGTGTGAGAAAAATGCAAACCTATCTAGTAGCAATTAATGGTAATTATGCTGATGCTTATTCTATTTACAGTTACATTCTGTTTCCAATAAATTTTTTCTGACACTACAGAATTAGAAACTCTGATTCTTGTATGTTAGCATTCCTTTTCTGTGGTTATATTTAGTATTATTTCTGAATTACACTAATGATAAAATTGTAGGAATGCTTGAGAAATTGGTACACTTTTAAATTTGTTTAATGTTACTTGTTTTTATACATGAAAAATAGTTGTGGCTTCAAAGTATATCCATAAATCAGGTTAAACATTCCCATGTTTGTAATTCTAAAGAACAAAGCAGTCACTTGTTTGTCTGTGATGAACAAATCTGCATGGGGGTTAGATGGAAACAGTTTTCAGTAAAAATGCCAAACTTTTTAAAGGGAAAAAAAAAAAGTGTCATCATATTTATTGAATGACTTTACGGATATTTTTAACTCTGATTATAGTATTAAATTAATATTACTTTTTTTTTCTTTCCTCCCAATGTCAGCCTACAGACATCAAGTAATATTCTGAAAACAATATAGATCTAAATATCAGACAAGCATACATGAACTATAGGAATAAGCAAGTACCAGTCAGAGATAATCAGCATCAAGTGATGTCCAGGGCATGTCCCAAGGAGGTTAGATTCCCTCATCTCCATGGTTTTTGAAGGCCACATTAGATGAGCCTAGGCTCAGCCTGGGTACCTGAATAGATGTAGCAGACCAAAGTTGGATAGCAGAGCACTGAAGCCTTCATAGCTTTAGGCACAATGGTTAAGTGTCCAGTGACATGTATCTGGCACTGAAACAAGAAAACAAAAGGCTCTGGCAACATTATCTTAAAGCAGTGCTTAAGAATCTTTAGTCTTTTGCTCTGTCAGTTATGCTATAAAAAAAAGTACCTACCATGTTAGAAAGGATTCAGTCCAGTTGTCCTAGCTCAGCTTACAATGCTCTCTTAGTGAAACAAAACGAAATCCACTTTTTGGTCTAGTGCAACAGTTTTGGAAGTTCCTGTTTGCTGAGCCTTTTTGGATACTGATCCAAATTGTTCAGAAATATCATTTTAGTACCCTGCTAACAAATTAATTTGTCTGTTTGGTTACTTGCACTGGCAGGTTGCCCCTTAACCAAAGAATATGTAGGACAAAGAATATGTTAGTCTTCTACTAAGTGAAACTATTTTTGAGTTTTATTTTACCTGGCTTAGTCTGAGTTGTGTCTTTCTGAGCATTGATAGAAGGAAGAACAGGGCAGGGCTCATATTTCAAGCTTCAGTACAAGGCACACAGCAAAGCTGGATGGTTCTGGTCCTCATCCAGAAGATGAAGATCCATACATACCTGGATAGTTCAGAAAACAGAGTTAGAAAGCAGCATTTGTGTTCAGATATCAGAAGAGGCTGTAGACAGGAACTGCTACCAGAGGAGAAATCTAATATCGAGGGAAGGTCAGACCAGGTGCTTCAGTGCTGAAAACCAATCAATAAGAGAACAAAAAGCTGCAGGTTATCTTAGCTTTTCTGTCCTGCTTTGTACATGCTTGTTTTGGTTTATCTTCACAATACAAAATTAGATTGCAATAGCACCAATTGCAATCCCTGTAACTTTTCCTTATTGCCCTTTGAATAGGATAACCACTGCCCTCTAAAAGACAACTGAAAAGAAAGCATATAATTAATGCTTAATACTTTCAGTTGCTAGTGCTTTCATTTTTCCCCTTTGCTGTCTGTGCTTTGATAAAGAGAACAAAAGATTTTTAATGGTAGTCGACAGTAAGCAGGCTTCACTAGCAGAACTGACAGATTATAAGCAACTATTGAATTTCATATTGTGACAGAGCTGTGTTAACAGTTTTAATTCTCAAAGTCTGTGCACTGCATCAAAATTAATCTAACATCTTTAAAGGACAATTCTATTCACTTCCAGTATTGAAGGGAATTCTGGTCTGTAGACATCAGTAATATTCTGACTGTATCTAACTATACCCAAACTTTTAAAGTGCTTTGTCACAAAACAGGCTCTGCAGTCCTGTGCTACTATGCTCCCTATACGCCCCACCACCACAGCAGTACTGTTACAGCCAGGAATCACAGGCATATGAGGTAGGCAAGGCTTGCAGGGAAAAGTGACATCTTTTATCAACAGACTGGATATAGTGGGAATAACTGAGAGTGCCACAGCTTAATCTGGAAAAGTCTGAGTGATGATCTGAGGAAACTTCAATTGACAGAGGTAACTTATCCTTTAAGAAAAAGTGAATATCCACCAACAGGCTTTGCAGTGATTGGAGTGCTATCAGTACTCCTACACTGAGAAGAACTTCATCCTGGAGCTCTGCAATGACATCCTTTTCTCCATATGGCAAAAAGCCTAGGTAGGTGCTCCACATCCCCTGAGTCTGTCTAACACACTGAAGTATTCTATCTTCCACCTTGTGTTGACCTGGCAGTTGTGGTCAAAATGTTCAGCAAGTCATCCAATGGACAGCATAGAAGAAATGCCTGTCTCTGGGTCCCTAAAAGGTGTGAGCTTCTGAGTTCTATCAAAATTCAGACATATCTCAGCCTGTCTCTCAGAAACAGGCACTGAAGTATGCAGGAGATAGTGCAGAAAACTTTATATTTAAAATCCTGCATTTACTATGGCAACTTGGCAGTGACATTGAGAAAAGAAGTCATCACACAGTCTCCTGGTTTTCAGCTTTAACCATAGAACTGTTTTTTCTGTTTTTAAACAGCTTTGCAAAATATTGAAATAAATAGAGGACAGTATTGTTCAAAGATTAATTTGCAGCTGAGATTGTTTATGCAAACTATATCTTCTGCAGAGAAGTTTAATGTTCTAGTGAGTCATATTGCAATTACATGTTTCCCCTTAGTTAGATGACAGTAATTAGCTATGCTACAGGAAATTGCCTAAATGGAAAATTTTATGTAAGCTTCCTACAAATTTATGGAATATATAATGAAAATGGTTTTTCTATGCAGCTGAGAGATATAAGTCTTCTCTTTCATCCCAATTTTGCACTGTTTTAAACCTATTGATTTCAGGAAAGTTATGCACGGTTTACCCAAAAATGGCTTTTATCTCCAAATGAGAACAGAATCAGGTTACTGCTTCTGTATCGGAATTGGGTATGAGGCAACATGTTGCTTTTTTTGCACTTTAAAAAAAAAAAAGTTAACACAGTTGCTTGTGCCTTGGTGGAGTGAAAACATTAGGAAATATGGAGTCTGATCTATCATCTCTACCTGGGATCTCATCTATTTAGTCCATGGAAGATTTTCTTGTGTATTTACTTATCCTAGACTTTCAGATATAGCTATTAAATTATTTTTCAACATCTAAACTTTTATTTGTGAGCAAACATAGAAGATATACATTTCTAACCATATCCTTGAAAGGCCAAGAGAAAACATACAGTTCAGTACTGATAAAAATGAACAGTTTTTCCTGAAATGGAAAACACAAAGATTTAAAAAAGAATTTTAATAAGAAAGGATCAGGGTACTAAGAGAAAAGTGCTGTGCGTCACTATAGATTTTCCTCTCAGAGACTCTACATGCTTTCTAAAAATGTCTGTTAGAGATAATCTTCCTTAGGCAGATGTTACATCTTCAATAAGCATTCTTGTCTTGGTTTGAGAAAGACAGGTGCCTGCTAAGCAAGGCAGAAACCCCCCTTGAAATAAATAAAGATGTAAATCGCGCCAATTGACAGAGGTAACTTATCCTTTTAAGAAAAAGTGAATATCCACCAACAGGCCCCTGCCACCCCAAAATGTTATGATCTTGAAATCAAGGTGCTCTCAAAAAAAGAAAACCAACCCACTCACAGAGTCAGAAGACAACCAGACACCCTGTTGGTAGCAATCTGATCTAATGGCGACTGGAGTTCCCTTGGAGTAAGAGATGTGGTTCTGTAGAAGCAATGATCCTGTGGAAGGGTGTAGTTGTCCTCTGAAGAGTTGGTGATGTAGATAGGTCCAGTCTTTCCTCTGAGAATTCAGTGGAGAAAGGCTACCTGTGGTGTTTTGAGTCTCTGATTATATCCAGGTAGGAATGCTTGGCTCCTCCCCCTGGGTGGACCATCTCACAATGGGATGATGTCATTTTATCAGTCATGCAGTGATACTCAATGGCTCATTGACAGAAGATATCCTCCTGGAGGGAGGATGGGTCATGGAAGAGATAAAGAACTTTGCTGCACCCGGTTTTAACAGCTGGCCCATTAAGACAAGATATCCCCCAGTTAAGAGGAATGGGTCGTGAAAGAGATAATGCTACCTCACCTGGTTTCAACAGATGGTAATAGAATACATACTTTTGGTTACATCTTGCATTGCAACCCAAGACAATTCTGAATACCTACATTTCTGAGAGACATCTTTCAGTTTGAGCCTTGTTAGTGTAAGTGACAATACAGACCAAAAATGACCAAGCAGGGGTTCTCAGAATTTTGAATTGAAGATTATTTTTGAGAGAAACAATCTTGTGATGCAATGTCATTGGGAAAATCATAGTAGAGATGTGTCACAAAGAAAGAATGTTGTATATGACTAAATATTTACTTGGACATGGCACCTGGAAGCAAGGAAGCATAACAATTTAGGAGACTTAGTGCACTCATCAGCTCATGGCCGATCTAACTTTGAAATTTCTTTGTAGTGCCTTGAGATGATTGCAGTATGAAATGGCAGATAGCCAAGCTCATAAAAAATAGAGAGGTGGATTGTTACGCTTGACCTGAATTTTGAGTATTTGTGCTTTGGAATAGAAACTACAAGTAATATAATCTGATCCAGATCTGATTAGATACCAATGCTTTGGAGAGAGAAGAGCTTTTTACAATGTAGCATTATGAAATTCAGTCTGAAATTTGGCATATAGTTTTCCACACTTGAAGTCTTACACACTTCAAGAAGAAAAAAAAAAGATCTCCAGTACTAGAAACTGACCTGAAAGGAAGTATAGTGTGAGATAACTGCTATCCTGATATTTCTTGATCACCTTTTAACTGGAATGCAATGTGAATAGGTATATCTTTTTTCCTTGCTGTCTAAGCAATACTTTTTACATTTTCTGCTAGTTTCATCATCTAATAGTGCTGAACTATTTTCACCCTCTAATAACCACTGCAGTAAGTGTGGCTGAAACAGTTAATCCTCCATTTCTCACTAGAGAAAATAGCCAGAACTGGAGGTGGGTGATTAATGTCTTCTTATAAGCATGATGCTGTTCACCACTTCACCTATTATGAGGTTCTGGCCAGGACAGAGCTGGGGCACAGATGGATGCAGTTCAGTACTCTGGACTGAGCAATGGTGCGAAGTTGAGGAGACCTGCTGGAAGGTATGGAAAACAATTCATCTGCATTTTAAAGAGGTCTTATTGACAGCTGTGATTAAAGTTCTAATTTATGGAAAATTGCATATTGCTTGCTAGTCTTAGCCAAGCATGGCAGGATTTATGCAGGAGTTTTCTGCTTCTGCTGCCCAGTAAGCTATGAATATTTGTTTTGGAGAAAGACCTTGGTGCCTAACTCTTATATTAGATACTGGCCTGTGATATATTTTTTACTGTTCTGTCTTGAAAAAGGAAGTGATGCTGTGATTTTCCAAGAGCATATAACAGAAGTACTTCATGATGTGGAAAGTCTGTTTATTTCCCCATGCAGTTTGAGACATTGGCTTTGAGCTGAAAAACTCCTGTGTCAGCTTGGGACTTTTCCCTGTGTCCTTATGCACTGAAACTCCTGGAATGGCTGAGACAGTGCGAGCACTAACAGTGTAACATTACTTGTTTAAAAACACAAACACCTGCCAGCTGAAGGTTTTCTGTAAAGGGTTCTCAGATTTGCAACCTGATTCTTTCTCTCATTAACAGGGGACCAAAATACTAGCATCCCTTTAGGGAAGCAAAATACCAGCATCCACTGATAATTAATGCTGGCAAAAAAGGATTATTAGTTCAGTACTAGGCTTTTGCCACTTGATAATGGGATTAGGTATAAATATATCCTATTATATGATTCCTTTGCTATAAAACAAGGGAACCTAGAATGTACGACAGTACCTTTAATGTCCTCTAATTCTGATTGACAAAGCATGTTCAGAGCAGCTGTATGGGAATACAAGGTCTCTGCACAGATGGCCTTTGCCTCTGACAGCATTTCCAAGATCTATGATGATGACGGAAATCTAAAAACTGCAATTTTTTTCTTTTTTGTCACAGAAAGTGAAAGAATTGTTTATTCCATATTGTCGGATGAAAAGTATGATAGCATTTTACCTCTTGCATTTATGTTTCATACTGAAAATAGGCTAGATATCATGTTCACCACACTCCAGACCAGACTTCCATAAATCAATAAAACATGTTATGCAGATCTATTTTGAAAACTGACAAGGGGTGGAAGGTGTTTATGTTTTTAAAGTAAAAACATACAGTGCTCAATATTGGATTGCACTGTACAGCATCTCTCAAAATTATGTAGGTACTGGTTTTCAGTTTTTTAAATTAGCCATCTACTCTCTATACTATGAGTTGTAATCTTTTAGTCCATTTTATATGACAGAAGCAGTTATTCAGTGTATTAAGATTTAATAGAAAAACATGCTGATCCATAGAGAGGAGCACAAGGCCTTACGCCTGTTTTTCAGGCAGAATATGAATAAGCCGATTTTTGTTCCTTGTAGATTCTATGTTGGATTCAGTGTCAAAGGCCTGATTCTCTTAATTCTTCATGGAGAGGAAGAGGGAGAATGTAGCATACAGCCAATTAGGGATGCTCAAATTTTAGTTTACTGTGGGATCAACTGTAGGACTTTAAATGTTTGATTTTGTAACTAAAAGCATTCTATGATTTTTATAATGTTTTTTTAATTTTAAAAAACACTTTACTCTCAGTTTTATAAAAATTTGCTTTTTTTGTGGATATATTTTTAATAATTGTATATCTTCATAGCACAACAATTTTCTCGATCGGAGAGAGGGATTAGGGGTTGGAAGTAAGGCTCAGTAAGAGTTTAGGTACCTAAGTATAAGCTTGTGTTTCTTAAAGAGGATACCAGCACCTGGATTGCTGCATACCTGCAGAGGTGGTCAGAACCATGCGGGTGTTGTGGCTCCTTGCATGACTCTGGCCTCGCCCTAACCAGAAACTGAGCTTTCCCTGCTCCATTCCCAGGAGTGGCTGATTTCAGAAGGCTGTGTAATACAGTGCTTAGCACACATGAAGCTGACTGTGGCTGTATTTTGAAGCACAGATAGTATTTGTTTAGCAACGAAGACCAATTCCATGTCTCCCTCCAATTTGAGGCATAAGAGATGCTAAAACTTTATCTCCCATCTCAAAAAAAAAAAAAAAAAGGTTCAGTTGTCTGTGGGTTACTGCATGTAGCTCTGTTTGTTTTCATTGAAACTGTAGGCATCTAGAGAAAAATTCAGACTCCCTGAGAGATCACATAAATGCAATGGTAGAAAAGGCTCTGAATTTAAGACATTCTCCTGACAGGTGATGCTCCAGATTCTTTGTCTCTGCACCTAGGATTCTTCCCTTATATCTAATTATGTGAAATAAAATACAGAAAATATAAATCTGAGCTTTAGTTGCAATGAATAGAGCCTTAAGGTCTCCTTCCATATCAGCTTTGAGAACTATCAGTTCATGAGACTCATGCTCATACATCTACTCCAAAGCTAATTTCATGCATTTGTTGCACATTTATACACATTCAAGAGGGGTGGTGGACAGCGAAAAGAGCACCCCTGCCACTGCCCTTGTCACTTGGTGAATACATAGAATTTAGTGCCCATATTCTCCCTCTGGATTTACCTGAAATCTCACCAAATAATTTTTATTCAAAATACACTTACAGATTCATCAGCTGCCAGCAATTTAGAATTGGAACAATCAAAATTTTCTCCTTGTTTATATGAGGTAGCTGGTTTTTCTCCCCCTAAACTTCTGTTCTGGGAGTAAAATATATGTTTAATGTTGCTCCTCTTTGCTTGGAAATGAGAGTTTAAGCTACACTGTGTCTTAAGTACTGGGAGCATCAATCACAGAATAGAGCAGAAAGCATGGAATGTTTACCTGCTTGTTTCCCTTTGTTCTCTGTGGGAACAATATGAATGGAGGAGAGAAAGGATAATTCAAAGAACCTTTTCAGTAGCCTGAAGTAAAGGTCCGATCTCAGAGCCTCTGTTAACCATTATATAACTTTTTTTTCTTTTAACCTAATCGTCTCTTCAGTCACAGGGGCATAAAATGGCTGTCATTACTGTCTACCTTTTTGGCTTCAAGGCAAACCCTTTACATGTTTCACAGAATCTGTTTCTGTGCTCTCAAGTTTTACATTACAATTTAGGGAAATGTGACTTTCCTACAGATCCCGTCTTTGTTAAAAGTAACAGCATTTTCATCTTTAAAGGTAGCTGCTATACGCAACTGTTCACTTTTATGTAACTCTATTTGAACTACCTCTTTTGTGGATAATTCTAGCACCTATGAACAGTAAAATAACAGCTGTGATGAAGGTTATTTTTCATACAATGTCATTTTGTTATGAGTTAGGACTTTCATGTATTCTACAGCCTGAGTTTAAAAGGACTTCTATTTTGTCATTTCAGTGGTATGATTCTGAACTTAGATGGGCTGATAGTTTCAAACTGGCTTGTTGTGTACTATAGTTGCTGCTCTGGCCAGTTGAAGAAGATGAAATTTTTATTGTTCTTGGGATTAGAGCCTGCAATTCCCTGGGAACTGTGAGCTGTTGGTAGATGTTGGTCTACTATTCTGCTCAGAATAGGGCCTGATGGAGAGAGTACTATTTAAGAAAATGGAAGATGTGGTCTGAACTTTTCCACGAACAAAAGGGGTTTCCATATTGGTCTTTCACATACTACTGTCCTGCTTTCACTAATAAATATATCTCACTGTGATTTAAAAATAAAAAGAGCAGCAAGCCCTGCTCTGTTCTTGGTAATAGCATTAGTAAGTACCAACTCTTGAGAGAATGCCTAAGCCTTTGCTGCCCCTGTGGATGAAAGCTAGTTCAGGAACATAAACTCTGCAGAGGTAATAAGATATTTGATTTCCTAATCTGCATTTAATTTTTCTAGTCAGTTTTTGATACTCTGTTGCTTACAGGGTGGTATGGCTAAACTGGAGCAGCTGCTGCAAGTCCAGACACCTCTGTTTTTCCACCTCTGCTTCCTTCTTTATGTGCTACAGTTGTCTCTCAGTTGGCGCTGGTGTGTGTCTGGTCCTACAGAGACACGGTTCCAACTTTCTGCCAAGCTGGTTCCATGAACTGCCTTACCATGGCATCAGACAAATGACAGCTTTGGGTCAAGTGCTCAGTCTGGGGAAGGCAGTGGGACTGCTGCCTCTTTTGGCAGCAGGTATCTACAAGACACATTTGCTGTATTCCCAAATTGCCCTTTCGTGCATAAGGGGTTTTGAATTACGTTTCTGCCATGTCAAACTCTAATTTTAGCTATCCAGACTAGAGACAACTGCACCAGTCATATATTTAGTGAGAAAGCTCAGAACCTCTTGCATTATCCAGATAACTTCCCCAGGATGGTTCACTGTGAACAGCACTGACACACCTGGATGCATCACAGCCTCTGCAATAGCTCTGATGTGCCCAGGATACATTGACAGAGACTAAATATGGACAAGGGTAAGAGACCAAATGCATTCATGACTTGTCAGAGCTAATGAATATGCAAAAAAAATGAACAAACAGGAATAATTTCCCTGCTAAGGCTTGTTTTGTTGTTTTTTTAATGTGGCAGCCCTTTGTTGTAGAAGTGTGCAGCTGCACTTGGGAAACCCATGGCTGCCTGATGCTTAACCATAAAACATGTACATGATACAGAAGAAAATAAGTTAGAAAAAAACACAGAAAAATGGTATTTTTCTATATCCTTCTAACCTCTTTCCATCCTCACTGTAGAGAAATAGTTTTACAGAAGCATTTTAAAAATAAAATAAAGATAATAATTCTGAGGAGCCTATGATTAAGCAGTTGTAATCCACTGCAGCAATCTAAAATTTTTAAATATACTCTATGCTCTTTAAATTATTCAGAGATTTAAATTATCTGTTATGGGTCTTCATGCTAAGATGTTGTCTTTATTTCTTGTTTTAATGGTAGCCAGAAGCCAGGAATCATGGAACCCACGGATAACACCAAACAATTGTATTTTCCAAGGAATGGCGCCCTGCTTATAAATGGATTTGTCTTTTAAAACTGATTTGGGAATAATCAAAATCCCACTAAAAAAAGACTGAGATAAATGTTACATCTGTTTAATTCACCTGATTTATCTGGTCTCTTCCTTAAGGAAGGTAACATGTTCACCGGACCAACATATGCATGATGTTCTTTGTATTTTATTATTAGTCTTGTGCTGTGTTTTCATTTTTCTCAAGATGGAGCAGTGGCAAGCTGAAACAGGCACATGTCTTTGTGCTGTTCAGAAGGACATTCTTTTTAAGCCAAATTTTTAACCCAATTTCAAAAGACAGTCGTGCAGGAGGAACTCCCAATTTCCTTCATTACTGGCTGATACCAACCAACATTCAATTAATTTGTTACCCTCTTCTGTCTGAGCTGCTCTAGTGCCACTCCATTTATCTCTTACATTAGGTCCAGGATTACCCCTGCAGTGGTCCTTTCTTTTGCTGTTCATAATACATTTTTTTTTTACAAGCCTAAAGTAAATAGTATTTTTTATGTAGCTATGATAAGTTTGCAACATTTAAATTAACTTGTCAGACTTATAAACCATCTCCTTTATTTCTGAAGATTTTGTAATGTGGGATAATAATTTAGTTCTTACATCAGCAGCAAGTTTCATTGTTCTAGTTAATGAGTGAGAGATTATGTTTTCAGCTGCTGTGAAGCAGCATATTTCTATTTAATCTTGTAAAAGCAGAGGGCTTTACAGAAAGCATATGTCTGTCCTAAGACTGACACTACCTGGAAGTATCTTAGAGGAGGTATTTGAAGTAGACAGGTGCTTGGATTTAATAACTGCACAAGAAAAAGATCAAAAGAAGTTTTTATTAGGGTAAAGAAAACTTAAACAAGATTAAAACTGCAAAAAGCAGTTGTGATTCTGATCACTTAGCTGTAGCCTTACATACATAAAGAGGCTTTGGATGAACTCACTGAAGCAGTAGAAGTTTTGTCTATCCTAAAGGTACATCTGCAGTAGGATTTATGGTATATTCATTGCATAATGACCTGTTTTTTGTGGGGAGAAGAACATCCTGGATTTAGTGAGCTGCTACATTTTCAATAAGCGAGTATATCAGAAAAGTGGGGTTTTTTTAATATTTGTTGTCTTGTTTCAGTCTTGCAGTTTTTTATTACACTCAATTTATTCTAAAGTGATTGGCAGCTGTGTCTTAGAATATAGCTACAGTACAGCAAAGTTAGATCAGTGAATGTAATAAACAATACCACATCTAGAGGCTCAGGTCTGACTGAGCTATAAATAATCCATCTTCTGAATATATTATCTTACGCTTGCACATAGCATTAAGCATATTACAAATTGAATTGTGAGATTTTTTTAAAAGAAAATGAGATATTTTAATGAGCAATGGAAAAGAGAGCCAGAAGTTCCCTGATTTTCTACCTACATAACCCTTATCATTAGGTTTTATCCTAAGAGGTCAGTGTCTGAAATCATGGGTTACCTCTTGATCCCTGCAATGTACTTGGAATATTTAACATGATGCATTTATAAATCTATGTCTTCCACTAATGTCAGGCTGATCTTACAAGAGTCTTAGACTGCTTGAAAATACTGTGCAGGTACTGGGGGCACACTTTTCTGGGATTGAGTCTTTTCAGTGAAATGATGTTTCTTCTAATTTTTGTGAACTGTCTACTAACATCAATAGTACTACACGTGGAAATGGATTCCTGCTTTTGTTTTCATTTTCAGGTGTTATCTGTGATGCTTTTACAGTTATTGATTAAACACACTTAAAGCAGTTGCATTGGCTTGGTACTTCTGTAATCTTATTAACTTTTTTTCAATTTTTTTCCCTCCAAGGGAGTAAATTGATTTATATGAACATGCTGTTAATATTATAACTCCTTGCCTAGCCCCTTGGGTTCTAATGTTTTTTAAACACAGTACAATTATGGGAAACATTATATTGGAATGACAATATAAATCATCACCATAGGAGTCTGAGCAGTCTGGGGAGTTAATCGCATAGAGCCCTGCTGAGGTAAATAAGAAGAGTAATTTGAAATAAATAAAAGACCAGTGGTGCTAATGCGGGTGTCTCAAGAATATCATTAAGTTTGCAATGGAATTGTTTACTTGGTGTAATGAGACTCATGTAGTATAATGTTGCTGCTTAAATCATAACTTTATAGTTCATGATCCTGTCTCTTTTCTCCAGAGGGTGTGTCAGGTTGGCTGTGTTTCCACATCTGTCCTCCAAACTCCAGCACTTGGCCGGAAAGCACACGTACATGTGAAATGTGTTGAGATTCTCTAGAATTCTGGTTAAATTTACTCAACATATATTGAAGTAGTTCAGGTACAAAAAATTTGCCAATGGGGATAATTTTTATATTTTTTATTTTTCTGTTTCTTGCTATTATCAGAGTGTTAGAAAAAGTATGGAATCTGGGTATTGAAAATAGTTTCCTTTGCTGGTCATCCATATTCAGTAGCAGCGGTGTTTGGGTCCAAGAGGGGTCTTACACTGCTTTGTGCTTGAGCACAGTGTGAATTTGGCAGCTGGGAAGCGAGATGGTCTCCTTCTCTTGCAGTAGCTTCTTCACCAGTACTTCATTCCTATCGATACTCCAAGCTATTCTCCCTTCCTTGACATGCAGGGAAAGTAAAGTATGAGTTTAAAATTCAAAATGAAAACCGTTGATCTGAAAATGAACTACTCTAGGGATTTTTTTCAATCTTTGTTTTTAACGTGTATGAATTACATAGTAGAAAATATTTCAAAAATATTACTTTTTCATAGAAAATATATTCCCTTAGAATAAATTCAGCAATATCATATGAATAAAATTATAGTAAAAAAAATTAAACCAATATATTTTTGAGCAGAAATTGATCTTCTACAAGATTTTTTTTTTGTAGGTGCTAGGGAACTTTTATGTAAAGCAACTTGTATAATTGAAAGCATCCTCTGCTTATGCAAAAATGAATGTAAAATGTTTGTTGCATAACACAGCCTTTAGAACACATTGTTTTAAAATGTAATGGTATTTACTATTTATTAATTTCTGAACCAATCTTGGAGCAAGATTAGGCTTGTGCAGTCTGTTACACAGATTTATGTGCTGCAAGTATAATATGGCAGTACTTTTCAGTGATACAAGTGCTATCAGCATGAGATGTAAAAGTTTCTGGGGGAAATGCTTTTCACATTGGGGACTTCAGTGCATCTTGAACTTGGAATAAAACAAATTTCAGACTTTTAGAAGAAGACTTTTAGAAATGATCAAGGATATATTTAAAAGATTATAATATTGCATACTCATACTGTATGTATTAAATGCTCTGATGTCATTATGAAAAACTTCTATTCATAAGAAAAATGTACACAGTTTATTTGTTGCTCTTTGTTGCTTCTTCTGCATTGGTAATAAAAAATTGGAAAGAAGCAATACATGATGCTAATGACACTGTATAGTTGAACCCTGCAAACCCTGTAAGTAATCGTGGTACAAACAATGTTTATGAGGACCATGAAAACGTACAGGAATTTTAGTTTTGCTTCTCATGCTCTATCTAAAAAAAAAGGAAAACATAAGGTGAAATTTGATTTTAGTTTAGGCACTTTCATGAATTTCTGAGGTGCTGTTTATTCTGAATATAGTATAATGAGCATATATTCTGCCTTCAAAAAAAATGCCTTTCCATTAAGCTTTGTCCTTACTCTGGATACAGAACATGTAGAAATGTAAGGTCGAGCCATGAAAAGTTTTTTAGTGGAATTGCTGAGACTCATAGTGCCAGTGCTGTATGAAGACCCCTGAAGTCTGTAAGACTTGCTCAGGCAATTGGGTGGTCTTCACAGATTAAGTGATTCTTGATCAACACTGACATCATGTGTATTAAAGCTGTCTGTGTGGACACCTTGTTCTTAATATCAATCCCTCAAGGAATAAGGAGTTTTGGAATCTGGTATCTAGAGCTTCTCCACATGCTCAAGCTTACTCAAGGAATCATCACTGTGTTGTTATACCTCTAATCCTATCTGTTGATAGTCTAGGTAAAATTTCAGTTCTATTCCCTTAACAGACCTTTCAACTGTCCAAGAGAAGTTACCAGTTTTTTGATAAGGAAGACTCCTCTAGTCCTAAAAGGACATGTTTCTATGACAAGCGAGAACTCATTTGATTGTATAGAGAATAAAGAGCCTATCTGAAATGACCAGTCAGAAAAAGCTTTGATCTATTACGGTTTTGCTTGGTGGTCACTCAAAGTTCTCCCGCATTAGAGTTCAGTCAAAATTTAAGTGATCTGAATATCAGCCATAAAATATGAATAACAGACAAAGTACCCCAAACTGAATACTGCATTAAGACAGATCATTCACTTGGTATTTATCAGATGATTCAATCTCACAAGGAAACATGTATTTATTACTGCAAATATGATATAAATGATGGCCAGACTGACATAATTCAAGAGGGAGAAGGCTGACTTCTGTTCCTCCTTGGAACAGATCCTTGATGATGCTAAATTTCATCTTCTGATTCCCTGTTTTTTCCCTGAAACTTTTTATATATTTATATGTGTTCTTCTTTGCCCCTTAAACTCCTAAGGAGCCTTATCTCAGTAATCCTCTATTTGTAGTTTTACCTTTCTTATCTTTCTTATCTTGCCTGGCTTCACTCTGCAGATCCTCTCACTGCTGTTTCTCACATTGCAGTTTGCTCAGTGCTTAGAGCTAAGGTTACACACCTGGCTGTATGGGAGCTGGGCCTTGGAGCTGTAGTCACAGGCAGCTCTGGCTGTGGGGCAGCCTCAGGAGTGCTCAGAGAGAGGTAGAATTGTGTCAGTATAAAATACTAGTGCATTTCTAGTCATTAATGTTTTCCATACATATCAGTGTATTCTCTATTCCCTGTAATATATATATATGTAATATTCTCTACTCCCTACACACCATAGTTCTGAATGCATTCAAGATTTTACTACATGCTTTTTCAAGGAACGTGTTTCTGAATCATAAAACATGTTCTACTAAAATATTTAAATTCTTCCATTTTTTGAGAAAGCCTGTTTTCTTTCAGTGTAGCATTAAGGAGAAGGCATGCAATTAAATCACTTCTGCATTAAAAAGTGCAGCCTTTTAAGCGCAGTAGTTCAAATAGATATCGGGACAACACTGCTGTTTTAAGGAGGCTATCAGATGTGCAGACAATGAAGGAACAGGGTGCAGCATCAGAAGGCCTATTCCTTTTCCCCTAGAAATTTCTGTTCTGTTATTTTTATTGAGAAGCATTTCTAGGTAAATATAGTAGTACATAGTGGTTTTGTGGAAAATGAAGAAGAGCTCTACTTAGCCCCTACACAAAGTATGAGCTGAGAATTTTTTTAATTGGCGTTTTTAAAATTAATATTACTATAATTTTTTTATTGTTATTATTGGAGTTCGTTTTGTTGTTGGTTTTTTGGTTTATTTAAATTGACAATATGGAAAGAATGGACAGGAGGGAAA
Source organism: Parus major (assembly GCF_001522545.3). Taxonomy (NCBI): domain Eukaryota; kingdom Metazoa; phylum Chordata; class Aves; order Passeriformes; family Paridae; genus Parus; species Parus major. The sequence goes on along the minus strand of NC_031773.1, from coordinate 25,174,151 downwards.
TTAAAGACTTATAGCTGTGGATTTTCAAGACACGTAGATTACATTTCCTGATCAATCTGTAAAATATAACATGTGTAAAACTTTAAAAATAAAATTTCTGCAGGCAAATGACCAAGTTAGGACTTTCAAAATCTGGCATAGATCCTGGCACCTAAATTAATGCTTTTCAGTGATACTTACCAGAAATACTGAGTTGCTGATTAGAAGAGGTAGAGTTTTTTCTTAAGCTCAATTGGAGAGAAAGATTTCTTTTCCTTGAATGTGTCAAATTGATTAAACTGAATGAAAACAGTTAAAGAATAGTAATATCTTTTAGTTAGAGGCATGAGGAAGAAGTATGATAAGCACAGGGAAGGTTCAAAGCAGATTTTTTTTCTCCAAGTACAGAATATATTTGCAAGCATAGGTGAAAGGGTGAAATAACAGAGGAAAAAAATGTAAACTAATTGAAGTGCAAGTGTAAACTCATTTCTGGTTGTTGTTTCTCTACAGAATGTTTTGCATTGTTAGTTTATCTAAGCAACAATGTGTAGGTAAGATGAGATTTCTGTTTTCATGAACCTAAAATAACCTCATCAAAATTTGCTGTTCAGAAGGAGAAAATACCAGAATTGACATAAGCAGTTTTATACAATTACTTTCCTGATGTTTCCTCCATATTTTACCATCATGAAATATGAAAGGAAGTGAGGCTTTGGGCCATAATAATCCATGCCAGTATTTTCAGACCAACAGGCAGCTCTGTAGATATTAGGGATCATTTTGTCTGGGAAACACAGACAAAATTCAAAATAGCTTTAATGTACCTGTGTTGGCATTCTTTTAGTGTCCAATATTAATGTACAATTCAGGCCATTTTTAAAAAATTTTGACACCATCATTGTGGCAACCTCTTTCAGATACCTCCTATAGGCTGCAGTTAGTTCCTCTCAGCCTTCCTCTCCTCCCTGTCAAACTAAACAAGATTTTTTCCCTCAACCTCTCTTTGTGCCCATGCATCCTCTGCCTCATGAGCCCTCTCCTGTACCTTCTCCAGTTATCTTAATTTTCTGCACAAGCCAGGTGGTACAAAGCTAGATCCATTATTCCACATGTGCCTCACCAGTGCCAAGCACAGGGAGATGCTGCCACTTCCTGCAGTTTGGTGTCCATACTCCTCCCAATGAATGCATTGTTTGCTTTCTATGAGTGCACTCTACTGGCTTGGGTACAGCCTGAGACCCACCACGATGACCCCAGAAGCTTTTCAGCAGAGTTGCTCTTCAGTCTGTTGGATTCCAGTTTGTCATGATGTCTCTGAGCTCTCTGTCTCGGGTGCTGAATGGATGTTTCTTTTGGCTGGATTCCCAGTGTCTTGTCCAACTAAAAGTGATATTTTTGAGAAGAAAATTTTTCACTCAGTGTCTGGAATAATGTAGAATTAATATGGAGTGGTACTTGTAAAGTTTGAAGTACTCTAGTGGCAAATAACTTTGTAGTAAGCATTTCCAAACAAAATCTCAGGCCAGAATTTTCCTCTTGGTTGTAACTGTTTTATTGCAGTAGAACTTGGGAAGGTTCCACTTGCAGAAATGGTGTAATGTACTGACAAACAAGACATGGCCTAACTCTAACCTTCTTTTCTCTAAACTTGAAGCCACTATGTTCGAATTAGCCTTCGGCCTATCAGATTTGATGGATACTGTATGAAATTTTGAAAAGAGCTGAATTGACTGAAGGGGTCCCAGGGTGAGATGCAGATTGATTAACAGTGAAAGATGTTTGCAGATCTCTGAAGTTATTCTATATAAATCAAGCATATCTATATTCAGATTTTAAAATTAATTCTCTGTTTATTTCACGTGGGCTTGACTACTTGGGAAGGAGGGGTGGAGAATATGAGAACCTTCTCCTCTTTTTTTTGAAATATAACAATGTTGATTGAATTGTACCTTTACAATTTGCTATGAAATGCTGCTTACCAGCTGGTAGGATGGTATGCCCAAGACTTTGCCTATTGCTCTTTTCTAGCCTGGTTACAACTTCACAAACTTATAGAGGCAAACCCACAGCTGTTTAAGCCCATCAAATAAGTGGTTTACAAGAAAAGGCATAATCAGTAGTATCAAGTATTTTGTCAATTATATTAGCAACATAAAATTAAAATGATGACTATTTGACAAGAGACTTTTTTAAGATACCACATTTGCATAATGCTTGTCTTTTCATACTATAGAAAGCAACAAGACATTACAGAAGAGATATATCCATTATTCATGAATTTAATCTGAATGGCATGTGGAAAATAAGACTGAACTAGATTTTAAATTGTTAGAGTGATTTTTTTTTAAATACAAGCAATTATTGTTTGTTGTTTTTTATCTAATCCTGTTTCTTCAGTCTGATTCATTATATGAATTTACAGTTAGAAAATGAAATATCTTTTTATTAACTTCAGTATAATTGACACCTTATATGACTCAGACTGCTGAAAGTAAACAATTCAGGCTGAATTATCCTGTCACATCTGTGAGGCTGATTAGACATAAACATCAGTCATGACAATTCAGGTTTACTGTAGTGCATGTGGCTTCTCCAGAGGCCCCTGTACAATGAGCATGGATGTTGTCTGAGGCTGCTTATCAGAAATATGTAAGTTTCAAAAGGTAAAAGTAATTCAGAAGAAGAGTCATGTTTTTCTCTTGGTCCATCTTGGTTTTGCAGGCAAGAACTGTTTCTTTCGTTTACAGTTTGCACTATTTCTCAGCGCAGGAATAGTGACAAGATGTAATGATCAGTGGAGGAGACAAACAAGACTAGCCATACCTGCTTACCCAAACAAACTACATGACAAAAAATAATGCCTGAAATTTAGTTTGTTCAAAATGTTTGGATCTCTGTGGGTTTTTTCTCTCTTTCCAGTGAAAAATTCCAATGAAGCAACTCTGCTGTTCAGAGCAACATCTCTAAAGCTGCAGTTTGCATCTCTGAAATGCAGATGAGATTGTATTGCATCAATGCTAAAGCTCCATCAGTTCCCTCTCACAGCTGCCCCAGTGAGATGTTAGGACATCTCTTACTCTATTCAGGCTTTTTATATCCAAGTCTTACATGTCTCAGCTTGACCAAGATCTTTTTAATTTCTGACCCTACAGCTTTATATTCTCTAAAGATAATGGTGCACTTTGCAGACTGTTATCTGTCTGTCATAATAGTGACTCTGAAACTGGTAGTGGTAGTCTGAGATTGTAAGGAAATGAACATTTATAGGTATACGTAATATCTGTTAATTATGTCATTAGGTGGAACATTCTGTAGAGCATAAAAGACTTTCCTGACAGTGGTCTGAGCAAAGCCGGGGATTAAGGTGCTGATTAATACACAGTTAAAGGAGAAAAGTATAACTATAATTAACATAAATTTATGGAAAAATGGCATTGTTAGTTACAAAACTAATTCTTCCTAAACAATTTAGTATTTTTATATCCTACCAAAGATAATCTTTAATCTTTGCTTCTACTGTTAATTAACTTTCTCATTGATTAAGCTCAATTTGACCTAGGAAAATGCTGATATCCCAAACTGTGACATGATCAGGGGTCTTTGAGACAATCTGGACTGGACAGAATCCTTTGGAACTCACTATGGCTTTGTGGCCTGTTACAAATGGATTAGAGGTTAAGATTTTTATGTTTAATACTATTTAAATGTATATCTTATATTTGTGTGATAGATATTATTATGAGACAACCCCATTCCATTATAATTTGAACTGCTTCTGTTATATTCACTTATAGAAGCAAAAATTTTTCCCCTGACAATCTCTAACCTGAATAGCAGTTTTGTAGTTGCTGTCTGCTGATCTCATTATTCATGAAGAAACATATTTAAAAAAAAAAGAATAGGTATTTGCTTTACATAAATGAAGATGATACACTATGGATTCCATGGCTAAAACAGCTTTCCACTGTAATTCTGTATAATATTATACAATGAAAGAGGAACAGGACTGCTCCAATATGAGGCATAAAGACATTTAGAATTCAGCTGGGTTCCTCATGACTGCTGCAAACCAAAGAAAATCCAATGACAAGCACTTAAGGTTTATTACATTGAAATGGAAAACCTTATGGATGATATTTATACAAAATACTATACATTATTTCTTGTATTTCTAAGAACAAGTGGGCATAAACATTCAACTTTTCTCCTTTCTATCATTATTTCTTGTCCTTCTATAGTATTTTTATTCTCTGATTCCAATTATTACAATCCTTTGGTTGTCTTTCTCATACAGATGTCCTTCCCAACTTTGTTTTCCAGTTCTTCTGACTGTCTTTGTGAGTGTATATTCTTTATGTGTTCTTTCACTTAGTCAAGATTAGTCTTGTAGGAGACTAGCTCAGTGATAGATAAAAAATGTTGAAATACACTCCTCTTTTCTCTCAGTGTCTTTGTTGTTTCTAAGACTTTGCATTGTTAACTGTCACAGCACACTGAACTGCAGTTTAAATCTCAATTCTTTTTGGTGAGATGTAAAGTTAGTTTAGAACTCAACACATTGTTCCTTTCTTTACACATTACCTTGCATTTGCCAGTGCTTAATGTAATCTGTTTGACATAAAGACTTTGACTCTCTGAGGTCCTCTGGATCTCCTCCCCTTGACCGGCACGAACGTGAGATTTCATCCTGCATTTCTCAGTTTAGAGGAAATGAAGGCTGAGGCTCTTACTTTAAAGCAGGTTTAATGTTTCTATAGGAAGTATGCTTATCTTTCATTTACCCTGTTCCAAAAAATCAAGTGGTTTTTCCAAGACAATATACATATTTTGGCCACTGATAAATGCTCATAACTTTATATTTACTTAACAAAGTCTTTTTCCCTGAAAGTAAGAAATTTATGTACTTTGGAATATTAGAAATGCATAAGAAAAAATCGTACATTTTGAAAATGTCAAATGTTTGAATTCATGATTCAGGCCACTCATTTCAGATCTTGGAGAAGTGTTTCAGTACCTCCCTTTCCCTGAAGAGGATTTGAACTCACATAACTCCTGAAGAAGGGAATTTTTCCACATTGAAGGAGTGCTCAAAATCTCTACTTGAAATTGTTCCACTTTAAAATGGAATACTTAAATATTTTTTGGGCCATAAGGAGAGAATGTGTTTTATATGGCAAGGCTGCAAGCTTAATGCCCTATGATTGGATTGTTTCACTGTTTTCTGTCAAGAAGAACTCTGTGTATCTCCTGTACTGGTAGAGATGTGGGGCTCTGTTGTTTTTACTGGCACTGCTGGATTTAAGTACACGTGTTTGATTTTAAATTACACTTTAGACACCTACATTCTTCTATGAAACAGGAGTTCAATACTTCCTGACATAGACAACAGCTGAATGAGTGTTTAGGAATTTAAATTTTGGGCCTTGGCACTGAAGACAGGGGAGGTACCAAAATTTTGCAGTTGCACATATGTATGGTCTCTGGGGCTATTGATAATCTTATACTGATTTTCAATTTAGCTCAAGCATGTGATTTGATTAATTAGCATTAGCTGTTTTGATTCTTCTACCTAACTTGGAGACAGCTCTTGTGAGCTCATATTCTTTCAGCATATAACACCCTGTATTTCAGGTTTCCTGTCTTATTTCTATTTAAATCAGTGGCTATAGGAATGTTCCCATGTTTTGTTTGAATTATGAGAAATTTGTTTTTCTGATGTTAAAGAAGAAACAAATTCCTTTGAACTCCTTTGGATCATTTAGGGTTTGCTGGCTTTCAAAGCTCTTAGAGCACTTGCTTAAAAGTTAGTAGATTTACTCCTAGAAGTACCATCCACTAACAGGAAGTATTTGTTATCTCACCATGGAATATGCTTCCTGCAGTTCAGGGTTAGGTAATACTCCATTAATCTCATCAAGCTTATGTTTTAATTTAGATCCATCTGGTCAAATAGGAAAGGGTGGAATATGTTGACGTGTGTGGTACAGTGCCAGCAGTCATCAGCTAAAGATGATCACAGACAATTTAAAAAAAAAAAACTATTTCTGGATTATTGGTATGGATAATCTGGTGAAGATTTTAAGATTTTTTAATACTGTAGAATTGTAGCACTCTAAATAATTGCACTTTAACTGTTTTGAGTCTAGTCATTACCAGGAAAATAAAACAAGTTTCCTGCAGTAATATGTGTCAGTTTTAGTTCTGGACTGTGATTATTTTATGCTTACTCACACACCAGGTTTAAATGTAATTTAATTCACCTAATTCCTTAAAAATTTGAGGATTTAGCTCCTGACATATTTACACTCTTGCAAAAGAAATGTATGACTTATAACTCAAGTAAGATGTAATATCAAAAGTTCCTCTGAGGTTTCTGAGTACTGAATTGTTTTAAAATATTTTCCATTTAGAAATTGAAGTGTCTGCTTTATATTCCTGATTCAACATGAGCTGAATGCTCTGGATTTCTGAGGCTCTTACACCTTGTTCTTGGAGTGGGAACATCTCTGTTTCACCAGAAAATTATTCCCTGGCTGTGACTGAAGGCAGCATGACCTTATCTTGTATGAGGGCTTCACCTGAGTTGCATTTGCAAGATACGTCACACCCTAATTCACACCTGTATCAACATTTGCACCCCTAAAATGAGATTACTGCCTGGAAGAACAGACTATTTGGGGTGCTGCAGAGCTGGTAGCATTCAGCATCCTCTGGGAGGTGCTAGTGCTTTACAGTATTCCCAGACTGTATGTGTGGGACCTATCCTCCTAAGGAAGCTCTGAATGCTGTTTATTCATACACAGCTTGGGAAAGCTGAGCAGTCCTGAAAAACTGGTCTCAAAAGCATTACAAAACATTATACTCATTATATAAAAGCATTGTACTTGTTATATTCAAAGCATTTAAAACATTACAATTTTCTCCTTTTATTTCACTTCTATTTGTAGCACCATTACAGTATTAAGAATTGTTGTTAATATATAAAAAAATATATATATGTTTGCAGTTTTGGTAGAAAATGAAAGACTTTTTACAAAAGAACTCCAGAATCTTTAACTGCATTTAACAGTTCCTGTGACATAGATGTCCATCTATGATGATACTAATCAAGAAAATCATCTCAGTCATTTTTTATCCAAGCCTTAGATGCACATACTTCATTTTTAACATGTAAAGTTATGACCATAGTGCAGCAAAATTGTGATCCTCTGTTCTTTCAGAGAAAAAATAATGTTAAGAAAACAGATTTACAAAGGGTATATCATATTGTTCTTGTCAATCTATCATATGCTTAGTGGCTATTTAACTTCGCTAAAAAGAAACATTATTGTAGCACCAGAGTATTTTATTTTATTTTAATTTTCTCAGTGTAAATTACTCAGGTAACTGTTGTGGCTACTCAGTGGCCACCTTCTGTATGCTCCCTGCTCTTGCTCTGGAGATTTCTGCCTGGTCCAGGTGGAATAGTTTCTGAAGCTATGTTGCATGGCTCTCACCTTGACATTATAAAGCTCCTACTGTCCTTTTTTCACACACTAGAAACCAGTTTTGTTTACATAGCAAACCCGCAGTAAATGAAAAGAAAAAGAATTGAATTTTGGCATAGTTATATTTTTCATGCTTTTGTAAATACTTACAAAAAATTAACAGACATCAAATCATTTCAGGTATTTAGCTTCTTTTAAATCAGCAGTAAAATTTATAGCAAAAGGATTTTATCTTAGTATTATTAGTCTTATCTTAGTATTGTTAAGTTTCAGGCTTTAATCTAACTTGAACATCTTAATAATCTTGGCTATCACAGTGTGAAGTTAAGTCTAGCTGCCTTTCTGCATGTATTGGTTCATGCTGAAGCATTCTACCAGTATATGTCATGAAGATGCACACACAACCTTATCCTCACCTGTCCCAGATGGGATCTCAGAAATACAGATGGGAAATTCTGAACGACATTGGAGCGATTTTGGATAGAATCCCAAGTCAGCCTGCACTCAGAAAATGCAGCCAGAGAAGGTTGCAGGTTAAGACAGTAGGTCTGTGCTAGGTTTGTTTAGAATAAGAAGGTAAAATTTCATGTCTAATTTAATTTAACTGATGGTATTTGAATTCTCAGATTTAGCCACTAAAACACGACCTAGTTTCCAGAGATTCTGTAGGCACAAGAAAACCTCTTTGAAATGCATGTATCTTTTTGGTCAGTATAATCCAGTTTGTTGCTGTAATGCAGGGACTTGTCATGCTCCTGTTTCTGCCCTGCTTCTTCCATTTTTATTGTGGTCTCAGATGTGTCTGTTCCAGCAACTGAAGGATTGCATTTCATGGGTAATCTCTGTAAATCTTTGACATTTTAGCAGCTGTTGCAGAGGCACACCTGAAGCAGGGCATCTTAACCTTCCAAGAGGTTAAGTCACCATAATAAGTTATCTGTGCATCCATGAATTACAGTCTTCAGCTTCATCTGCAGTCACATTACAGTGCTGACTGCTAGAATGAAGCTGATATGCCCTTCAAATGTAAAGAGTGTTTTTTTGGAAGTCTGAAATACACACATGTACCTTGAAATCTAGCATGTCCTGTACTTGGGTGGAATAGCACTTGTGACTGAAATACAGGCAACACTCAACAGATTCATTTTCCATTTCATAAAACAGGACTTTTAAGTGCTAGTGAGTTAAGGTCCCATCTTTTGTGAAGATGTGAACTGAAAGTCATTCATTTCTTTATATCCCAAATATTCTTACTTGCTTAACACTTATCCTATCCAGAGCAAAGCACCATGTGTGCTTCTGGGGAACCTGTGTGGAGACTTCATTCTATTTTGAGATGAGGCTCCCGGGTCAATAAACTGTGGCCTTGTGAAGTTTCCATTTGTCAGTGACTCTGGTGGCGAGACAGGGTGGCCACTGAACTGCAACACCATCCAGTTTATGTAACGTTTATGCTTCTCATTGACAGAAATAATTCGAAGGGCTGAATTTAGAAAGGACTGTTGGAGGAAACTGTCTATCTCTTCTTTTTACTTAAACGAAATACTCCATGAAATGATCTGCTTTATATGAGTTACAAGTCAGATAATTCAAAAAGAAACTGCCTGTGAATGTTTGCCATGGGCAGACACTACAGAATCAAAACAGGGGAAGAGAAAACGTGGGGTTGCAACGAAGAGAAAGACAAATTATGGGAAAAGTTGAAGTGTTGGGACAACTCTGGAAGAATGATCAGGTATGTAAAACTGGAGAAACAGGAGGAACTGGATTTGTAGGGGATAGAGGCCGGTTGCTTCTTACTGTGTACCAGGATTGTGAGCCTGTGAACCTGGTGTCCTTCTGTGAGACCTGACACTGGGCCTCTTAGAACCACTAACCCTCTGATCAGCTCAGTCTCCATGTCCCAGACTCTGCCTTGAGCAAGCTGAGGAGGGCACTAGACACCACAAAGCAACCTTCAACTTTTGCCAGCCACTTTTTGTTTCATCAGTAAAGAATAATGCTGGCAGGCTCCAGCTTCCTGCTTCCTTTGCAGGTGCTCAGCACAGAAGCAGCCAGCTGGGAGAGGTGGAGGGTAGGGGGCTGCTGCTGAGTTATGGGGGCTCTTCTGGGCTCTGCTGAGCTGGGCCTGTGATACTGCATCTGTACAAATACCCATCTGAGAGTGCCTGTTTTGCGTTGGCTAAGTCATTTCACTGGATACCATTAACAACCACACAAAGGTGCCCTGAAGATCACTTTACAAAAAGTTTAAGAAAGTGGTATAGAGAATGAATGTTTAAAATAAGCTATTTTCCCATCACACTGCAACATTTTGGATGAGATGACAATTCCAAAACTAAAGATGTGTCCTCACAAGGGTATTTATTTTGCATTAAGCTCAGCTACTACTCAAAAGAAGCTGCAGTGAACTAAAAATGCAAACCAGTCAGGGTGTACTGACTGCCAAGACAGTGTTTGTTCTTTGGTTTGTTTTGAAGGTACTTTCAGTTCACTGCTTATTGATGTAGTACAGCACAGAGAAGCTTTAATGCATGGCAGCCGTTCTGTTGTGTTTCACAACAGGACCAAGTAGTCCTTTTGCCTTCAGGCCTTATCCAGCTGTGGAAAAACTGTGGGCATTTTTACCTGCATATCACTGGCTTCAGCAGCAACAGTGGTATTCCAGCACTGTGTCAGCCAGCAAAGGTCAGACTTCTGTGACTTTGGAGAAGTTGGGAAGGTTCCAATTGGACTTGTGAAGTATCCCATGAAGGGGTACATGAACCAAGGGGGTTAGCCCATTTTATTAACCAGCAAGGTAAAAGAAAATTGTAGAATATCTAAAGAAAAACCAGCAGGTTTCATGAGCAGCAAAACCAAAAAGAAATTAGTTACCTGCAGATTTGAATCTCCTAGCTGGACCCACTGATGATTTGGTAACACTAGCCATGTTTTACACTATGGCAATAGGATATTCAGGATGTATTTTCTCCTCTATGCGATAACCAGCACCTGATGTATGTTTGGCCTTTCATTCACTAGGGGTGCTTATGAAAGGTCCCCCTCCATCTCCTCTGCATACTTTTGTGAAACCTGTAGGAACCTACCATCTCTAACTTGACATGAAGCAATTTTTATATTGATTACTGAGAACATACTTGTGCATACACAGCATTACTAAGTGTCATTGCCATAGGAAGCTGGGCAGAGCCCAGATGTCCAGCAGCACTTTCATTGTTGTTGTGACAAACTGGGTGGCATTTCATCAGAGAGCAGCCCACAGTGAGCCTCTCTCAGCTGATGACAAAGCCAGGCCCTCAGAACTGAGGACAGCTTCTTGTGCACAGGGCTGATGAGAGAGAGGTCCAAGATCAGACTGCATTGGCAGCCAACCTATCTACCCTGAGAGCATTATTAGTGTCCACTTGCTAGATTTAGGGTTATAGAACCTTACAGTGAAGCACTTTTATGGACCAGTCTAGAAGCAAAGCATCATTTAAAGCAGTTTGATTCACTTTTTTCATTAGGTTGTTGAGATGCCACATATGACAGATGAGTCAGAGTTGTGCCACAGTGATAGAGCATTTAATTGCCTAGCAAAGTAATTCTACAAGGGAATCCTACAGGGGTTATTATAAGTGGTAAATGAACTTTGTACCTATCAGCAGGATACACTGAAGATACACCTGTAACACTGCCAGGCAGCATTCCCTTCTCATCTACTTTGCTACATCAAGATGTACCCTTTCATGCCAGCAGCATTCTGTGAGGGAATCAATCTGCCTGTGTCTCACTGAGTTTCCATTTGCCTTCTTGAACAAGTACATCTGTGCTTTTTAACACTGGATACAGTCTGCAAGTGGAAACCACCAAGCAATTGTTAGCTTACTTCCTGCAGGCATTCAAAGCATGACATTTCTTCCATGGCCTTCCCAAGCATTCCCCTGCCAACATCCTCTGCAAGCTCCCCTTTCCTGCTGAAGTGATGGGAACTGTTCCTGCTGACGGTCAGCTCTCCTTGATCGATGGCCCACCACAAAAAATCATCCACCTGCCCCCACTGGCCATATGCCATGGGAGCACACAGAGAGGACTCCTGACCACATGGTGGCATACTAGTGGAAAACAAAGTGGGGAAACAAATTTTGTTTCCAGTCTAGGAAATGACGCAAAAAAAGATGCAAACTTCTCTTAACTGAAGGGTGTGGGACACTGCATCTTTTAGTCATCCAAATAAGAATTCATGTTAGTCTGCCTGCTTTTCACAGTAATGCAACATGAGCCATTCGTGCTGTCAAGCACATTTTTCTCCTTCTTTGCAATTCTGAACAAGAATGAGAGAAGAATCAAAGGAGGAAATGATTGGACAACATATAGTAAGTAGCTGAAGCCCAGAGGTGGGCCACAAAGTTGATAAGGAATTGGGCAACTGTCCTATGGGGACAGGTTAAGAAAGTTAGGACTGTTCAGTCTGGAGAAGGTTGCATGGACACCTCGTAGCAACCTTCCAATACCTGAAGGAGACCTACAGGGAAGCCAGAGAAGGACTCTTCATCAGGCACTGAAGTAATAGGACAAGGAATAATGGGTCCCCACTGAAAGAGGGGAAATTAAGGTTAGAAATATGTGAACGAAATTCTTTACTGTGAGGGTGCTGAGACACTGGAAAATGTTGCCCAGAGTAGTTGTGGATGCCCCATCCCTGGCAGTGTTCAAGGCCAGGCTGGATGGATCATTGAGCAAGCTGATGTAGTGAGAGGCATCCCTGTCCACAGCAGAGTGTTTTCAAGGTTGTTTTCAGGACCTTGCAAGGTAGGAAAGAGAAAGATGAGGAGTTATCCATGTTACAACCAAAGAAAATCTCACTATAAACAAAAAGACGTGGAAAAACAAGATGAGTGAGTATCACTGCTTCATTTTCTAAAATGAAGAAGTATTTTTCATCTATATAATTAAAAAAAGTTCTGTAAAAACATAACTTTCAGCCAAAGAAGTTCTCCTCTCATATTCAGCAATTTTCATGAAATATCTAAAGTATTTTAAAAAGACTCCCTGAGGTTTTCATAAAATATAGATGCCAGTGTATAATGAAAATAATTAAGATCTCAGTGAAATATGTTCTAAGTTGGGCATACTCCAAGACAACACATGCCCAGTTGTCATGAAATTGTACACTGCATTTCATGAATTGTTCAGACCCCATATTTTATAATATTCATTATGTTTCATAGCAATATTCATGACATTTAATAGCAATGTGCATAAAATATTAAAGCATAAAAAACCCCCATCAAAGCCACAAGCTTAATAAATCACAGGAATATAAATTGTCTTCCAATCTGCAAAAAACCAGACCTCTTTCTTCATTTTTCTTATATTTTGTTAAAGCAAGACTAACAGTGTTTTGTAGTAGATTTACAAAAAATTCTCACCAGCTGTTCTTAGGCTGGCCATTCAGAATTACAGAAAGCATGAAGACAGCACTGCTGCAGCTTCATTGAGATTTATTTTAAATTATTAATTATTAAAAATAATCCCTTTCCAACATAGCAGAGATATGACAGCCTTGATCAGAGACTGCATAAAGTTCTTCTGGAGAGAGCAGCCTTCTGGTTACTCACAATTTCTACCTCTGTGCCTTCAAGGATAAAATCTTGACACTAAAGTCAGTTAAATAGAAGTCTCCAACCTTACAACTTGCCTTTTGGTTTTCTAAATTCATACTTCATCCTTGCCTTGCAGCTAATTAGACATGAGTTCATCAGCCAATCAGTACAAGGCTTTGTTGAGCAGGGAAGTGGAAGACAAGGTGGGTCTTCAGAGGGAAAGTTGTCCATCATAGCAATTAATGAAGCTGAGGGAAGAAGTAGGCGGTTTACAACAAAGGGCATTAGTGCTGACAAACATATCATTGCACAAAGCAATGATCAGGAGTAAGGGACTCTACTAAAACACAGACACAACGGAACTGCAAAGAGGAGTAAATAAGGTTCTTTAATTGCTTCCACCCTTTTGAAATCATATCATGTTCTACCTGCATTAACTGAATTTTCTTTACATCAGCAGAAGCCAGTTCCACCCCCAGCCAGCAAGTAACTTGCTTAGGCCCAAGTGCTGGCTGATGAGCAGAAGTAGCAGGTTTCTGGGTGGTGTGAGTGCCTGGCTTTCACAGAGCTTAGGAGCCAAGTATTGGTGTGCTGCTTCCCCAGCTTTGCTGGCTTTTTACTGTACCTCTAGAGACATGATTTGTCCCAGTAGGAGGTTCTTCAGTTGGGGCAGGTGTGAGGAAACACATCCTCCCTTCATCCAAATAAATGATTTCTCCCTCCTTGTTTCTCCTTTTTAAATGCTCTGTTATACTCAGCTGCCAGTGTCTGTGGATGGCAATACAGTACAAAACATATCAATTACTGTGTGCAACTACTCATGAGTAACAACACCTGTAATGTTAGAACACTGGGATGTGCGTTTTGCTACCACAGGGATGTGTTGTATTTGCTGGCAATGGGGAGAGACACTGGGATTCTTCTGGAGTTTATTCTGTTACTTCTTAGGGAAAATTTCTTCTGATGGCAGTTTTGTAAGAAACTACTTTAGAATTTGTCTGACTATGACTAAACAGATAAAACAGTGTTTTGGTTTAATCTTTTGGTCCCTCCTTAGAGGAAAATACTTATCAAGAGAGGCCTTAAAATATTCCATTCTCAGCTCCTACTAGGCCAGTAAGTGGCTTTTTCACAGGCAAAGAGCATTTGGGCTAAGCAGTCTTCAGGATAATTAATGTAATCACCTGAAGCAATTGAATCCCACATTTTCTCCTGTCTGTGTAGGAATGAGAAGTGTTATTTTGGTATTTGTGATTCAGACTCCAACACTGACCACTTTGTCTAGCTTCAATATATAAATATTTAATAGTAGTGTTAAATATTTCCAGACATAACAAAGCTGAAGTACAATATACTGATGTGACCTGCTTTTTAAGTGTGTGTAGTGGCTGAGAGAGGAAATCCACATGCTTACTACTTGGAGAAGGATAGCATAAACTGACAATCACATGCAGGAAGAAGAAGAGTTGGCATACAGTGCCAGTAATGCCTGGAAAACACAAAACACTGCTGACAGTAGGATGTTCCTGTGAAACCATTTGGTGCCAGCTCATTAGAGTGCTTTGGCAAGGATATTTGGCATAAAATAGATCTTATTTAGAATTAGGGATTCTGCTGCCTTGCTCTTGGCATGGAATGAACTTGTAAATTAAGCTGTCTTGTAATATAATGACATTGCCTGGTATTATGAATCATTTTAGAATTAGAGAAATTGATCTGAATAAGAAATTAAGGCTTGCTAAGAAGTGGAGAAACACGTACAGCTGACATTGAGGGCTGGTAGGCATAGGCCTGTGAAGAATGCATTGCATGCTCGCCCAGCACTGCGGAGTTGCTTCCAAGCCTGGGTCAGCACCTGGGTCCTGGTTTGCAAAAGTTTTCACCTACTCCAGGGGTTGCTTCAGCAATTATCCTTTCCTCAGATTCAATTTCTTTAAAAACTTTTCTTCTTCACTGGACGTCTCAGGTGGGTTAATATTAAAATTTTATACTTGCCAGAGGCTTACTTTTCAATTAGCAAAAGTTTGAGGAGTCTGGGTTAGGGTGGAAGATCCAGGGAGAAGGTGGCTGGGCATGTGATACCTCTCTAAATGCTTGATGAAATAGAGGGCTCTGCTCTTGTTTTCCATATTCTGTACAGGGCAAAAACCTCACGGGGATGGCTGTGCACTTTTGGAGCAACTCTCTAAGTATAAGTTTGGCTCATTTCCTAAAGCAAATTCAGTATTTAAAAACCACTCCCAACAAAAACCATGAAAAAGAAGCTTAAAACAGTCTTTGAAGCTGCTGTCCTTCTTACAAGAAACTGACACATACTCAGCCTGATCAGCTCACTTTCCTCAACGTTCTTCAAACTCACAAAATTACAAGTGGAGACAATTTTCTTGGTATTTCATGGCAAATATTTCTGTCTCAGATCAAAGATACCACCCAGTCCTCTGAAAAAAACTAAGTTAGGGAGCACTACAGCTATTTTCCTCCAGCCTGAGCATATGGGAATGCAACATATTTTTCTGCATGTTCTGTTCTTTAGCATTCATGAGAATCTTTATGAAGGCAGGTTTTGAGTCACATGCTGTGTCACACTACAGGGAAGAATATCAATTATACAGCATGCTTAATCATGAGAGGAAATAGATTTCACTAACTGAATATGCAAATGCCAATTCAGAATAAAATTATGATCTCTTCCTGATGTGCAAAATGCCACTGGTGAAAAATATTTTAATATATTAGTGCTGGACTTCAGAAGAGTGTGATTTATGAAGGGAAAAGAG
Source organism: Parus major (assembly GCF_001522545.3). Classification (NCBI taxonomy): domain Eukaryota; kingdom Metazoa; phylum Chordata; class Aves; order Passeriformes; family Paridae; genus Parus; species Parus major. The sequence goes on along the minus strand of NC_031773.1, from coordinate 25,158,317 downwards.
AAAAACGTAATTTAATTTTTTCTTGCATTGTATTATTCTTGTTGGTTTTCTTCTAGTTTGGAAAAGTATAGCTGATACGGAGCTTTTAAAGCATATTTTAACATTTAAAACGCAGCTTCCCGTGCTTGCATTCATGCATAGTTTCCTGAGATGAAGGGTGGTAAGTAAACACTGCTAGTTTTCCTGTGAACACTGTGAGGCTGTATAGGATGGGATTTTGTTGTACACAAGGACAAGCTGCTTCTGGAATCTTACACTTGCCCTTACCCTACTAAATCAACAGCTGTTCAGCAAGGAGATAGGAATTTTCTTTTTTAGCCAAAACTTGGTATTTACAGCTCATCCCCAGTGGTGTGGGTGGTCACAGTTCACTTCCTGAGGCTGCTCAGTGAGAACAGTACCTCCCACCTGCTGTTACAGTAGTCTCTGGTGGAGCATCTTTTCCAATCCTCATCACAGAAGTGTTTCATTTCACATGGTGTGGTGGGATGGCTCACCCAGGAAGGTGATGTGCTGTACTCAGGAGCATCACACTCTCCTGGCTGAGGAAGCCTAATCCTAAGTATCGTAAAACACTGTTTAATTTAACTGGAGTGTTGGCAATCAAAACCAGTTTCCAATGTCCTCAGAAAGCACTGGAACCTGTCATTGAGTTAAATAGGAAAGTCTCTTTCCCCTCTCACCAGCCCTCGTATAGAGCTCATGTTCGGAGGTCTCATCTAATCACACCCACAAGCTTGAGCTTTATAAGGAGATTGTGTCCAGCTGACTCTGGCTGAAGGCCAAGTGCCCACCAAAAGCCACTCTATCTTTTCAGAGTTCATCAACCTTGTCCTGCCTTGCTGGTGGCCTCAGAGACCCTTGCACACCTTGCCTTCTTCTTGGTGTGGGCAGCACTGCACCTTCAAACCATGTGCTGATAGTAGGTGGAGGCTCTGGGGCAGGTCCTCCCTTCTTCTGGAGCAGGGGAGATGGCCAGCAGCGTTTCTCCAGAAGGCAGCTCTTCTCTAGACCTGAAGGTGCAGCCTTGCTGTGCAATGCATGTGAGGCTGTACACAGCTCAGATGAAGGAAGAGGATGTTGCTGTACACTAAGGAAAGCAGTATGGAGGCCTGAAAGAGGAGTCAAATTTGTTTATGTGTCAGAATAACATTTACTCAAAAAGTGCTAGCTCGGTCCTACTACATATCCCACAAAATCAGGGGATTTTGAGTTATGTCCCCTTTACACTTGTCAATAAATACACCAGTTTTTCTTAGCCTGTACAACCTGTAGGCAGAAGCACTGACGTGGGTGTCCAGAGCTTTACAGATACAGGATGCTCCCATGAGAGCACTGGGATGCTTCACGCAGCTGCCTGCAAGCTCAGTGGTTACTCTGCTGGTGCCATTCTCATGATGGTTTTGTCTGAGTGGGGTTTGGGGTGAATCTGTGATAGCCTGAATAGGAGCGGTGCCTAAGCCATGCACTCAGACTGGGAATTTCTGCTGTGGGAAGTACTACCACAAAAATAAATGAGAAGTGAAAGATGGATGAGCTGGAACGAGCTGTGAACTGACAGCTTGTGACTGGTTTTGACTTATTTTCTTTTTGTGGTCTAAAGCTGAGTGCCTCATAAATTCTGAAGACATCAAAACTCTAACTAACCCAACTAAACCCATCCCAGGTTCACTGGAAATACAAAGAGCATTAACTAAATAGAAGTCAAGAGACAGTGAGAAGGGAATGAGTTCTCTCTTCAAAGTGCTGGTTTTGGGTATTTACTTCAGTTTTGACATTACAGATCAAACTGGCACGCAGATAAATTTTGGGTATCTAGGGTCACACAGTGGCTGTCCTACAATCTAATATGGGCCTAGAGATATTTTACTGATGGATCTTAAAGATCCTGGGATCCCCAAATAGATACCTGCTGGTGCACCTTAGCTGTGAGGTGACACATTGCAGACGCCATTTGGCAACAACCAAGCAGCGTGCTGGTCTTGGGGGCTGTTTCACACTTTGCTCACTGTGAGACAGGAAGGCAGCAGCTTTTTAGGGGAAAGGAGGATGTAAAGTAAGAGCAGCTGCATTGGAACTGGTCAGAGCCCCATACAGCCCAGCACCATGTTTCTCAGAGTGACCAAATGGGACAAGCTTTAAGAATGGTTCAAACAGTCCTGATCTTAAGTTACTAGGCTTTGTATCTCAGAGCCCAGGGTACAAATTTTTCCTATGACTCTGTTCCATATCTGTCAAATCAATACAAGCATCTGCACCATCCTCTGGCAGGACTCACAGTTTAACTCTATTAAGGTTAATTTAGTGAACAGCTGGGTAAAAAAATTGGAAAATGAACAACAGTAACAATACTCCAGCTGCAACTTGATATCCAGCATCATGCAATGACCAACAAAACTTCTCTCCAGGGTGTGCACAAGTGAGAGCTGTTTACTTTTCTCTGGCAACAGTTCATTGTGCAATTGTGAGCAGCAACATCCCAGCTGCCATCAATTTCTTTTGTTTCCTCAAAAGAGCCACAGGGCACCTGACGCACAGCAATGAATTGCAGAAAAGTACCAGTGTTTCAGATGGTTGGCTTCTGGTATTCTTTACCCCCTTTACAGAAATTGTCTCTAAATAAAACAATTTTGTAATATCCAATAGACATTTTAGAGCAGATGTTCAGGAGCCCCACACTTACCAAACTGAAGTCTAGAATCCCCAAATTGCTTCCCCTGGAGGTAAAATGCCTGAAAAACTCTACATCTATTACAAGTCTCCAACAGCTAATCCTGATGTACATATACACCTTTTTGTGCATCAAGAGCAGGCTGGTCCAAAAATTTTCTTCTTTTTGTCTGTGGTTGGTACCAGTCCGTTCTGGCTTGCTCAGATAAGGACAAGCTCCTGAGTGGCCCTGGCCCGTTGTGCCCTTTTGCATTTGTAGCTGAGGTAGGCTGCAGGTCCATCACCTGAATCTTTCCTGGTACTTATCTTTGTTTTATACACCTTTATATCTTTTTACACACCTATGCCAAACAAGCAGGAATTACAAAACACCTAATTCAAGCAGTCTTGAGGTATGTCTGGATGCAAAACAAGCAGGATCCTTTATAGGGCTCTCTTCCCAGCCCTGCTTTTTGTCCTCCACTTCATATATCTTGTCCACGTATGCCAGCACTGTATTCTGTCTCCATTCATCAAATCTCTTACCACAATCTTTTAACAATTTAGTTTAGTGAGCGGTTTTTCATATTAGAAACCTGATTCTAATTCAGGCTGGAAGGTACCATGTTTCCTCATCCAGAGAATCATCTGGAGACTCACCTGAGAATAAAAATGAAACAGAGACCCAGCTTCAGTGGTTTGAGCTACCTTCCTCACAAGCCATGGCGGAAGATGGAACCTTCTTCAGTGCTGCAGCAGATGTTTTATCCACAAATACCACTGTGGGAATGTGCCCAAGGGTAGGTGACATCCACTATATTGCCTTGTACTACATAAGCCCCACTGCTCAGCCAGCAGTAGTGGTGAGGCTTACCTGTTTTCAGGCACCACACTCCACATATAATCATCATCATTTTTAGAACCCATCTTCAGAATGTTAAATGGTGCAAGGACATGAGCCCAGAATGGAAACTTGCCTGTCCATTCTGCCAGTTTCTTAGGATGGGCCACAGCATACTTCTGATGTGAGGTTACACAGGTTGCCTCCATAACAAACTCAGTTCTGAAGCCTTTCTCTAGTTCTACATCCATGATTCCCATTCTTCTGGCCACAGTGCTGCACATGACCTATCTGATAATACTGCTTTTTCTCTTGGCTTTTTGTTTTCTTCACTCTTCCTGTTCTTCAGTCTCTCCCTTTCTTCCTAAGAAAGGAAGTATCCTTTCTTCCTAAGAAAGGAAATAAGCTTTGTCTAAGGATAAAAATCTTTCTATTCTTTTTCAAGGCAGAAGAAATCTTTAGGGCTTTCAGCTATAAAACCTAATTTGTCAGTTCCCCCTCCCCTCCCCCCATCTCTCTTAATGGATCTCTTATGCATTTATAATGTAGTCAGTACCACAGTATCTAGGGACCTTATAAAGAATTTATGGAGCAAACATTTTTTTTTGCAAAAAGTTTCTACTCCTCTTCTGGTTATTGCCAATCTCTGGAGCTGTTCTCTTTGATTTGCATAGGAAGCCAAGTTGCCTGTTTTATACTCTTGACACAGACTGTCTTACAGTATCCTGGTACTGCATTTGGGATAGTAAAAACAGGTTCACTGGGATTTGTTTTAGCAGTTATTAGCTACTGAACTGTTTGTAATAAGCAGAGCTGTCTGTGTTTGTCCACCAGCATCAGAGCGGTATCTGAGGTAAGAGCCCAGAATATTACACCTTGAAGTAACTATATAATTACTATGTAGAGAAAATAATTCAGTGTTGGCAAGGAGTGAAATTTTAAATTTCCATGTCACTAGCAGTAAGTAGCTGGATGTTGCAGGCACCTCTAGGGAACATCTTCCTCCTCAGTATCCTAAAGATTTCCACCACTACTTGCAGGGTGACCAACACCTCACAAACACCTAAGGTGTGTGCATATGATTAGTTAAACTCCTTCAAGGCTTGAGTCTGCAAAGGTGAGCTCTATAACACTGAGGGCCTTTACAGTGCCAGTTTTCTGGTCTCCAGTATAATCCAGCAGTAACAGCTTGATTTTGACTTCACAGAGCCAACGAGACCAGCTGAGGGTGGTGCTGGTGCAGCAGGTAACACTGATCAACGCCTTGGTGCCTTTCCTACTCCAAATACTTGTTTTCCAATAATAAAGTATCTGTATAACAACACCTAAGAAGAAACATTCTTTCAATATTGACAGAGCTATTTGCACTGACTGTTATTTCCAAGGTAACCAAAACCAGTTACCAAAATGCCCAAACCCAGTGCCATGAATGGAGACGTATCTTGGGTTGCCTGACTCCATTCAAAGAGCCATAGAATTATAAGGAGGGCAGGGCTGAGGGTGAGCTATGCTGTTCTCTAAGGCTTCCTCTGGATTTGTGACTGAAAGGAAAGGATCTACACAAGTTTAGTAAGAAAAGAACACTGATTAGTAAATTGCAAAGTTAATAAATTCAATCACAAAGTACAAGAGCCAAAATTAAACTCTTGTTAAAAAAACCCCAACCAACCAAAAGGTGCCAGAATTGTCCCTGTACTCAGCCAGTCAACGTGCCAGAACTGCCTGTGGTCAGTGCACTTCTTGGCAGCTCTGGACACTGGATTATCACTGAGATGCCCATCACCCCTTATCACAGTAACCACTCTGCGTCTCCATTGCCCACCAAAGTTTCACTGAACAAGACCAGGCTTGTTAAGAGGAATGCTGGGACTGTCCCACAAGGACCAAGCGTAGGAACCTCCTCAGCAGCTTCTCTGAGAAGCAGATGTGCGCATTTGTCCTCCTCACCATTCTGCAGCAACAGTTTCCTTCTGCTTCTTCTCCCAGGCTTGATCTCACACAGGAACCCTCCATTAACTTGATCTTACTGGAGATAAGAAGTTTGACTAACTACAAGTACTCATGTAAAGGAAGCCTTCAATTACATCTCCATAAAATTATGTCTTGAAGTATAAGCAGCATTTTTACTAGCTTGTTGAGTAAGTGATAAAAAAAGACAAGGTGAAAAGCATCAATAATTAAAGGTAGTATTTCTCATTTCTATTAATTATTAAACTAAAAATATTCCTTAGAGTATTTTCAAAATACTCTATTTTCCATAAACTCTGTTGCAATTTCTAGTTATAAAAAACCTGTGAAGCAAGCTATATAGCAAACCCCCATGTAATTCAAGAGGGAGCACAGAAATCTGGAAAGTGATCAAGACATAAACAAAAAAAAATGAAATGGAAATAAGCATCCAAACCAGCAAAATATATTTAAGTAGTATCATAAATACACTCAAAAAAATCTATTTACATATCTAAAAACCGTATTTTCAATAAAAATCCTCCCACAAAAGGTATTTATAAACAAGAAAATTAATCTAATTTCATTGCCTACTGCTGGCAACAGAGGCGCTTTACTGCTAGCATAGCATTAACTATGCTTTTACAAAATAAAATTATTCTAGGAAAATCTTGAACTGAAGACTGGACAACAACTACAAGGCATACAAAGCATAAGGAACAGCAAATACATAACTCTAGTAGTGCAGAAATGAAGAATGGCTTTTTTCCCTCTCCAATACTTGTTCAGAGAAAAATACTACCGTGAATAAGCAATTTGAACCCCTTTAAAAGAATTACATTTGTAGAACTCAGTACATTTGTATGTTTCAGCAAGGCTGATGCTATACAGGGTGTAAATGAAACAAAGTCAACATAAAATCATGCTATGACACAAGTTTATAAAAAACTTTATGGCAAAATGTCTGAATATACAGTACAGCGACAACCCTTGCAGAAAAGTTTTTCTCCCAGAAATTTGTACACAATACCACTAAACAATGTATATGCAACTGATGGCATATGTAACACTCTTTGGAAACAGATTTAAATTTCTTTCAGGCCCTGTCTTTTATACAGGAATAGCAGGAGGATAACTCCTCACTTGGATGCTCCCAGTGTTTGTCCCTCAGGTACTTGCCCGAGGCTGGGCAGAGACCTGCGGAGAGGTGTAAGCATCAGGAGCTGGAGAAAAGTTCCACCTGGGAATGGGGGTCACTGTAGGATCCCTTGATAGAAGTCAGTGCAAAAGTGAAGAACTGATGCAGTTGAATTCCTCATCATCCACAGTTTTGAAACACATGACGGTCTCTTTGTCCAGAAAGGCCTCATAATTTGAACAGCTGTAAACATTTCTTTTGAAGTTAGCATTTTCACCATGCCTTTGATGTTTAAAACAGTAACAAAATCAAAGTAGGAGCACCTTAGCTCATGTTAGAACTACTTCAAATTCAGAAAATCAGAGCTCTATAACTGAGAAAACAGAAACAAATCTGCAAACACATGATTGGTTTTGCAAACAGTATTTTTGCTCTATTTTTCAGCTCTATCTGCCTTTCAGCAAACAGCTGAATATCATCCAGTCTACCCTAGAAAAAATCTAACTTTGATAAGTAAGCTGGAAACCATTGAATATCCAGAAGCAAAACAGCAGGACAAACTGTTGCATTTATTCTGCCCAGAGCTAAATCCATCACTGCACTGCATAGCAGATTCCTGCTCAGAGACTCAGAAGAGGTCAGGAATCCCACTTTTCTTGTTTCCCTTCAGGTACAAAAAGAAAGATACAGATGATGTCCATAAAAATGTAACAGTAGCAGGTAAAGATTTACCCATTAAGATCTGTCCATTATAATTAATGACAAGTGTTATGGTTGATATTTAAAGCTTTTCCAGAACAGAAAGGACTAACTTCTTGACTTCAAATATTCACAGGGTTACTATCAGGTGTTTATGGGGACTTAATTAAAATTTTCTAAGGCTCAATCTGTACTAGTTTATGATGCAATCAGTTGAACTTTTACTGAAAGAGAAGCCAAAACAATGGTGATTTTACAAACCAAATGTAAAGGCAGTCTTTCTGAATCTATACACAAGAGTTGATGACCAGGAGTGGAAGACAGTGACTTCTGCAGAGGGCAGTGCTGCTTTTCTGCAAAATGATGGATGCTTGTTCAACCCAACCTCAAGTATTCAGTTTATGTGCTTGAACAGAGTTTAGGTACCCAGCTCAGGCTCCAGAGGATAGCTTAGAGGTGCTCTAAGGTTATTCAAGAGACACAAGGGATTTGTCTGCTTGACCTTTGGCACAGGAAAGCAAAACAAACAAACAAACAAAAAAGTAGTGCCCTCAATCACAGGAAAATCCATCCTGGAACAGAGACCAAATCAGTCTTCCTCTGGAAATATTTAATTCTCCTTGCTAATAAGCAGTGGAGCACTTCAGATCACTAGCATGGATTCAAATATCTGGCTTTTGGACATCTGAATTTAACTGAGATGACTCTTACCTCTGGCTCCCACATTAGGAACTTAAGTTGGATACCTGAAGTCAGATGGTGTGAGAACCCTCTGTCCTTACTGACAACAGCCACCTCTTAAATCCCTGACAGAGCTGCAACCACAGCATTTACTCAGAGAAGACCTAAAGGCTTGAGTCTTCATAGGATATAATTTATCTCTTATTTCTTTATCCCCTTTTCACATTATGGAAGGGGACGGAGAAAGGGAAATCGGTGTGGGACGTGGTGTCTTCCTGAACAACACAGTGTAATAAATACTAACGAAGAAACTTAGTGGCTGCCACTTGTAGAGCTGAGAAAATCACCATTTTGAAGTTGGTGGGTACAAATTGCTTTGGCTGTTGTAGCTCTCGTTATTTATTTCAGGAGATACTGATGGGTCTCAGTGTTAGCAGATTCTCTAACCTGGCTGGCTAAAAAGCTCACACGGCATTAGAAAAAGCTATGACGGCAAAGACTTTAAGAGCTACATACTATTTGCATGTATTTAATTAAAAAAAAAAAAAGAAGTTATATTTTAGACAAGTATCAGCTACTCCCTAATAATTTTATTAAAATACTGATGGAAACAGAAAACAGTAAACTGTAGGTCAACTGCACACACATATGCAAATAAACCACCACAAACTGTACTGTCTTAGTCACTTAACTTGTTTCACCCCTTGCTTTCAGTACTTGAGAAAATGGCATAAAAAAAGCTATACAGCTTTTATGACTGAAGGAAAGGATTTCTAGAGTCCCACCCAGCTCTGGAAGGATTAAAATCAGGATCCTGTGGGTTGGAGAAAACCTTAAGGAATACTGAGGATTCTCTCTTCTCCTAAGAGAATAATCTGTCCAAACAAACTTTGCTAGTGGTTTTAATAGATAATGAACTCACTGGTCCAACTCTCTACTCAAAATTTCACAGAATCAAGATCTTAGGCCTGCCAAAGACTTCAGATAAATATGCAAACATGGCAACACTTGTATTCCCATTTTTTATCTATGGATTATTTTCCTTGTTAAATTCTTTGGGTTTTGCTTTGCTTTGTTTTCTTCAGAGTAACTTTTCAAAATACAAACTAACAAGAACCTGGAAAATTCAGAATCACCTAACAGGTGAGGGAAAAATGCTCAGTGCAGTTTTTATTCCATATATGAATTAACTACTGGGAATGTATGCTCAAAGATCACCAGCAAGATATTTAATGTTGGAAGTACCACTGAATGTTTTTAAAACTCACTTCAGAACACACCATCTGAGAAGTATCAGAGCATAAGAGGGTTGTCTGATTTCCTTGTTTTCTGTGGCAAATTTCCACTGATGGCAGTAGAGAACTGAGGCAGGGCACAAGATGTAAAAGCAAATAAAACTAATGCTTCTTGGTAGCTACTTACATACAGTAGCTGTATATGCTCAGTGACCCCATCACATATGACATGTAAATTGGCTGGAGTCTTAGCTTGGTTCCTTTCCTGTATTTAAACCGTACAGTGAACATAAATGACAGATCAGCATGGTTTAGCATTCACAATGCTAAAGAGCTCCTGTCCATCAAACTGTTGTCTCTAAACAAAGGCTGCCTTAAGTAAGACATATGAACACGTGACCTGTCTCCAAAATGCATGGTCATATTAAATAAATCTCTTACATATGTACATGTACGTTTAAGATTGCATTTTCTAACTGTTGCATATACTGTAGCTGCTCAAAAAGCTGAATAAAGTGAGTAGAGAAGACTTTTTCAGAGAAAAATAGTCGTAGAAAAAGTTTTAAGTATGGTACAGTGAGAAAGTTCACAGAGCTCTCACTTCATTATCTCTTTGGTTGCTGATTAGGATTTGACGAGTTTGAAGCCCTGTCCTGTATCCAGCACTGTGGGAAGAAACCAACTCATTTTCAATCTTTTTAAGCACCTAAAGCACGCTTTACAGACCCAGAACAGATTGAGACCACAAAACCAGTTTGCCAAATGTACTAATGGATAGGTGATGCGTGGGAAGTATATCATCCAGTGTTTGGCAACATCACTTCCCGTTGGCAAATGCAAAGTGTAGTCACTCCAGTGCTTTGATACCCCATACACCGCTTTCACCGTGCGGCCCTTTTCAGACCAGCTGATGTTGCTGTCAGGGTTACAGTTGTACTCAACCCACTGCCTGGTGAAGTCACCAAGCTGTGGAGGGTCTGCTTCCTCGATGTCTACAACTCTGGCCATTTCCGCTCCTTGCACAGCAATGTACTGGTCATTTACTTTTCTTACTTCTTTAACCCAAGGCTGAGAGTTCTCACAGTCTAAAACAATGATCAGTCGAGAACAAAAAGTGCCGTTCTTTTCTCTCCACCACTCCAACAGCGTGTCAAGTCGTAAAGCATCACCCCCTGCCACAAGGACAAAAAGATTTAACATCAGGACGAAGAAACACAAACTTCTGCAGAACTTTAACTGTTTTGACTGATTCTAAGAATCCCTTACTTTAACAATTTGGACAGATAAAACAGATGTTTTCAATTCATCCTGTCTGTAAATGTTGCATATCTCCATAGAGGTACAAACTGACTTGCTGACTTGCCATTAACTAACTTACCCTTGGTTAGAAGGAAAACCCACTACCAATAAAAAAAAGGAATTCCTTTACAGAGTGAAAGAAGTTATAGCCAATTGAAGAAATCTTGAAAATACAGATAAACAAGGAAAAAAATTTGAAATAGTTTATTTTGTATTAAATCTTAATAATTTTAAGAACAGGAATAGGACTCTTTTTTAACATGTTTTTATGAATATTAAAAAAAAGGCTCCTCTAAGAGATGAATTTCAAATTTCAAATGCCGGAAACCAAAACAGTTTCAAAGCACAATGAGAAAGCCACACGTAAGCACAAAAATTCACATGACCAGGAATGAAGAGATTCTCTCTATAAAGACAGCTGTTTTCAGTGCTTCAAGAAAACTGGTATTGATTTACAGCTCAATGAAACAAAAGTCTCATTGGAATTTTTCCACAATATTTTTTTTTTCTGTCAGGTTGCAACTAGTGTCCAACTTCTCACGTTCTGTCTCAGCTCCTGCTCCAACAGCACTTTGAAAGAGGAGAATGTAATTAAACCTGAAATGCTACCTACAGTGGGAAATCCTTCTGCTTAAGTGTACTGCATGCTGCAGGATCTGTGTAGTTTTGAAAAGCAGACTACTTACTCAGGTACCTAATGAAAACATCTTGCAAACAAGTGAATAACTCTCCATTGTCTCCCCAGTGATATTAAAGTAAATAACCAGTATATCCAGATTATCTTAGTTTTGGCTAGTTGAAGCCATGATACAGGTTTACAACAAAAACAGTTTGAAAATATCAACTTTAAAAAATGAAGAAGAAGAAGAAAGGTATTTAAAGTTACTGCATTTTAATTCCTGAATGATTTTTCACTATGGAATATAATTAAGCAGTGTTTAAAAAGTTGTTAGCTGCATATTTCAGCACTTACAGTACACCTGTAAGGGGTGACAAGAAAGTGCTTCAAATTAATATCTCAGAATTAAAGGGTTGTACGTGCAATTGGGGTTAAAGTAAAAGCAAAATTACAGAGCTGCTCCTTTCTCCAAGAAAATAAAAAACTGGAAAATTTAGTACCAAAAAAAATCTCTAGGATACAAACCTAAAGTAGTAAATTGTCTTGGTACATGATCCTCAAATTGCTGTAGTTGTTTACAGCAGAAACTTTTATAGAAGTAGTTTCCCTTTTCTAGGTACACCTTCCATGCAAATTCTCTATAAAAAAGTTCTTTATTTATTCACATTTTAAAGGCTTATAAATAAACTATTTAAGTGTATCTATGTAGAAGTGCAGGTGATTTCAAAACACCTTTAGACAGTATCACACAAAGAAAATCATCTCATCCTTTACAGACACAAGCAAACATGCTTGGCTTCCGACGCTAGGAACCTCAAACACGCGGGCTTATCACCCAGCACAAGATTTAGGCACCAAGCTGTGTAAGAAATACAGGTGTCTGGCTACCTCTGGCTCTCTGGCAGGCTTAGTAGGACAACAGGTAAGCCAAAAGTTTCAGGAAGAGACAAAGCTTTATTAGCCCAGCTCATGCCCTTGCCTTCATTCTGACAGCATGACCTCCCAGCTCATTTGACTGTTCATACTTTATGCATGAGTAGTTAACAGCTTCTTTTATACACCACTGTGTATAAAAAAACTCAACTTGCAACAACAGAGAAACATAATTACTGAATTAAATTCAGTAAGCCTCCTTTGAAAGATGTCATTACAAAGCAAAGACCACACTGCTACTTCTGCGCTGTACCAGCCAGCAGTAAGAAATTACTTTTTCAATCAGATGAATGTTTTGTTTCATTGTTGCCATCTCTTTTCATCCTCTTTACAGGTCAGAGGCTAGTACACATTACTGGAACTGATGACCAAGGTTTCATCTGTCACAAAATGCCAGTGTCTAATACATGGGGCACAATTACAGTCAAACAGCCTTTATCTTTTCAGTTTATACTTTCAAGTTACATGCAGGAGCAGTGATATCTGGAAGGAGGATCACATTACATTCCATAATTTAACTAAAATTGATCACAAAAAAAGCATGCAAGACCTGTGACAGCTGCCTGTTCTTCTCCTTTATGTGACTATACATGTATCCAAGTAGAAGCTGAAGATGTGGTTGGACAGAGAACTGAAAAGGAGCTTTGTGAGAAAGTTGAATTCCACTGCATTTACACAATGTATCTTTCAGCACTGAAAGTTTTAACAGTTACCTTGGCCTTTCTCCTAAAAGCTAGACATTAATTTAGGTTACCGCTACCTACACAGTACAGAGAGACCTGAGCTCTCCAGTCACACTCCAGGGTGGCTAGATATAGTAACCTAGGATTGGGGTGGAAGCTGTCCTATTTTTGCAGCAACATTTGGCTCTACACATGCAAGAAAGCTGACTTTGTCTATGCTGCTGGCTGGAGCACAGGTGGGAGGTGGACTTCTGCTGACAGTCTGCTCCACACAAGGTGCGGACACACTCGGCAATTGCACAGGGTGGCAGCTGCTCTTACGGACAAACCACCCCCTTCTCAGAGCAGTCATCTGGCCACCCTATATACACTGTAGCTCACCACTCACACTAAGCTCACAGGACAGCTGTGGTTTTTTAAAATCTCTGATACAGATAAAAAGCCCTTGAGTTAAAAATACACACTGCTCTTCAGCAGGTCTAAAGGCTCAGGCATGGAGCTGTACCAAAAGAGGTACAGAGCCTCCAGATGGAAACCGACCTGTGCCTGAACACCCACCTCAGCATGAGCACACACTGAAGGGCATGCCCTACTGAAGGGCACAAGCACCTGGAGGACCACTGCTGACAAAGAGCATTACAGTGAACAAATATTCCTCAAAATACAGGGAAAAACCTGTCTTTAGAACAGGAGTGTATAATTTCCACTTTAATTCTGTGCAGGGAAAAAAAAGCAATCTTTAAAGTTAACTTATTGAATACAAAAATAATGTGGGAGGGAAATCAGGGGATTTGAAATATGAAATAATGTGGGAGGGAATGTGAAACTGTTTAAACTTGAAAGAATACATTTGAGGTCAACAATATTAGACAATTTTGAGAATAAGTTTAAGATTAGCTGGCTGTAAAAGGATTATTATCAAAGTCAGTAAATACTAAAAAGACAAAGTTCATGAAGTATTTACCTGTCATACAATGCAAGGGAAGAAAAGGGCCACTCTTAACAATAACTTACCTGCATACCAAAGGGGCTTCTGCATTTCTCCATTCTCTCCACCAGCAGAGGAAATCAGCCTTCAACCTGGCTTGTTTTCTCAATTTCTTGTAGTCTCTGAATCTCTTAACAGTCATGCTCTGTAATACTACCTTTTCCTTTCTTCCCTCCCTGCCAGCAACTTGTATAAGCCTGTTCTCCAAAGACTGATGGTTCTTTGCCATTCTGAACAATCTGATAGTAGGCACACTCAAAAGTTTTGCAATACAGTATGATTTTCTACAGAATTAATGAATTGATTTGGCAAGTTTATCAATAACCAAAACAATTAAAAAAAAAAAAACAAACAACCCTAAACCACTTACCTGCCAGTGCCCATTCACCAGTGCCATGTGAGTGACCACTGTAATACAGAATGTAGGTATCATGTCTGGGTCCGTCTGCAGTCCGAAGTTCAAGAAAAGACTTGATCTTGGAGTGAAGGGTATCAAAGGTCAGTCCGCTTGTAGAGTAGTCACAACCGTATGTCTCAATCATGTGATATGCAAAAAATCTTTGGATGGCATTGAGCATGCCAGTAGACCTCAGATTTAACTCTTGGACATGCTCAGGTGGAAGAAGAGTCGGTTGGCCATCAGGACTAAAGAGAAGGAGAACAGCTAATGATTATGGTTGATATTTTTTTCATGCTCAGTGGACTTTTAGTAACTGGTGATTTTTTTCCCCTGCACAGATTTTCTCTGCTATGAGGTAGCACTGTTCTAAATTCATATTTACTTTCAATTTACAGATTTACAAATTACTGTATTTGAGTGAGGGATCACTACCTATCTCCCTTCTGTCACACTTCAATTCAAAGCATAGTCCTTACTCAGCCCTACACTATTCCTGCAGCTGAGAGACAGAGGGGGAGAAGGAAAGCTCCAACAATTTCATCAGGTCCCACTGAGGAGCACTGCCTTCACACAGGCACTTTGTCATGGATGGCTGGAAAGAAGTGCAGGGAAAATGAGTGCTAATCTGCACAAACCATAATGCAAACTAGTTTCCAATAATGGACAGAAGAGAAATCCACATACACACTTCAGTCAGATACTCTGAAATATGGAATTCACACAAATAATAAAGTAATTCTTTCTTGTTTGTGCTGTTCAGATGCTGTTCTTTCAGCATAAGAGATGTATTTTAGATAACAGTATTCACAGCTTAAAAAATCAGTTTTAAATCAAAGTTTTAAGAAAGTTACAAACTAAACCTGGAACAAACCATGTATTTATATTTATGTCTACATAGATATGAATATGCATATATAAGAAAAATAAAAAAGAGTCCCTGGATTCCAAAATTAATTTTATTTGTATTGTTATATGTATATTTTATCTAAAATATAGATAAATATATAATAAAGCCAAATATATACAGTATATAAAATACCGAATAAAAATACACTTTTTTTGTAGGTCTACACAGGTATTCATTAATCATAATAATAGGAAATTTGGTCTTGCAAGACACCCAGTTAGGGGAGCACCCTTCAGAATGTATTTTTAGAAAGAGAAAAGCATTCATCACTCTTCAGCTGATGTAATAAGGGTAATGATAAAGAACATGACTGACAGCTGGGCCAAATTGGCCTCATTTATACTCAGTTACAGACATGGAGAGGTTTTGTAGGTGAAAATACGGAGATAAATCTTACTCTGCTAATACAAAATATGACATTATGGTTTTTTTCCCTATATATGTATATATCTGTGTATTCTTCATGTATTTTGTTTGCAAGTCAATGTGTAAAGCTCTGCCTCCTTATTGACCTACCTAATTAAATATTGCACCATCTCACCTGTCTATGGCTTTTATGAAAATTAATATTCCACTGGTATAGCTACATAGAATAGCTCATCATTACTGTTTGTCTCAGCAACTGAAGACCGGGTCCATCACTGAAACAGTCAGGCTTTGTTAATAAGGAAGTTTAGTTCTGTCAGGTCCTAGAGAGTTGCTCAAGAGTATTTCATTTGCTCAAAATTAGAGGGAACTGCCTGTGCCGGAATAATATAATACAATGAATGAATTGTTACCATGGAAACAAAATTAATTTATTTTTATTGTAATGGAAATTTTGAAAATCTGTTTTTCAAATCTGTAATAATAATTGACATAATTTTTTTTAAGGGTGCACAGCTGAAGGACTGCATATCAGAAGCTCAGAAAAATTGTTTTTTACAATATTTAAGATACAGTTATCTAAGATTAGCACATTATCTTTGGTTTCTTTGATGTTAAGTTCTTCCTTATCCACAAAATCCATTACACATACTAAAGCTGTGAAGTTTTCATAAATTGAGCAGTTCTATTTTGAAGCCTCTCATTTCAACTTACTACTCTATTTCTCTTGTAACATGACGAGATAATTTATATAGCTCTTATTTATCATTTCTAAAAAAAATGTGCATACACTGCTTTTAATTTTATGGCAAAACCAGCATTTTCAAGTTTAAAGCTTATAAGAAAAACACACAAATGGGCAAATAATAATAGTACAATCCCTTTACAATCACGCATTTCTCATATGGTAACATTTATGTTGGAACAAAAATCAGCTTTGAATTGTCAACACCAATACATGACATGCAGTCCACTTGCAAATCAAATTTTAATGAGCTTTAAATGTAGACACTACCTCATTTAACTGATTTCAAAGTTATTTTGAACCTATCTATTTGGTTTATTAAATCTCCTCATGTAAGATACCTGGTCTCAGCCAAATGCCCCAGTCCTCTTCTTCAGTATGAGATACTGACTGTGAAATCTGCCTATGCACAGCTGGTCTGTATTCATCGGCTTTCTAAAAGCAAATTACCTAGATAGAAAGCTGGAGTTACTCATTCCAAGGTGAGAAAAAGGAGAAATAGAAAATCTGCCTATTATTTGAATTTGTATTTGATTATTGAAAAATCCAAGCAACAGCATTGCATTGCCTCCATGAGCAGACAGTACATTTACACACTGTGAAGCTGAAACCATACCTGCAAAAGTTGGTGGGAATCACAATAGCATACCCAACACACGTTCCTCCCAAGCAGTTTCCCAGTTCATGGAAAAGCCCATGAGCCATGGACTCCAAAGGTAGAACAATGAGAAATGCACTCATGAAGATCCCATTGGTTGGCTAAAAAGAAAATTAAGAGATTTAGGCATTGTATGAAAATCCTTTTGTTTGATCTTACATAACTGGATTCTGAAACATGCAAAGCATTACTGGCAATGTTTATTTCTTTTTCCACGTATTACATTGTGAATTACTGCAAAGACAAATGAAAAGCTTGGGGAGAAGGTGGCTGGTAAGCAATGATCACTCTTCTGAAAGAACGCATTTGAAAACACTTGACAGTGCAGAATTCAGCTGTAAAAACTGATCATAGCTTAGTTTTACCAACAGAGGCAAGAAAATTAAATGCCACAAAACTAATTGTGTGCATAGAATAAGATCTGTAAGCATCTGCAGGGTCAGGCCTTTATCAGGAAGACACAGATATTATGTATCTAGCATCAGATGACAGCGCTCTGTATTGCATCCATCCCTGGAGGTACTTAAAAGACCTGTACATGTGACACTTTGGGAGTGGCAGACTTGGCAGTGCTGGGTTAATGGCTGGATGTAATGATTGTAGAGGTCTATTCCAACTTAAAGCATTCTATGATCATTAAAAATATACATTTAACTTGTGGAATACTACATCTCACACAAGAGATGAATTCTAAGATAATTTGTGAGCATTATTTCAATTAAAAAGACAATTTTTGTCAGTTACATAACTACCAGACATGAAAAGGACCATCCTCTACAGGACTTCATAGCATTTACAGAGCTAATACCCTATATTGAAATGAAAAGCACTTTTAGAAAATATTACGCTTACTAGCTGATTTCTGTAAAAAACAAACAAACAAGAAGTTTCAACAATTACATCTCAACCACTAGTACTAGCAAAATAAAAACGGACTTCTGAAATGCCACATGTCTCTGAGAGGCAGAGCAGATAAAGATTAATTTTAATTATTTTAGCATGATGTGAATGGGTTTAATGAGGTATTAAATGCTTTAGGAAAAACAGAAACAGTATTATAGTATACAATTAAACAAGAACTTTAATATCCATGGTGCATTTGTTAAATATTGACGTTTGCTATGTAGCAAAGAAGTAAATTCATAGCTAAAGATTTCATCTTGAGAAGAATCCTGTGGTCTCTGACCTCCTCTATGTTTTATTCACCCTCTTTGTACAAATCTACAATAGTAATGGTTTGGGTTTTTTTAATATGGATATTGCTTTATTGTGTAAGACTTAGTGACTTGATGGGTACTGGTAGTTCAACTTAACACAAAATGAACAGTATTAATAATTTGGAAAATATATTATACTGAAAAAAATGACACCTAAACCAACCCAGATCTTGTTGGCACATGGCACTAGCTCAACTACATTCAGCTTTTAAACACAATTAGCCTGAGAGAACAGCTTTACCGACTAATATGCTAAGAAGTAATAGTTTGCTACCTATCCTGGTTTTAGAAATCACACTTCTGATGGAAGGATCTCACCTATGTGTCCTTGAAATGGTGACAGCAATACCTCTAATCACAAATAAACACCTGAATCTGGTATTAAATAATAACTAACTGACGGCATCATTAACTGATAGCATTAATTACCTGAAATCACCAGAAGACAGGAAAGCTTAAAACACTGTAATTGGTATTACGGTACCAAACTGGCAAAGAAAATTCCCAAGTACTTGTGAGAAAAGGATCTCGCACAGAAATACTAAGGATCATCTCGGTGATCCATCTTGCTCTTTATCTTGCTTTGAGTTTGGACCAAATACTATAACAGAAATGGGAAATAAGCTCTACAGTGTTATGAATCAACTCAGCTCCATCTGAGGTTTCAACTCTGTCATTTTTTTAGTGGCCATTTCATGCTGTGGAATAGGAAAATGTTGTGTTTTACATTTGTAGACAACCATCTAATGTAGAGATGCTGGCACTTGCTGTTAGCACTTTTTCAACAGTTTCGATTTAGAAGAAATATGTCACAAATGTAAAAATTACTTATGACAATTAGAAGAAATCTATAGTAGGATAATAAAATATCTTAATCCAGCATTGCAAAAAATTGACTGGTAGCGTTTTAAAAGACCTAAACAATAAGAACTTCAAATAGCAAAAAATATCTGACTTAGTAATTGCAGTAAAACTGAAGACAGGTTCCTCCCTTAAGATAAACAGCTAAAATTCCAGGTGGAAACTGTCAGTGCTTTACTAAATCCCAAAGATTTGATGACTGGTCCTTAATGCAGCAGATGGCCATGGATGCACAGGCAGAGCCAGAAAGGGATTTTGTTCTTTCATCTGTTCAGCCCATTTTCATTGTTTTCGATTGAACTAGCAATGTGAGCCTGCAGTACATCCCTGAGCTCAAAGTGTCCATAGATTCCAGACAGATTGCTCAAAAAGCAAACAGAAGACAGGGACCATCTAGGCAATCCTACTACTAAAAAAAAACCCAAAACACAAGAAATCACTTAGCTCTTAATCTTTGGGGTTTTTTGTTCTGTTCTTATTTTTTTGGGGGTTTTTTTTCCCTTTGTCTGTATTGTTCTAAAGGAATTAACAATGAAGTCTCATTTCAAGTAACACAGAAAAGGTAAAAGAAAAAAATCTACTTTTTGCCTCTGATGACTGAAATGACAGACAATAAAAGATTGGTCAGATTTCACTAGCAGTAGTATCTTTCCCCTTTCTCTTTTTTTGAGCACTGTTTGTTGTTAAGTGTAACAGTTATAACACCAGAAGAATTTAGAGGTATTTTACAGTCATGGACAGGACAACTTACATCCCAAAGAATAACAACTATTTGAATCAGAATAACTCTGGAACTGTATTTAATTATGGATGTGTAACTGAAGAAAAAAACCCAAAATGCATAAAATATTAGTTTAAATTGGAAGCCAGTTACGAAGACCTATAGAAGAGCCCTTCTGTTTAAAACAGAAACGAAACACTAAACATATGTCAACTGAGGTGATCACAGGATCACCGAATGGTTGGGGTTGGAAGGAGCCTCTAGAAATTGTCTCGTACAAACCACTGCTCACACAGCAGGGTACCTGGGATTGCATCTAACAGACCAATAACTGAGACAGCTTACAAAGATGTCCTTGTGCATTTCCAAGCAAAAATACTGCCCTGCTTTACATTATCCAAACTGAATATTTATGTTTTTATACACAGGCACACAGACATTCACAAAACCCCCCAAATAAAATAAGTATAAAAGAAAACCCTATATGAGAGAGAAGCCTCAGGAGAAAAAGGGTAACATGTTGATTAATTCACAAACATTTGATGAATAGCTTATTTCAAATGAGGACAAGATATGTATATTACAGGTAGAAAAAAGCTTAAAGAAAAAATTGGTAAAGTTACACAGTACATCAGCTACCAGAGGAAACAGTCTTATAACAAGTTACTGAATGGACAGTCTAGGGAGATCAAGAAATAATCCTTTACTTCTGACTGTTAGAACAGCAGTCGTAAAATCTAGAAAAGACTCAGCAGAAAACTATTGTCACAATCACTGGCAGATGGATTTAATGTGCTGTGTTCCCCATCCCTTACTCCCGTTCTACCCATGGGAAAGCCTGTGCTTTAATCTATGTGCATTTGTTCCAGAAAAACCACAAGCAGTTATCAGTTTAAAAGCATACTAAACACTCCGATGTTTTTAAATAAAAAAACGTGAATCCTGAAATCAATGAAATTTTGACAGCAGGCTAAACACATAATAGACTCTTTAGACTAACAATGAATATTTTCTCTTGTCACCAGAGATCCTCCTCAGGACTGAGGAGCTCTGGAAGTGGTGGTGACAGCAGCAAGGTGTGCTGCCAGTGTGATTTCAGCAGGCAGCCTACGGTAGCCCTTGGGACAGGACTGGAGAGGTAGAGAGCCAAGGACAGCTGAGCACACACCAAAGACAGGCAGACAGGCAGCAAAAGTACACACAACAGAGGGTGAATTTGAGAAGAAACGGTGAGCAGTGAGCAATGGGGACTTAAGATTCAGCTTAAGAGCTGATGGAACGGTAGGAAAAGAGGGAATAAAGGTATTAGAAAGGAAACTCAACAGAAAACTCTCAAATAACAGCAAAGCACTGGTATTGAAGGCAAATTGGTAAGAAAGGGAAAAACTGTCAGTGACAAAAACATGACCAGACAGATGAAAAAAAGCAGGAGTGGCATGGATATTTGAGAAAATATGGAAAGAGGCCAGAGGATGCAGCAGGGCCTCTGGGGAAAAAAAAAACCAACAAAAAATATCCCTGAACAAGCAAAGCCTGAGGAGGATTAGATTAAAAATAGAAGCCAGGAAGAAAACAAGGGTAAAGAGAGAAAGAATGGACATGATTTGCATTCAAGTAATTTAACCTGTGATGTTACTAAAAGTATGTCTAAGTAAATATAGATATTACTATATATATAGGCAACTGCACCAAAATAAAAACTACAAAATCATTAGCTCTTCCCCAAACAGTGAAGTACTCACATATACAGCAAGCTCATTTTGCCTCCTATAAATAATTCAAATTAAATGGTACTTTCTGGTTAGGTATGAGTACTCAAGCATGTAACAAATACTATTGTTTTACTAGCCCATAAAATTCGCTAAAACCAAAAATAATGTACTGAAAGTACTTCATTCCATTACTTTGCCTGCTCTAACATAGTTAATTTTTCTCTTGGTAATGTTAAATACAAGCCTTCCAGAGATAATAATTATCTTTGGCCAGTTATACAGAAGACCTTGGCATAGAGCACTTAACAGAATTTGGTTTTAAGTTTCTGAGAAAAAGAGTGCCCCAAACCTTTCCAAGATCTTTGTCTGAAAATTACAAGCTCCTCATCTGCAAATTTTTCATCATTTTATTGGATTCTTGAAGAAGTAATATTTGAGTCATTTACATGGCTTCTTCTGGATCTTGTCCAATCCAAGGGCCTAATTATGAACAGGCACATGATTAACTGCTGAAATAAGTTGGTGCTAAAGAGTCTATTGATCTGACTGAAATTAATCACACAAATGCAAAGGCAGGTGCTGACCATCTCCTGCAGATTTTGCAAAGAAAATCTCCGTATATTTTTACTAACAGGACAAGCTATCTTTCCTCTGCAGCTATAACAAGGAATACTCTCAGAAGCAGACCATGTCCCAGCTGAAACATGCCCCACTGAAAGAAAAGCTGTTACTCCATTTTTTAATGAACCCAACTTCACCACGTTACTTTTACAGTTCTCCCCAAACACCATGTACAGAGACTTTAAACCCTTGTCTTATCAAAGGCTGGGTTCCGCTTAAAGAAAGGGCCTTGTCTAACAGCACTTTTAGCCTCAACAGCTCTGCACCAGTAAGAAAACCACTGTCTCTGCTACAGCCAGTTAATTCACTTCACTTTAAAAACCTTTCCACAAAAGTAGATATGATATTTTTCTGGCAATTTTAATAAGATACTTCTAGACACTAATTAACAGACAACT
This sequence comes from Parus major, assembly GCF_001522545.3. NCBI lineage: Eukaryota > Metazoa > Chordata > Aves > Passeriformes > Paridae > Parus > Parus major. The sequence goes on along the minus strand of NC_031773.1, from coordinate 25,135,999 downwards.
GGTGCTTTAGGTCTTGACTTTTCATACACCTGAAGCACAAATATTGCAGTTATTAGAATTGTTAAGAGGGCATATATAATGCTTGCAAAACATTTTCCATTAAAGGGACTCCCCCCCCAACCCCGCTTCCCACCACTCCATTTCTTGCTGTGAGATTTCTTTATAAGCTATTGCTAATTATTTATGGTTGACTGTTAGGAAGCACCTTTCCAAGGCTCAGATTTTTAGCAATTCTATTCATAGGAGGTCAAATGACAGACCACAAAGTGATTTCAAGCCACCTCTTACCAAATGCACTATCATTAAACAAATTTTCGGTAGTGAGGAAAGGAAAAAACAAAAAATGCTTCACCTTCCAGTGAAGCATTTAACATTTAACAGATTTAAAATATAATTCAGATATATAATAATATAATATATATTATATATATTATTACATATAGATATAATATATAATTCAAACATAATTTACACATACTGAAACTACAGAAATCCCACTCTAATGTTACAAAGATTGAAAATTGTTCATCTTACACACACAAAAAAAATATTTAGAAGAGCAAACACATTTTCAGGAACTGATGACCAAGGAATACTTGGCATTCCTAAGAAACTCTAAGGAAAATTATGTTAAAAATGTAAATGTAAAATGTAAAAAAAAATTCCTTAATATAAGAATGTATGAATGGCTGTATTAATCTGCACCAAATGTCCACCCAGAAGAATGTCTGGTCTCTAAAGAGCCCAAATGGATGACTAGGAAAGACTATAAGGACAGACCAAGCATGTTTCCCGAGTACTTTAACCACTAGTGGCTTAAGAACTTCCTGAGCCAGATATGGTTTCCAAATAGTTCTCAGACCCCCAGTGAATTTTGTCCAGCTTCCTCCTGAGCCTCAGTAACCATGGGGCACACATGGCATGCTATGATGCACAGCCCCAGAGCTCAAGACCATATGGGGAGCTATTCCTACCTACCTGGCTCCAACCTGCTTCTTGACAACTTGATTCCCCTCAACTTTTGCACTGAAATGATTGTTTATTGTTTATTTTCAGAATTGTTTATTATCTCTACTTTTTTGCCTCCATTTCCTTCTGTCCCTTTGGCAAATTCAAATGCTATAGCTATGACTGCTAATAATCTTCCAAAGAAAAAGCAAAACTACCAACCCCAACAAAGAACCTTACAAATTAACTGTTAATTTCATCTTCCACTAACATCTTTAATACCATTCATCCACAAGATTATTTAATCTAAGAAAATCCGCAGGATTAGAAATTCTACAGGAGTGGGCAGAAAATTGTTCTGGAAATCCTACAAAGAAATGTCTGTAAATCTGATCTACTGTAAGTGATATTTTACATATATTATATATGTATTATGTTTGTAATTCATATAATAGGTGAATGGACACAAAATTGTTATTGTGGTTTACATCAGTTTGAAAAAGAAAACAGACTCTGAATGTCCTGCTGCAACTATGACAACACACCATGTGTGTCTTGGGCACTGAACAAACATTTTGAAAGAAATGTATGCTTTTTGCTAAAGAAAAGACAACATCCTTAACTCATAAATGGAAAGAAAAGTTAAAGGACACTGTGATTTTAATGACTGGTCTTTCAGATATCATATCCTGGGGTGCATAACCAGATTTGAAAGTGAGACACTTAAAGCTCATGTTATACCAGCAATCAGTTTATCAGCTGATCTCTGAGTCCATTTAATTGATTAAAAGCCAGGAAAAATTACTGAACAATACATTACTTAATACATTTCAATCTAATTAAAATTGTTCACAACAAAAGCCCTAGGTTTACTGAGCATTACTAGGGTTAAATACAGTGATTTATTTTGAAAACAAATTTTATGACACAATGAATTCAAAAGCAAAACAATTTCCTGAGTAGATAAATGCAAAATACTTTGTTCACCTCTTTTGCCCTGGAAGCATTACCTTTTCCCATGCTACCAACATAGGGAAGCTGGTAAGCTGCACTTGCTGTAACAGTCAAGGCAGCTCAAAGTGTTATGTTCAAAGCACACGACAGTGAAACCATGCATTCCAACTTTGAACTGCTAACCCACAGCACACCATCAAATTTTAGGAATTTTATGGAGACAGCAATTCTCAAGATTATTGTCAAGAGGAGATCAAGATAAAGAGATTATTATTTACCTGCCAAGAGACAGCTCCCAAAACAGCAGTCGCAACAAGGCTGAAAAACACCAGCTGTTCTGAGATCAAACAGAAGTGACGCATTCCTTTAGATGCCATGACTCTGTCCAGGCTGTTGTTTTCTGCACGGTGAGTATAGTACACCTTGTGGCAGTCATTTAGTTTTGTGTGAAATCCCCAAAGGGTTATAAAAAAAATAACATGACAGATCATCCAGAAAATTCCAAAAATAGAAAAACCAGGTATCACAAAATACCAGAGATCCAAATAACGTAGTTTAAAGGCTGCAAGAATGAAAAAGATTAGTTCAATGACTCCAACTGAGATGACAGAAAGCCGCCTGCAAATTTTACCACGGTACAGGTAGGGCTTCCATCGCTCAGTAACGGAAAGTCCACTGAAGTAAACGTCTAGAAGAGGATCTGAAATGAGGCAGCTGAAGAAACATGCCAAGGCAAAAGGGTTTGTGGGGATTTTCAGTGATGGAAAAAAGAGTAGGGATGCAATGGCCCCAAAAATTGCCAAATTTGGAATTGCCAAAAAAGACTTCATACGTAAGTCAATAATCAACATGGCCAAAGCCAAAACCAGCAGAATAATACTTAGAGATTTTTCTACCAGCATAGTTGTGCTGGCAATTGCAAACCCAACTAGCTCCAAAAATTCAACTGTTGTCAGCAGAGTAGGTCGATGATGGACACAACCACAAATCCTCTCAACCAAAGCACATAATATCCTTAAAACAATGGAAGAGAGAAGCAAATATTTTGTAGCTTCTTCTTTCACATCCGTTTTGAAGGCAGAATTATTGAGAAAACAGAGAAGGCCAAGCAAAAAGCCAAACCAAAGATTGGAGAGACTCAAACTTGCTGTTTCCATTGAAAAATAGTAGTACAGTATGCTGGCAATTCCAAGAACAAAGAGCCCCAGAATAAATATTACCAAAATGAGTGCATCTGCAGTTTTTTCCCACCTGACATAAAGGCCCATGCAAATGGCAACCAGTAGGTTGATTCGGGCAAGATAGCCAAGGTATCTGACTGATGAGTGCATGTTCACTTCTCTGTTTGCTTCTTCTAGCCTTGTCATTGCTGCATAGAGACAGTGACTAACACAGTAACGCAGTGACCTACACATGTAAACTGCAGTTAGGGGTTTCACCCACTTGACTGACAGTAAATATTCAGGTTTCATCCATCCAACCAACACAATGTAATTGCTGCCTTCTGTAGTATCATTTCAGTAACAGTGGTCCAGAATCCTTGATGTCCTGGAAGAGAATTAAGAAAAGTTTTAGTGGCACATAATTCCTTTTAAACATACACAGCATAAACATGACCCATCCCATCTCACAAAGAAGTTTAATATCTAGAGTAAAAAACACATAAAAAAGACCAATTAAGTGTGAAAACCAATATAAAATGGGTTCTGTATAAACCCTCTTTCATAAACTAAACGGGAGGAAAACAATCCTGGCCTGGGCAGTTTTCCACAAAACTCATTGATTAGGTATCTGTATTAGATATCTATGGATATTCAAAACCCTTCTGCAATAGTCACTTTCTTCTAGAACATTTTAGAATTATTTTAAAAGACTTTTATTTCACCATTACATTTGGTAAGTTCTCACTTTATATTAAATCTTTTCAGCATGCTTTGCAAGACTTCCTTTTAGGAGTCAAATAAGTATATGATTTACAAAAAGAACTTCCACTCAGTTAATGAGCATAACCCACAGTGAAAAATATATCATTATTTCCATTTCACAAAAGGAGAGTGGACACACAGATGTAACAACTGATTTGGCATGGTTTGTAGAGATTTCTCCTAATGTAAAATCAAAGCCTTCATTTGCACCCCTTCAAGCCAGTTTCCTCCCTCTGAGGAGGAAAAACTGATGTGATTTTCTTTTTAATATAGTTAGGAAGGCAGTATTTTTAAGGGTCATTTTGTAATGTTTTGGGCAGAGTCTCACACATAACACATAAAAAGACTTATATACAGCCTCTATAATTTTTAAAGTAATTAACTAATTGCTCATCTTACAGAGACATCTGAAGAGTTATTGGTATGAAAGAAATCAGCATGCCAAGAGCACTCAGTGCTAGGTTATAGCTTATTGCTTTTATTTATAATGGTGAAGGAAATGTTACAAGACACCTTGACTCAAATGCAAAATTTAGATTTTATTCTCTCTTGATTTTTAAATTCTCATTTTTTTAACCAGTAAACAACAAATGATAAAGAGATTGACTGATCTGCCTGTAAGTTTTGGCAGATTCAAAGTCTGACATGCAGTGTAAAACCAGCTTCAATAATTGCAGAAGAGAAAAACTAGGCCTAAGAAACACTATTGTTTAAATTACTTATTTGGTAACATGGAGTTCCAAATTACGCTATATACCCAACAACAATGCAGACATTACTTGGAAGAACTATGCATTAAAAAACTATTTACCTGAAGCAGAATACATACCATATATTTAAAGCAAATTTCTATTACATGAAATTATTGTAAGTTAAAAGTTGTTCAGATTTAAAATGTGCGTTTTCATCGTATTTCTTATTACTAGTGTTTTACAGATATTGACTTAATTCTGAGTTGCTTGAATGCTTAATATTTCACAATATCTCTCCCCTCACTTAGTAAGGTACTTCCAATTCCTCTCACCCTTTTGTTTCTCCACTATACAGATAAACACAAATGCAAGTTAGCTTTCATATTCCAGGTCATGATACTTTGGGATTCATAGCACTGACTGCACCTCACTGTTTCTTGTACTATAATCAACATCCATTTTTTTATGGACAACCATTTATTTCAGCTGCTACACAGGTCCTCCTCCTGCCTCCAGCTTTCTCTAGCTCAAACCACGAATACAGAGAAATTATTTCCCATCTCTTTTCAACCCACAGCACTGACATGCGATCACTGCTATTCTGAAGAACATATGCCATCCTGTTTATCTGGATTCCTGAGCCTATCTGGAGCCCCTCCAAGTCAAGGGGCTAACCCTATAAACGTTCAGTTTAAGAGCCCCAGAAGCCAGCAGGAATGAGCCCTTTGCATATAAGCAAATGTCAAAGCTCATGCCTCACACCTAGCTTAAAATTTTGCTGCGATCACTAAACTGTTTTTTGTGGTATCATTAACAGTAGCAAACTCCCTTCTAGGCAAGCAAGGAGCCACTCTGACAGAGCACAACTCTCACTGGATCAGCTTGTGAGAACTGGAGTTTTGCTGCCAGCACACCAAGTGAAAGGTGAAGGAGAAACTCCTCTGCTCCGGCTCCACCAGCTGCTTTGGCTGCAGGGTGGGGGAACAAATGGGGCATCATGTCTGTTCCTACTGCAAACACACAAAATCTACTTGGGCACAAAGTATTTGCAAAATGACAGTTGACTGTGAATGCAATCTCTTCTTCCTGACCCCACCTTCTAGCCAATTAGCAAAAATGTGTACTCCTAAACCACACTTAGCATTTTTTAACCAAAATACATGGTCGACTTTTTGTGAAGTGGAAAAGGTGCATCTTCATGATTAATGTATCCCACGACACAGCTATTACCAAATAAAAAGACAACAGCAATTAAATTTTAAAGAGAAATTTCAATAACTTATTTGTTCTCTAAAACACAGCTATTTGCTAGTAATTTCTGTCAATACTTTGTTTACACAAGGACTGTTCAAAGTCCTGGGTGGGGGAGGTAGTGCTGTCGTGTTTGTTTTAAATTAATGGCTTTAAAGTTTCAGGTTGAACACGACTTACAGTGCTCAACAAATCGCATTTAGATTCAAAACAGAATGTGGACACCCACTTTTAAGTATTTGTCAACTTTTGCAAATATAATTTCAGGGAAAATGGAGCCTCATTAACATTCAGAGACCAAACTATCTAATAGCTTTCCTGTATGTAAAGAGACACTGCTCTCAATGTAGTTTTTACCCTAAGAAAGTTGGGAAAACAACCAAACCCCAGAGCTGGTTCAGTAGTTAAGCCCAGGTGACACCTATCTAAAATAATGAATCAACTTTCCTTCACCTTAATTCTTCCAGTTCAGCAGTTTTCTTCTCTTTAAAGCAGTTCTGTAAGTTTTTTTTTCAAAACCCAAAAAGTCCCATTTAGCTAATTAACACAGCAGACTTAACCCCGGCTGAAGGAGTGCGTTACTTTCCGGATGTTCACACCGCGCCCACAGCGGGGTCGCCGCTCTGAGGGGAAGGGAGCGCTCCCGGCTGGAGCTGCCCTGCGGGGCCGGCCCGGCCAGGGAAGGTCAGTGACGGCATCGGCCTCGGCGGCGCGGGGTGCCTCGGCAACCTCCCCGCGCCACCGATCGATGCTGGCCGACCTCACTTCCCACGGCGGTGTCCACCGGGCCTCCCTCGGTGACGATCCCGCGGCACCTCCACCCCGCCCGGCCCGCTCTCACCTCAACAGGCAGCCCGGAACCTTCCCGCCCCCCGCGCCGGCCGCCGCCATGTCGAGGCCGAGCGCGGCCCTTCCCGCTACGGGCCGCGCCGAGGCTCAAACAGCGCCAGGGCGCGGCCGGATAGAGTTCTGAGAAAACCAATAGCCCCAACCAAACCCGCAAACAGCGTCAACTGGTGCTTAGGCACGGGAGCGAGAAAACTGTGTTTAAATCAGGACTGCAAGGCAGACTGAGCCCATCCCATCCTGTGGTCCGGCGTGACTCGTGCGCCTCCGCGGCCTCGCAGTGCGTTTGTCCGCGCTCGGTGTTGGAAACTCGCAGGCAGGTGAGCAAATAGCGGGAAGGTTGTGGATCACGGTAACTCCGTGCCCCTGGCCGAGGACAGAGGCAAAACAAGAGGAATCTGAATGACAGCGCTGCTCAGGGGCTCTTTGAACGGTAGGTGGGCTGGACTGTTGCGGAGACGAATCCTTTATTCCTGTAAATCCTTCACCACAACCAGCACCTTCTGCCCCTTAGCAAGACGCACTAGGGCAGCCTAAACATCTAAGCTTGCTCCTCTCTCTTCCTGACTAAATTATTCAGACAACCGACTCACAAGAACCTCAGTCATCCCCCAAAAATTATTACACTTCTTTAAATATTAGCTAAAACTGACCTAAAGGCCTAAAAGTTATGGGGTTAAAACCAACAGCAAACAATCCCAATGAACCCCCCAAATAAACAAACAAAAACCCAACAAAATAAAATAATCCACAAGCTAAGAGGTTTTTCTTTAAAGAGCACTATAGTACAATCCCAGTTGCCTAGTGAGGGACACATGCCTTAGACGCTCTCCCAGCATTACGGACAACACTTAATTGGTACTGTATTGATCCAACCACAATTGCAATTGGAGGCAACTATGGAAACTTCTTTGTCAGTGTTTTACTTAGAGAGTAAAATGACCCTACTAAGTTTCTGTGCAAGTTTGTGAAATGAAACCTTGCTAGAAAGCCACCTTGCTGTTCTAGGTCAAAAACAGTTGAGGGAAAGAAGAGGAAAAAATGAGCAGAAAACCTGCTGCTGATTCATGGAGATGTGATTAAAAAGCCTTAGAATGATGATGCTTATAAAGCAAGTCAGGCAGTCTTCTTGAGGCAGAATGAGACAGAAAGGATATGCAACACTAAGCACAGCTGTGAAATGCTATTTAGTCATCTTCACTCTCATTTAAGAGACCAGAATATACCAGGTAGGCTGTGCAGTGTTAGGGACACACTTCAATACTGCTGAAATCCAGTCTTCCTAGAACTTGGATCTGAGCAGGAGCCTTCAGTTATCAGTTCTTTGAATTTCTTTTCCCAGTGCCATCCTTTCCCCAACACCTCCAGAATCATAATGCAGAAAAATACAATAATGATATCAAAGGACAAAGATACAATGGATGCTCTAGAAGTATTTCAGTGAGATAGAGCAGAAATTAAGAACATGTAGAGATAGATGAGAGGAAGTGGATTAGAAAGTGGTCACATCTAAGTGGGCAGGCAAAGCAACATGGTAATAGAATCAACTGGAATAACTTAAAAAACCCTTCCAGAAAGCAGAGACCACAACTGAGATAAAGAAGCTGAAACTGAAGTACCAAATTTAACACTGTTATGGGTTATAAAATAAACTCAAGACAACTATCTTCTTGAAAATAAAGAATAGTTTTGCCTTGATTTCACTGGATTTCAGCATTAACAGATGGCACAGAAAGAAAAAAGACAATAGCTCGACCCCAAAGAATTTTTTAGAATGTTTTTGGTTTTTCAGATTTTTTTTAATAAATGTGCTTTGTTCACAAAAGTAGTGACATAAAAGACAACAGAGATGCCAATACATGTTTTCTTCCTTTTCTTCTCCAGCACCTTAAGAGTGAAAGATGTCTTGCAGTCATAATTTTTGAATATTTCATAACCTAGAAATAATATTCTTGCACCAAAGTCAAATATACAACTCCTGATATCACCACTTTATTATTAAGAGAGATGTAAGTATTTATGTAAATCACTTTCCTCCTCCACAACAATCTCCTGTCCCTTGTGAAAAAAAAACAATACAAACCAAACCAAAAAAAAAAGAAAAACCCAACATAAACAAACCCACAAAACCAAATAACCAATAAACCTGCTTTGGGCATTTAGAATGATCAGCAAGAAAACCAAGCTGTTGTGAATCTCAGGTCCCTAAACCACAGTGTTGTCACCAACCTCCCAAAAAGAATTAAACTTTGAATCTTAATATGTAAGCTATTTTGGGGGATAGATCTTCATCTGAATTGCACTTCTTTGTGTATGAATTGCAAACCAATTTACAGTAATCAATGCAAACACATATGCCTGATGGTGTACTAGTTTTTAAATCGAGTATCAGTTAATCAGTTATTAGGTATACTTTCAAGAATGCACATATTAACCTCCCGTAAACAGCTGAATTTACAGCAGCAATATTTTAACATGAGCACTGCTGGAATCAGTGGTTAATTGGGAAAAAAGGCTTTCAATGACAAACATTTTAATGAAAATAGTGTCTTAAAGCCAATTTTGAAGCCATTGTGTATTTCATTAGAGAAGTATTCTCTGTAACAAAAATTACCAAGTGAACCATGACTCTTGTATGTCTAACCTTAATTCTTTTCTTTTGTACACATCAGAATATAATTGCTTGGTTTGTATAACTCTATCATTCAGACTGAATAACAAATTTGAATTAGGTATTTGGGAATGCTTTAAATTCAGAAAGAGATACAAAAAGCTTATGTTAAAGAATACAGCACCACAGTCCATATCACATTTGAGCATAAGCTGGACCAATGTGATTACTCTATGTAAGAAATACTATAAAAGAAAAACAGGTAGGTCAAACTGTGACACATTCAGTGCAAAACTTCAATGGAAGGAGTAAGTTTCATTTTTGTAGCAACCACTGTAAAATCCACACTACACTTCAATTTATCTAGCAACTTTCATATAAATACAATGTGGCAGTTTATTATGGTGTAAGATACTTCATCACAATCACCTGTGAAAATGTATTAGTATTGTTTTACCAATTTTCAGCAGTCAGAAATAAATCATGATCTGGCACCTAGTTCAAATCATTTACTACTAGGCACCTACATATAGATTTAAGAGCCTAATATCCAAATCGGAAAATTCTGGCCATTATTTTTAAATGGAGGAAAATCTAAGCTAAACCAATAATGAATCCTCTTTTTCTAACCACTGAACAGAATTGATTTTTCCTGCAAAAACTCACAGATTCATTATACAAATTAAAAATTTATAGATGTAAAAACAGATGTTTCATCTCCTTACAGCGCAGACCAGTTTTCACTCAGTTTTTATTTAACTGAACTGATTTTTGGGTCCTAATAAGCAAACAAAAAGCATGTGTTAACTTCACTTGTGTGGTCTCAATTACATGGCTTTATGCAAATATGTGTATCCTTGAAAAACTTGTAGTTATGTTCCTTCTTACAAAATCAGTTTGTAGTCACTGGCTAACTTAGAAGGTCTACAAATAAGGACAATTCAAAAAAAAAAGTTGTTTCTTTTAAAAATGCATAAATAATTTACTATAAAACATGACAAAACTCATCCTGTCCCCCAAAAAACACAGCTGGAAGAGAATACAGAACACTGTAGTTGTGGAAATACTGATAAATATTAGTGCTTGTATACTCATAAAACTGCAAAACATATTCCAGCTTTGAAGTGAAACATAATTGTCTAGACGTACCATACTCCTCTGGGGGAAAAGCCTCATCAGAAATTGCTATTTATACAATGAAATTACACAGTATGTATAACTGTGGATGAATATATTCCAGTGTTTTGGTGTTACATCAAGAGGGCTGCAATAACCATAAAATCAAATGTGCAAGCATTACTGTTTCTCCAGCCCAGGCTTAACCAGAGCGAAACAAATTTTGGAAGAAAAAAGTTTTGTTCCGTAATTAAGAAGGGACATTTGTAACCAAGTGTCTTAACCTATCTGCACGTTTAATTAAAGTGCAAATTATTTCTTCCTACATTTACTTCTCAGAAGCCCACCAACTCCAGTGCCTTAAGCTCAACCACATTGTCTTAAAATACTGAAACAACATTTAACAAATTAAATAGAACTCACACTTCACAGCACTAAAGAAGAGAATGGTACCTTTCTGGAAAAAAAATAGCGATACAAATCTAAAGAAAGTAACAGCAATTTATGCTATGACATGAGTCATTTGCATAAAACTTGTATTTTTTCACTTTCATACAAGAATAAATTTTAAAATTCAAAAGTAGAAAAAAATAGCAAACTCTGTAAACCTTTGCATTTTCTTTATGCAAACCATTTTTCTGTGTTGAGCCCATGTTAGTATAGCAAAATTAGTTAAGCAAGAGGTTTGACTGAAAGGGCATTTCAACTACTACATTAACTTAGAAGCAATATAGGATCTTCTAGCTCATAGAAAGGAATGGAACTAGACTGGCTTTCTCCAGAGTCTGAATCATAGGGAGCATCAGGTAGCTCCATAAAACCGTAAGCTAGCTGTTCATCTTCTGTGTCTGACCGAACATAGCAGGCAGTGTTGGAATACTCCTCATCCTCTATACTGTTGAAATCCTGTGGGATATACAGCATTCCTGGGTAGTTCCTGCTAACTAAGTCACTTGTTGTTTGCAGGGAAGTTTTCCTAAATGCCATCAGGTGCATGTGAGAAAATTTGGAATACTTGAAGCGTTTAAAACCCAAGGACTCTATGGCAATTTTCCAGCTTTTCATCATCATAGCCCGGCGATTCTGATGAGATGAATCAGGAGTTATTACAAGCAGTAAGCCATTTAATACGAGGAGTTCATGTGCCTTCTTGCAGCATATCCATCGTTGATAGGGTGATGGGAAGTAAGAAAGGAGGAGCGAGAAAACGACAACATGGAACAGTTCTCCAGGTAGACAATCAATGGGATTTTTCAGTTGCTTAAGAAAGGCATCTATAGCATCTTGTGCCAGTTGAAGAGGTTGCTGAATTTGAAGATTTAGGAAGTCACATTTGTATACGCTCTGATGGAGTAACAAAAACAGAAAACCAAACATCGAGGTTAGCTTAAAGAGCAAATACAACCAAAATCCACAGAAAAATCAATGATTCCCTTAAAGAAATATCAAGCCTGATGAACATTCCTCTTGCTATTAAATCAATCTAAAAGAAAAACTGAATACATATGCAAAATTTTAGATGTGCAGTGTTTTACTAGAGATTTGATAGCTGAGAACAGTTAATTAAAAAAAAAAACTTATCCCCAAAAGAAAGAAGCATTGAATCAACTACCTCAGAAATTATTTAAGAACTCAGAACATTGCTTGTGTTTTTACAGGTGCTGAAAGCCTTTTATAGGTTTTTATAAACCTGAAATAAGTAATTAGAAACTAAATTTAATACCTCAGAATTTCTACCAGTTCTTTAAAAAGAATCCAAAAAACTCACTAGTTTGGTCACTTGGAAAAAAGTGTCATTTTTTACTGGTATAGACTCAAGGAATAACAAGGCAATATAGATTCTGAAGTTACAATACTGATTTGCAGCAATGATGTAGATCGGTGTTTTAGCTTTGCTGTAGATGTAAAGTGTAGTGGTACACATTTAGGCAGATATCAAAGTAAGCTAAAGACTACAAATCATCTGTTAATCATTTGTGCACTCAAGCTGTCGAAGACTAGAAATCACACTACAACGCAACATACAGAAGAATAAATTCTTAACATCCTTAATCACAAAGCATTCAAAAAGTAAATGCATGTGCTTTAGTGAATCTAAGTTTTGACACTTCATCATAACCCAGGACTGACTCTTCATAAAAACGGTATTAAGATATAATGCTGCAATCTGATAGCAGCAAAAATTGTTCTTAATGCCTAGAGAATGTGCAGCGAATGACAGACAAAAAATATGAAAGCAGGCACAAAACATTCTGTGGAACACACCTGAAAGGTGAAATAAAATATGTTGCATTTGAATACCATGAAAATAGTAGAAAAAATGTGTTTTATGAAGCAGTATTCAAAGATTACTAGAACAGTATTGCAAGGGTATTCATAAAAGAACTAATATGCACAATTGTTTTCAAGTAGAACAGAACGTTATTTCTATTCATATAAAATCACATTCTCTTCCAAGAGTAAGCAAAAAATTACAAAATGTAATCAATATTCAAAAAAATTTGATTTGCTTTTTGTTAGCTTTAATCTTGCCCTTTGATATGCAAAGATCCAGAAAAAGATTTGCATTGTTTGGCCATAACCAAGAAATTTTAATTGCAACCATTATACCTGTAAGGCTGTATTCTGTTTCCCTGTAATACTGAGAGCAGGAAATTACAGTAGCAATTTCATTATATTCTCTAGTAAGTTTTAAAAGAAAGAAGCATTTTGAAAATTGATTGCTCAGAGTGGCATGTTAACTTTACTTAGAACTTCAAAACTTCAAGAGTTAAAAAGTTAGCAGTCACACATATCCTGCTGAAAAAAGCAATTCAGACTGCAAGTATTTCTGAGTAGTGGAGAAACACAAATCAGTAACCCAGAAATAATGTTATAGACAATTTCAAGATTAAGACAGGTTTCAAGTGGAATCTGTAATCAGCTTTAGGACAAAAATTCTGCTAAAGTGGAATTTGCTACTAAACTTTTGATATACAAGTCTTGAACTAATGTTTAAGTCCTCAGAGCCACGGAAGCAGCAGTTATATCTCAGTGCATCCACTGACATTTAAGAACACAATCCTACTTGTGTGAATAATTTGCACAGGTATTTCACAAAATATACTAAGTTGGAAGGGACCCTCAAGTATTGAGATACATATTTTAATTTTTAACTCCAGTACCCTTCCAGCCTCTTTTTTTTTTTTTTTTGTCTCAGACTATATTTACAACATCTGCTGCACACTACAGTCTCAGTTTCCATCCTCCCAGCTTCTAATAATGCACGTTTCCCTCAGCATACCTTACACCAGGACACTGGAAATGAGTGCATGGTGCCTAACTAACGAAAAATATTTATCTTTTCTTGGTAAGCAGTTTCCCTCTCTCTCAAAATCCAAAACGCTTCTATCCTGGAGTGACTTCACACTCCAGTGTGATACACACCTTCAAAGGAAATGTATTTCCATATTCTACAGTTTGCATTCTCTGTATGTAAAACAGAGATTCTAAAAACTTTGAAGACACTTATCCTTTCGTTACATAACTAACATTCAGTTCCTTTTCTTGTATTTCCACAATTACATCCCTCTTATTCCTCCAAATAAATGGAAGTATTACTCAACTTCTTAGTCTATATCCAAAGCATTTCTATATGAAAGTGGATAATCCTTTTTTTTTATTAAAGAAGGAACTATTTAACCCTACAATCAACATTATTTAAGAAACTGGCTTTCTAAGAAGCCTCTGTGCTTCAATTTGTTTTAAAAGGTACTTTAGTATCTTACCTAAGAAATCTGCTAAATCTGAGAATTTTACCAGTTTATTTTATTTTCAGCTTTTACCACAACTTACCAAGATATGTTTTTCAAGCCAGGAGATGACATTACCTATCACAATAAACCTCTGGCTGTTACTCTGAAAATCTTAAATCAGCCCAGGCAACTGCTGGCCTAAAGATAAATTAATTTATTCAGAAGGTTATGGTGCTGATATAGCTCAAAGCAGAGTCATCTTCGGTACATCAGGGCTCATTAATTCTGTTTTGGAGGTAGGACTAAGCTTATCCTAGTCGATGCATTTGACTGCTCAAACTGTACTCCCTGTCCCTCCAAGAACACTCGCTAGCCAGGCTTCAAGGTGCCCTGAACAAGCCAAAGCATCCAAGAGAATCAAAGATGTTGGTGAGCCTGAGACAGGCCTCAGAGTAAGCAGGAAATTAGCACTCTGGGAAGCTCCTACCATGAAGCTATGGTACTAACCATGTCAGATGACCAGAAATCAATTATCTTATTGTTCCCTTCTGCTGGGAGAGAATCTAAGGAACTGGTTAGTACATAGAAACTGCATATGTTCTTTCATCAAATCCACAGAAGTTACTTTTTCAGGACTTTTCCCAATAAAGGTTTTGGTCACTGTACAGTTAAACTAATTTTCATGAGAACAAATGTAGCTTTCTTATGAAAGCATTATTTCTATATGAGATTAGAAGATAGAAAAAAATTAACTAGGCGTACTCAAAAATTAATGTTGAGGTTCAACTCATGTAATGTTAGGTACCTAGGCTGCCATTATAGTCACTGGAGAATTAGTCAATACAGAACCCAATTCATCTCACCATCGAACAGCAGATATTTAGGTTTAATTTTTTTTAATAGATCTTCACTGACTGTAATTAGAACTTAGAACCTGAGATGTAGACACTGAGGCTAGAAATTTCATAGCTAGAAATTCACTTCCCATGTATTACTATTTTAAATGCCACAGGCTGCCATTTCAGTGGCATGTGTCTTTTTTACCTCCTGTGTTATGCCCAACAGCCCCACACAGTCCTACAGCCTCTGAAGTGCTGGAAAGCCATTGTGATGCCTGTGTTTCAAATTAGGCAAGACAAAATCTACTCGAAGTTTGTGTTTTAGATGGCACTAACATTGAATTGCTTTTGAAAGCAATTTAATCAGACTCAAATTTTTAAAGAATATCTTTCAGTATCTCTCAGCATATATGCAAATATACAATTGAGGTGTTAATAGACTAAACATTGTAACAACAACCAACTACCAGGTATTTAGCATGTAAATCACACTGCAGCAAGTAAGAGAACATTACTTTCCAGTTAACTGCATTATTTCACCTGTATACTTCTTTTCACTTCTCCACTTCTAAGGAGGGTTATCTTAGGCTACAGATTTTAATAGTGCCTGAATTTTAACTGTAAGTAGTCAAGGTGTGTGTGGTCAAAGGCTTTTCTGTTTTCTGTCAGAAATGTACTTCTGTGTCTTTTAAAAAAATAAAATATTCCATTTTATCCTTTTGTGTGGTTGATAAATGCAGTTAGTGATGACAGAAGTTGGGTCAAGAGTAAAAGACACAAAGAAATACGACTACAGCAGAATTAGGGCATTTGAGAACCTCACTGCCTAGAGAAAATGAAGCAATTTACCCCAAATATGCTGATAAGTTTGTCTTCTGGATTTTGGAAGCTCAAGAATACTTCTAGCAATAAACAGAAATGCTCCCTTATAGTGTACTTCTGATTAGTAAATCTCCACAGAAAAACTCACCAAATACAGTCACTGATCATTTTCTTCTGTCAGTGAATGCAGCTTCTGAGAGGTTCTTGCCTAAGCATATGCCTACTTAATCATTATTTGTACCTTTTAAGATGCAAGGACTCATCTAAAATACCATTAAAAGACGGCTACTAAAATTTTCCAATTACGAGATTAGTAACACCATTATAAAGATGTCTCTGGGAAAAAAATCTTATTTTTAAAAGAAAACACTAGAACTTTAGGGCCTGTTTATAGGAAAGGATGCAATGTTTAGTTCCTAATAAAACAGATATTTAGAAAGCATTTAACTATTAAATGCAGTTTTTTTACAGTCATTTTGAGGCATTCCACAAATCTGAGGATCAAATTTATATTAAATACAGGAAACATTACATACCTCAACAGCTGGAACAATGTCTATGCCAACTGTCAGAAATTCTTCAAACTTCAGAAATGGATTAAAGCAGCTACCAACATCAAGTAATCTGATCTTTCCCAAGGAGTGAAGGAACCTAAGAAGCAGCAAGAATTATCAATTTTTTCAAATGTAACTTTTAAAGCTGTATTCTGAGTTACAACTTCAGGTAACTAATACAAAAGATTCTCACAGAACACCACAGTAGTGACTAATAGAAGTGAATGCCTTACTTCAATTACTGAGATACTAAAGAACCAAGCTCCATCCAATAAAAGCAGATGGTCCTCAAGCAGAAGAATTTTGTTCAGAGCAGCTGTAGTACTATTAACTTGTGCACTTGTAGTAAGTAAATTAAATTGCAAATTGTGTGTCCACTGACAGGCTTTCTCATATTGTGTTTCTCACTTAACTTTTTGTAGTACTTACTGATTTTGAAGTCACACTAGATAAGAGTTAAAATTTCATGAGTTGAAAAGGGAAACAGAGAACAAATTCATAAATTGCATCATTTACAGGGCTGCAATCTAGAAAAATCCCATGATGATTTGTAACATCTTCGAATATCCAAAATCCATTAACAGGGGAAGATAAAGCCACAGCTTTCACAGGGACTTCACATAGCTGAGAATGCTATTAACCTTCCAGAAAGAAAATGTTCTTTTGCTTCAAGTTTCTGTAGCCAAAACCAACTGACATCTCCAAATTATAAGTTGTTTTGTTTCTGGGAAAGCCTCAGCCCTGGAGACAGATAACGGCAAAGACTTTCAGAAACAGAGGTGCAGGGCCAATGGAATAAAACCAAGCCATGGCTGTGCTCATAGCAACAGCAAAGCAGAAAACAAAAAACCTCTAAGCAGCAGTAAGAGATCCAGGCTATCTGGGCTCCTTCTAGACTTCAAGTAACCTACCTGAGAGAGGATGCTGGAAAAGCAGTAGAAAATGTCTTGTTGCATTCAGCAAAATAATAATGGCAAGTTTAAGCATTTTGCTTCTACATTGAACAGAAGATACCCAGGGCATACTTCTCTCAAAATACCACCATGACCAAGGCAAACAGTGTAACAATTAAGTTAAAGCTGCAAGTATTACCAAGCTACCCTGTAAGTCAATCAGTACCCAGTGAGATTTCAAAATTAAGATGAAAGCAACCGTTTTTCCAGACTTGGAACAGGAATTTGGATACAGATCCTAGTACCCATAAATCTCAAACATGGACTGAAGTCAAGTAGTATCTTTTCCCACATAAGGGTAGCCTGAGGTTTCTCAGACCAGTATATCTCCTTGTCTAGCAAATGGAGACATTAATGGCAGATCCTTTCTCATTCAAACACAAAAATGTATGCCTGTATGTATGCTTGCATTCTATATTAGAGTCCAATATGGTAACAACAAATCAATGGATACATGGGACCACAGGAAGCATAACAAGAGGAAACAGGATGCAGTGAAAACTTCCCATAAAAAAAAAAGAGAGCCTCTAGAGATCTAAACATGTTCTCTTTTAAGTGTTCAATGAAATACTTGTCAGATTAAAATTAAGCAGCAACTCCCAGAAGCCTCTAATTTCCAGGACAGCCACTTCACCTATGGTACACTGAAAAAATCACTATGATGTGTACTTTCTTCCTATTTACAAAAGCTACCTTAATTATATATATTTATATATTAATTGAGAGAGGATTATATATGGGATGAACAGAATTATTGTCTTTACACACAGCAAAGTAAAACAAAGAGTCACAGGCTTAGTCATACGGACAGACAAACCCACAACTCTTACTTGTAGTGTTACATGACCAAAACGGAGTGACAGTATTTAAACACTGTGCGTAGGTTCCCCATATCCCTTGTACCAAGGGATACAAGTTTGAGACTTCACTACTAGATCAGTGTAGACATGACAAGGCATTTCAGGAGAGATCTCTGCTATGTGTAATATACAGTCCATTTTCTTTCTGATAAACTCTGTAATTTCTTCTGTAAGGCATAAAAAAAATGTTGATTGTTTTCTCTGGACAGTAACTTAGACCAGTTATGCCTTGTTTTTCAAGGTCTGTGTGGCTACTAAGAACTTACTATTATTTGCAGCTTATTCTGGTAAATATTATAAAACTTGCCTTTTCCAGGTATGTCTTAAGGGGTGAGTATATTTTTAAAGTTTTGAGAATGAAAATAAAAATCATCAGCACTCATTATATTAACAAATCCTTTTAAAATAATTCATAAAAATTCTCTATTAACTCCTTTCTGTACCCATTAGAACAAAAAGGAAGGCTACAAACAACTGGCAGCAAGAAGGCAGGTGAAGCTAGCTATGCAACAGCCACTCTTAACTGCAGAAAGTATGAAGACAGATCAAAAAGAGAGCAAAGAAATGCAAAGAGAGAACCAGTGCTTTATCCTGACAATGTCTCCCACTGGTAGGCAGCTTTAAAGCATATATGATCATCAAACCTATTGATTTAAACAAACATGACAGACACAAAAGGCACCAGGTCCTAAGGACAGACACACCTACTAGTTATATTAATAACATGTCATTCTTTCCCTACCTGACACTACACCTAGCTTCAAGTAATAGCTGATCACAGCAGACATGCTAAAGTAAAGGAAAAAAATCTCTACACAACAGAAAAAAACACTATTGCAGGAAGTCATAACAACTATCCCATAAAGAATATGAAACAAGTTATAACTTTTGTAGATTCTATGCTTATGCATTCCTTATTTCATTGTCTTTGCAAAATATGAATTTTTTTCCATCACATGTGGAACAGTCACAAACATGACATGTTATTTAGGAAAAAAAAAATGGAGGGTGGCATTCCAGAAATAATAAAGTTAGTCTTGGATGCCAAAAATACAATTCTTACTTGAGTGAAGGTCAAAAACAAAATTAAAACTGTTGTTTGGAAAATACCTCAAGGATACTACAAGTTCTGCAGAGCCAGTCATCAGAAAGTTAGCACATTAAAAGTTAAGGGTTGTAATTCCAAATTGCTTTTGAAGTGTGTAATTGGAATCAAGAGTTTCTCTGCAATTATTTATGAAGAGAAAGTTTTAAGTACTCTGATATTTACATTTGGCACTTAGTACTTACATAAGCAATTGACTTTTCAATAGTGCTGAACAGCCATTAGATTCTAACTTAATTAACATCTCCCTTATTTCACCTCAAGGTTTAATATAAATTGCATTGCACACCAATGACATACTGAAGTGAAATTGCTCTAGCACTAAAATGAAGATGACTAAGTTGTCATTCTCTAGCAATTTTTTTATAGCATTCACCAAAATATACTACAACATAAACAGCTCTTGAAATGCATATATTCACATGAAAATTCCCCTTCTTAACTATTAAAAATACATCATTCTGATCTAACATGTTACAGCAAAAAAATGTCATGGTAAGTTTTAACACTCAAAAAAGAGGGGAAAAAAGTCAAAACAAGTAAAACTTACTCTTCTGTCATAGCTTCATGATTTGTCAAGCCGAAGTTTGGCAAAGGATCTTCAATCTTGGGAGTCTCAGGAACATTTAAAGCTGGAGTGGTCTTAGAAGCAAGAAGTGCTTTTTTTTCATCTTTCTCAAGTGCTTTTCTTTTCCCACCATTCTGAAAATACTCTCGGCATACACTGAAAAGACAAAAAAAAATTTCCCCAGGAAAACAGAATGCTTTTCTTAGTCACTACTATAGCTAAGATACATACCAGAGGGTTAAGAGATACAAGTGCTGCCAGCTTTTAAACAAATCTGGGTTTTATTTCAACTTTGGTAAACCAGCTTTAAAAAAGATGCAGTACACCCAACAATGGAAAATCAAGTGGTGAGTTGTTTGGGCTTTTCCCCCCTCCAAAATTACCCTGTAAGTCACAGCTGAGTAAACAGATTCAAAATATTTTTATCTGGATAGACTTTTAAAGTAAGACAGCAGAAGTCTTGTCAGAACATCACCAGACAGTAAACTTCAGCTCTGTTCTCCACTATAGTGCAAGGAGTTATCAGCTAGATCCCCACCAATACAAGGTTTTAAAATGTGTGTCTTGCTGGCACATAAGCTGGGGAAAAAGAAACCTAATCCAGATTTATGTGCAAACTTATATCCAACAGTTTTTACTTTTAATTGAGTCTGCCTGGGTAACTTTGGTTTTAAGTAACAGCTAGTAGCTGTATTATTGAGGAAGACTTATTTTAACTTTCAGTTTTCCCCCATATTTACTTATTTTTCTCATAGGAACCAGAACAAAATAATCTAATCATACTAGAACACAAATATTATCCAGTTTAAAGAAATTAGTGTAACAAAAGAAGTTAAAGAGCACTTGTGCTCTTCAATCAGTAGTCAGCATTAGTGTACGAGAAGCAAGCACTATGTTTGAGAATAACTGAATTTCATCCACAAAATATAACTAGAACTGGAAAAAATTGTTGCTGCGAAATTAAAAAGCAGGACTCTCCCTGAACAATTTCATTTTTTAAATTAAATATGCCATCCAAGTATTTGCACGGAAATTTTAACAGAAATAATACTTATTTGAATAGTGTTTTCTGAACAACTCATTTTTATGATGCTTTCTTGAAATTCACTTCATTTTCCTCTAACAAAACTGCAGAAGTTTGAAGGAAACATTCCACAAAACAAATTCAAGTGTAGTTTAATAATATCTTATACAAAGATACACAAAATATCTTATACAAAGCAGGAACAAGATAATGACACTTCATATCACAGACTTAAGGATGAACACGCTGGTATAATGGTGCATTTAAATCACAAACAGTGACAAGGACTTGGAATACACAGGGCTTATCTAAGGCTTGGTGATATTTTAGGCATCGAATATACCCAGTCTCTTCCATCATATAAGATGTGAAGGGACAATGAAAAAAATGTCATTGGAGTGGCACTGAGTTTCTTAGATGGAAACATACACTAACAGGTACAGATAGAAGTAACTTACCCCAAAACAGGTAGGAAAGAAGCACCTTGAGTCAGAAATGTGCAGTCACAGAATGGGTCAGGTTAGAAGGGACCCCAGCAGGTCACCTGGTCCTACCTCCCTGCTCAAACAGGGTCATCCCAGAGCACATGGACCAGGATTGTATCCAGAGGGTTCTGGAATATTTTCAAAGAGAATTTCCACTTATCTGTGCAACCTGTTCCAGTGCTCAGTCACCTGCACAGTAAAGAAGTTTTTCCTCATTTTCAGGTGGAACTTCTGGTGCATCAGTTTCTGCCCACTGCCTTTTGTCCCATTGGCTGACATGAGCCTGGATCCATCCCCTTGACACCCTCTCTTCAGATACTGATAGACAGTGATGAGGTCCCCTCTCAGTTTCTCTTGAGATTGAACAGATGCAACTCCCTCAACCTTTCTTCATAAAACAGATGCTCCAGTCTAGCCTGCAATACTACCAGACATACAGACTGCAAAATTATGCAGCTGCATCCATTAGAGACTGCATGTATGGAAAGACAACAATTCTAAAATTAACTAAGTAGTTAATGCCTAAGAAGGCAGTCACTAGCAGGAAAGAAATTTTAAAAAGATCAATAAACAAATGAGAACACCAGAAAAAAACACTTGCATTACTGCTAGTATGCTAATTAGTGTATTTTACACATTTTATTATTTATTTAAAAACAGGTGATCAATTTAGAACTATTTAGTTCTGTGTATCAATTAGTCAAAGAAATGAAACTTGGAAAGAAAAACTGTTTTTGTCCATTTATCAGCTACTGCACCACTTTGTTATCACCCTGCAGTCTCTTTATTTTATTCTAAGTCTTTTTTTCTCATTACATGTCTTAAAACATCCAAAATCAACGGCAGCTTAAGTAGTGTTGCATTGACATGTAAGACACTAGAGAATTCTCAGCCTTGGAAGAATGAGTTCTTGTTCTTCTCAACTATTCATGTTATCAACCTTTTAATTCCCTAGAAGCTGGTATGCTACCCAGCTTAACACTTAATGAGCACAGGAGAACCACCTACTTGTAAAGTGCAAATTCTTCTTGTCACTGAGAAGCCATTTCTTCCTCATTCTTGGTATTGATGCAAGTGTTTTTTCTATCCTTCTACCCCTATCATGTCAAGTAAGTTCTCTTAATTCTATATTCTTCATAACAGACCTTCCTCATTTGCATATAAGACACTATCAAAGTCAACCACAAAGAGAACCATCTACTTCTGCATTTTTCCTGGTGGACACCTGGCCAGTGCCACAGGAAAGCCCAAGAATGGATGAAATTCTTCACATTCAGATCCCAGGCTCTGCCTACTGGTTCAGTACCACGGGATACCAAAAAACCCCAGCCAAATCCATCCAATCCAAACAAAAAAAACCTCAGATCATACTGCACTTCATAGTCACTGAGGGTCATCTTCGCTTTACACTTTTCTGACATCACAGTCATTCTGGCATGATTACTACATGTTGTCCTTTTGGCTCCTGAACTCTCAGAGGAGTTGTCTATGTACTTCCCCTGTAGAAGTGACCCCCACACCTCCTGTGGGTTAACAGTGAGCACATGGACACTCACTGCACTGGCAGTTAGCAGAGATAATGCACTCCGTAGTTTACCTCGTGGTAACTTGCTGATGTAGCCAGAGGTTTAACTTCACAGCCATTAAAATCCATCATAGATCACTCTGGTTTTGAGTATGCAGTTATATAAGACTCTACAAAACAATGGTCGCAAGTAAGGAACAGAGCATCTCAATTACCTACAAAGTGAAAATTAAGCAATCTGTTTTATAATTCTAAAAACTGACACAGCTCCATTTTTAACTGACAAACATTCAGTTTGATGACACAATATTAGCTCTACAATTAACATACTTGCTTGTGAAGAATTGTGCAATGTAAATACTATCTGAGCTAACACTTGCTACAGTTCACACAAACTGTGAAATAAATATTTCAGGTCCAAACTGTTTCAGTTCCTAGATGAGGAGACAGGTTAGGTTTCTGGGTGAAGTGTGCAGTTCATGTCTTTGCTTTAACAAAAAAAATCAAAAAATCAAATCTTTGTGTTTCCTCAGTGAAACTTATCTTCCGTATTTCAAATCTCAAACAGTAAATAACCTGTTCCAGTTGACTCCCCTGCTCTGTCTGCCACTTGGGCTGGACAC
Source organism: Parus major (assembly GCF_001522545.3). Classification (NCBI taxonomy): domain Eukaryota; kingdom Metazoa; phylum Chordata; class Aves; order Passeriformes; family Paridae; genus Parus; species Parus major. The sequence goes on along the minus strand of NC_031773.1, from coordinate 25,112,564 downwards.
ATAAAAGAAGTCTCAGGAAAAGACAACATGAATATATATGATTTTGTTAATACTCACCAGCAATAAAAGAGAAGCTTTGTTTTCAAAAAGAAATACTAAATCCATGACTTTCAGTAGAATATAAAATGAAAAAAAAAGAGGGGGACATTGCCAAGAAACACCATATGAAATTTAAAAAACATAACAGAATCCTTAATTAATTCTTCTGCCCAAGTAATAACAAATAACTAAATTAAAGCTGGTGTGGTCAGCTTTTATCATAGCGAAAAGCAGTTTCTGATAGCTGTAATCAATACTTGAGGATTTTAAGCACCCGATTTTATCGACTGACTCTTTCTTTCTGCATTATCATGAGGAAAAGGTGAGCTTGATTTATGTTCCTTAAAACATTTACTAACCAAAAGCCAATACTGAAGATGGCTTTCAGTGAAGGTACAGAGAAATAGCAAACTTCCCATCAGAGCTGAAGGAATGCCTGGACTTCTCATCATGGTTTCTGCTGCAAAACATATCTCCTCCTTCCACACACACTGAGGAACAAGTTCATAAATGACTACTCTCAGAGCTGCTAGCTTGAAAAAAAATAAAATTGCAAATGCTTCTGCACCTTAAAGCCATCTACCTCCCAACCTCCAAAGTGAAGGGAGGGGAGGAGTCTCAACTGTGCTTGTACACATTAATCATACCTAGAAGAGCAGTCAAGTTTCCCTTGGACTAAAAATATTTTGTGGTTGTCATGTGCAACAATCCAGCTTCAAATTAAGGAAATAGTGTTCAGCATAGGTAAGAATACCAGGTTTCTCAGTGTAAAGTATTGGAATTTTTTATCAGCATAATTATATATTTTTAAACTGCAAGTTAACAAACTTCTATATAATACATTTTTCCACTTTTTTTTTGATATTTGGTCTCAATTCTAGGAGTTTGAGACATTTTCCTTTTGAGAAACGCAACTAGATCTGTAATCATATGTTTCTCTTGGGGTGTGGCCACCCCAAGCCAGTTTCTGAAGGAAACATCTTTTATTGCCAGAGGATTCCAAGAACTTGAAAATAGTCAGCAGTTATCACATGATCATTGCTTTAATTAGCTCTAGTGTTCAACAAACAAATTATGCTCTCGTCAGAACAAAGCAGTCATAGAATATCCTGAGTTGGAAAGGATCCATCGGGGTCACTGAAGTCCAACTCCTGGACCTGCAGAGAACAGCCCCAAGAGTCACACCATATGCACAAAAGTATTGTTCAAACACTTCTTGTTTGAACCAAGTGCTGTGACCATCTCCCTGAGGAGCCTGTTCAGTGCCCAACCACCCTCTGGGTGGAGAACCTTTATCTAATATCCAACCTAAACCTCCCCTGACACAACTTCAGGCCATTCCCTTGAGTTCTGTCACTGGTTACCACAGATCAGCGTCTGCCCTTCCCCTCAGCAAGGAAGTTGTACCTGCAATGAGGTCTCCCCTCAGAGACCCTCCCTTCTCCAGGCTGAACAGACCAAGTGACCTTAGTCACTCTTCAAAAGGCTTCTCCTAAAGCCCTTCACCATCTGTGCTGCCCTCCTTTGGACACTCTCTCACAGCTTTGTATCTTTCTTTTATTGTGGCACCCAGAACTGCCCCCAGCACTGGAGGTGAGGCTGCCCCAGCTCAGAGCAGAGCAGGACAATCCCCTCCCTTGCCCAGCTGGCCATGCTGTGCCTGATGCCCCCCAGGACAGGGTTCGCCCTCCTGGCTGCCAGGGCACTGCTGGCTCACATTCAACTGGCCACCAACCAGGACCCACAGGTCCCTTTCCCACGTGCTGCTTTCCATTGTTTCATTCCCCAGTCCATCCATACATCCAGGGTTACACCATCCCAGACACAGAATCTGGCACTTGTCTTTGCTAAATTCATATAGCTGGTGATTGCCCAGCCCTCTAACTTGTTGAGGTTTCTCTGGAGAGCCTGTCCGCCTTCAAGGGAGTTAATAGTTCCTCACAATTTAGTATCATCAGCAAACAATGTGTTTAATAGCAAAAAATTAAGACTGTCATATAAATGTAAACATTGAACATTGTCTTTTCCCATTTTAAATGGTTCCCCTCCTGCTGTTTCTGCCACCTTCCTCAGTTCCATTCTCCTTGCAGTGAATTGCTCAACTAATTGCATTCAACAAAAAAACCTGCAAAACGGTATTAAAGCGACTTGAAAACATTAATTCAATCTTCCAATTAAACAGGATCAGCTTTCCAGTCTAGCAGAGATCTGTTACTCTCAAAGATCCTCCAATAGATTACTTAGCCTTCTCTTCTTTTGACTAGATAGCTCCAGTTTCTAGAAAAGAACATCAAAGCTTTTGTGGAAAAAACAGAAGGTTTTTGATAATTTCTTTATCTTTCTTATAGTTGATCAGGTGTTTGTTGTTTTTTAAATGCAGTGGCCAAGGTGATATTTTGGTTAAGAGCAATGCTAAATAAAGTCAGAGTAGTACTTTACATATCTCGTGGACAATCTCATTGACACACTCAAGTATGATACTTGCTTCTGCAAAAGCATCCCATGACCACTTCATATTCAGTTTATGGTCTGCTTCAGAATCCAAATAGTTTTTTGAAAGACTGTCACAATCAATTATTCCCTGGCCTTTATTTGCATAGCTAATATTTAATACAGTAGATAATGTTTAGTATAGTTTATAACTGTATTAATTTTAATTCTGCTCTCAGAGTGACAGTTCTCTCTCTTTGGTCTCATTTCCAAATTTAATACACTTCAACAGACTGCTAATAAAAGTATTGATTAGTTATGGATACAGGGATAAACCTTGCCAGAATCCTTCTCAGTAAAAAAATTAAAATTAGAATTTAAAAAAATATATTTAAAAATATTTTAAAAATAATCTTTTCCCATCTATTCTCTGGAAATGTTTCCAAACAGTTCTGTACTCGCCTGTCATTTATTTCATCAGAACTGTATTTCTTTGCTCATTAAACAGTCAGAAGAGTTTGTTGGTTTTTTATTTTTTTTTTTTTTAAATACGGGTCTAGGTAGTGTTTTGTCATGATAATTAGAAAAGCAGACTTTATTTCTTGTTCTTTAAAAAAACAGTCAAGTCAACACAAGTCTGAACACTGAGGCAAAAGCAACAGAAAGAAACAAACCTGCTGGTCTAGCTTATTCTGTTTTAACTAGAACCAGAACAGGCTGGCATTCATTGTCCGTACAAAGGTACACCAGCCTATCTATGCCAGCAAAAATTAAAGAGTTACAATTATTCAGGGTAAACACCATCTTAACCTGTTTTAAGTTTTGTGTTCTAATATAAATAAATGAGAAACAAAAGTGTTAATTTGCAAATACTACTTTCTACTCACATTCCATTTTCTAAATATATATAAAGGAAAGAAGGAAGAAACAGTTGAGTGTTGCCCAGGCTATTTATACCACCACTCGGGATCCTAAACCTGGATCTGAAAGCAGATAAAGTTTTAATCCTTCTTCCCCCATACCTCTCCCCACTTAACAGTTCTGTAATGTTTCCCTGAAACAATAAACAAAATTGGCCCTATACAACTCGGCATATGGCCACCAGCACAGTCTGTCATGTACTGCTTTCCATCTTTTACAGCTTCTAGAGTCTGGATACATGTTCTTTCAATCAACACTAATGAAGAAGTAAAACAGTAAGTTTTATGTCATCTGGTTTAAGAATTAATGTCAGATTTTTTCCACTGTCTTCAACTAAATAGCTAGAAAGAGTTTTGAAAGAAAAACAAAATTGTTATTCTTGATCCTGAGAAGTACACACAGCTTCTCTAGTGGTTATTCTATACTACCAGATTTATTTTATCAGATTCGGAAAATGAAGGAAAGAACAAAAACCCACAAAGTCTTTTGTACTTTTTTTTCCCTTTTAACTAATGGAAAAAACACTTCTCAGTTTCCAATCACTGAAAATATCTTCCTTCAAATTAAAACAAAACAGTCTCTCCTTTCTTCAGGAGGTAAACACTGGTGGCTCCAAACGATTTTCAGCACTGCACTCACAAACTAAAATTCACCCTAATACAAAACAGCTACCTTCCTGCTGTCATGGTAACATAGTAATAAGCACTGAGCAAAAGCTTTCACTTCAGTCTCACAGTTCTCTTGCATGCAGTTCTGCACCCTGGCACAAGGAGGAGTAACAACAATGGGACCTGCCACCAGTCTGGCACACCTCTTGGCCCCTTGGGAAAGTACAAAAAAATTGCAGAACACAAAACCAATCTGATATGCCTTGGTATATAGCAATCCAGGCCTCAGAAAAATCTGAGAACTGACAAGTACACTCTCCTTTTCTGTAAAAACTCCTGATCCCTTGACTTTGCAAAATGAAAGCTATGTGCTTTATCTAAAGCTTTATATTAAGTCAGAGCATTCTAGTGTCTCTTAGTGGGTGGATTCTCTTCCTAATATGAGCTCAGGCTGCAAAGCCCAAACTGGGCATTTACTTCCATGTTTACTTTGTACATGATCTACAACAGAAACCAAATGAGAGCCCCAAACCTTCTATAAAACAAGTCATCACTGTCCGAAGAAACATTATCCTGTCCTATATGGTAACAGAAACTTGCCACAAATTAAGGGATTACTCCTTAGCTGAAATTAAAGAACACACAGCCCTATTGAAAACGTTTCATATATTAGTTGACAATCAAACTGCAAGAAAATATCAAGCAATGTTCCATGACATCTCCCCTAGGTCCAGTACAACTATTTTTTTCACAGATAACCCGAACTGTGGAACAGTCAGTTTCAGTTCCTTTACAAGTGATCTGAGAATGATACCAAATCAAGGCAGGGTGGGAGGAAGATGCTGCAAGAAATCACTGTATTAAAATTCAGTACGATTCAAAGGAGTGCAATGTAATAAAGAGAAATATAAGTATCAGCATTTCCACAGAAGTAATGAGTAGCACAAATACAAATAAACAACTAACAACTCAGGAAGCCTGTAACACAGAAATAAGCTGCTGGGGATCACAAAGGAGTGAAAGTCAGTGCCATGCCAATCACCAAAAAACAAAACAAACACCCAAACGAAAGAACAAAACCAATAAAAAAAGCCAAATAAGACTCAAAACCAACAATATCAAACCACCACCACCACCAAGGTCAATAGCATAAATGAGAGTCTACTACAACCTCAATAAAATCTATTTTATTTATCCCTGACAAAGCCATTGAAACACGGTCCATTTTTGGGTTTAGGTCTTTATAACTGAGACACCTCTCATGTAATTGGGATATAGATACACAAAGCACAAAGAAGAGTGTCTATAAAGAAACACTTCACTATGACAGCTTTTTTCTAAGCTAAAGGATAAAACATTGGTAAGTAAAGGAATAGTTTTAAAATATTTAAGGGTTTATGTTAGGGAAAAAAACCTCAGGTTATTATTACTTGCTCCATTTCCAGAAGGCACAGAACAGCTGAAGCTGCCACCAAGATCAACCATTTCACAGTCAATTCCTTCTTGTCTTTTTTGTTTTATGGGCTCAAGAGAATTTAAATTTAACAAAACCACATCTATTCTTTGCTCAGCACTTTGCAACACTCACCTGCAGGACCTACAAACTTGCACACAGGATTACTTTTTGGCTTTCTGAAGTCATTCCCTTCCCAATGGCAAGACCATTGATACACTCTATTCCCATTTAAATCTCAAGAGCATTTTTTTTTTATTCTGCTGTACAGATTCCATAGCATGTCTTGGATGCCAACTGTATGCAGGAATTCTGAATGACCAGCATTTCTCCTATTTTTCCTATTTATTTTTCTCAGGGACTGAAATAGTTTAGCCCCTCATTTCATGACTTTACAGTTCAGATAGTCCAACAAAAACTAGATGTTTATGACTAATAGGATTTTTAGAGTTTTAAATACATTTAAAACAAGTTTCACAATGCTAAAGTCTGTCACAGGAGATTAAGAATTGAAAATTAAGCACCAGAGAGAGATCTGCATTTAGAGATCAAACACTATTATATGTACAAATCAAACCAAACCATTGAAAATTAAACTTGAGTTACACTCACTGCATTTATTCAGCTTAGGTTCAAAAGCATGGAAAATTACTTCATAGGTTTTTGCAAACAGCTTCAGTATTTGAGAAAAAAATTGTTTGTTGAAAATACTTCAAAAAAGGATCACCAAACCACTTCTTAAGCTATTTTCTTAGTAAGGTGGAACACTAAGAAGGTATTTCTTTAAGAAAGCAAAAAATAATTAGTATGCTATAGGACAAATGTTAAACATTGGCAAAAAGAAAAAAAACAAACTAATTACACTTTGTATTATAAATAACTGCAAGTAAAAGCATGCAATTGCATGTTTCAAATACATTATTTACCTGCAACACCATTCAATTCGGCCTTCCCCTTCACAAGTTTTTGCCCAGTGATTATCTGCAAGGTTTTTCATTGCCACAGCATATTCACACAGGGTTTCCTCATCCTCACAGTGCTCACGCCAGATCTTATCAAAGTCTCCCACTAAACAAAACAAAAAAATTGCACGTCAGATACAAAGTCTCTCATTATCTACACAGCAAAATCCCCATCCAGTTAAAAAGTTGCATAATGCACCAAGAGATTACTTTACCTGCACATAACAAAAACAAACCCTCCTTTCTCTAGTCATAAACACAAAATTCCAAGTTTTGGGACAGGAAGGGGCTGTCAGGCACTTGAGAAACTAGAAATATCAGTACATGGATTTTGTTCAGTTTGTTCTGTGAAATTAAAGTCCCTGGGAAGTTAAGCTTTCAGATTTCTGTGAATGAGCATTAACATGACAAACATTTTAGAAGTGAAAGATTTAAAGGTTTCTACTAGCATTCACATCCATGGCAAATACTGTAGATGACATCACATGAAAAGCCATGAAAGTTAAATCCACAATATAGATTTCTTTGAGTATACTGAAAAAGAAAAAGGAATTCAAACTCTCATTGACTGCTGTCTAATCTAGCCAGGCCCAGTAAATTAGCTTCTAAGGATAGTACTGAAGAATCAAACCAACTATGATAGGGAAATCTCAGACAAACTCCTCTGCTGATCTCTAGGGACAGATGTATTTCCATGCTGCTCACCTTGCTGAAAAGAAGTCTTGCAGGTTAAGTTCTGGCACTGCAAAGTAATTAAACACAATGATTTTCCTTCTTTGCTCCTAAGTATCCACTTCTCCTAGCCTGCTTTTACGTAATGTGCTGCTAAACAAAAACAAGATAAACGCTAGTCATGGCTAGGCCCAATTCCTATACAGCATGCAAACCCTTGGTGTACCTTACTCAAAGGGTATTTCTGCCCTAAGAAAAACACTTTCCTGGTATGGTGTTCACGAATTTATTTTGTGTTTCTCAATCACAAATGTGTGCACATATGTAGAATATATGTCAATCTGCAGAATAAAAAATATGTACTGATTTTGAACTTACAAGCTAATACAGCTAAAAATAACTTTTCAAGAACACAGCTATCTTTTAAGCTTTAACTCTGACAAACACACTTTTCACATGGTTCCATCTTGTAGCACCTTTATATGAGAAGGAAATATTTTAAAAGTGTATCAGCCATAAGCTAACAATTAATGTCTGTTAAAGCCTGAAAATAGCTTACAGTATAACCTGTTCTCACGCCAGTATGAGATTTCTTATGGCAATTTCTTTGATATAGTTTGTCTTAATTAACAGCAAATCAAGGATTTTTTACAGTGGCAGCCTTTTTATTTTTTCCCTCCTGTGCAAAGCAGCAACAATCCTCACCTCATTTGTCGTCCACTTGCAGAAAGACTGGCCCTGATGGACAAGTATAGATGTATACTTAAAAGATTTAAATCAACCATCCAGGTTACTCCCTGCTTAGGTTTGGTTTAGGGATGTCACAGCAATTTTCAGAAATAAGCATCTAGCACACTTGTACAATCATCAAAGTGAGTCATATTTAAAATTAGGTGTTTATACTCCCTTGTCTGAGATGGCAGTTGAGATGGAAGGGAAGGGAGTGGCCAGAATTTAATGTTATCAAAATGGGAAAGCTGTGCAATAAATTATGTGTTCTACTTGCTAGTCAACAAGCATATATAAGAAAGCGATTACATTGGACAAAAAGAAAAGGGTATAATACTGAATGGCATCCCTCATTATTTTCCAAATTAATCAAGTTCAGAGAGGTATGCTTTATAAGAAATGGTATCAGCAAGGTCAGAGGTTGACCACCAAAGCAAACACCCAAGTTGCAGGCAAGTCCCCACAGGGGCTTCTGCTAAAACCTGTGGGGCATTTTTCCAGAGCTTTCAGGAAAGCCTTCTGCAGTAACAAACACGCAGAACAGAACATACCCTACTGACAAAAGAGAGCAGAAAATGGCATCAACAGTTGCCTACCAGCACAGGGGACAAAATAAACACAACTCCTAGCAATCTGTATTTTTTGTGTCAAAGTGCAGAACCTATATAGCACCAAGCCAGAAAGCACTAGCAAAGTTCAAAGTGATTCTCAATAGCAAATTAATCCTGGTGCAATTTAGATAAAGTGTCATAGTTTCTCTGACACAATACTCTGAATCCTACTGCATGCTCCAGACAACTGTGAAATGCTTCAATGAATTGCAGTTGCTAAAGGTTTGTTTGAATATACGGTTGATCAGAAAGATGAAAAGTAAATGAATGAACACTTACTGAAGGAAAATATCACAAATACAAAATCTGAAGTTTATTAATGTTCTTTTATTTATTCACTTTATCTGGTCTATCCTGAAGCAATTATTGTACTTCCAAATGCCCCCTTTCCTTAAAACTTAAGAAGTAAGACAGATGGGAAAGAAGAAATATGCAAAGACCAGATGTTCTTAACTAGCCTACCCTTAGTAAAAGTAGTGATGCCTTCTAAAAATGAATCCTGCTTTCACAGCAGCTGCTCTGATTTCCTTCTGAACAAGGCATAGATTTGCACCTCTCCCTGAAGTCAGATGAGGGTTAAAAGCATACACAGATAAGGGATCTTAAACTGAGATATATAGCAACAGACCCAGACCTGACTACCAGCACACTGGGACATGAACTTTGGGTTACAATGGAGATGCCTATAGCAGTAACAGCTCTTGTCATCTGAGATGACAAGAAAATAAAACCGAATGATACAGATTGAATGAGGAGAGAGATGAAGAACAAAAGTGAAAAAAATCATCACTGAGTAATTCGGTCACACATCCTATATTAAATAAACTCTGTGAGCACTTCTGATTTATTTTCATTTACCAATACAAAGATACAGAAATTGTCTGCACTAGAGAGATACAGCCTTGCTTTTATTTGAGGAACACTGAAATGGAGGAAGGAAAAAGGTAGATGAAACAAGGAGAGGACAATTTCCACATGATCACAACTGACAGAGGGAAGGCAAATAGGGAACAACTTCTGGCTGCTCCAAGAATATGAGACATTCAGAAAGAGCAGCTTAGAAGACAAAAAAAGAAGTTATTTCCCCATAAAATGTATGCTTGAAGTTCACAAAGTTCATGCAGCTTGACAAACTATGGGAAGAAAATCCACTACAAACTCCATATTGAATGATGAGATTTCTAACTCAGAAGCTCCTAAAGCACAGTATCACTGAAAGACAGAATGGTAAGCAAGCACACAGTGATTCTCCAGCAGCATTTTTCACTTATTCTTGTCTAAGCATCTGCTGCTGGCCCACTGTCAGTACTGATTTTGATATTACTGATATGATATTTTGATATCCCCATTTCTCTGCCCTTTCATGAATACAAGCTCCAACCCACTGCAGACAATAGGTCATCTTAAGGTACTGGCACCATTGTGCATGGCCTTTCAAAGGGTCTGGCATCTAATTTCATTTGAGCAAGTAGCATAGCAGAGCATTGTTTTGCTGTGGTTTTTCTCCACAATGAGCTTTGAGAAGACACTAACAGGCACACTAGATATGGGGAACCTTAAATCCAGAATCATGCTCCAATACTGAGCTGAAAATGTAAACAGGCCTTCCTATCTGTTGAGACCTTGAGATAGTAACTACAGTAAGTCTTGTAACATTCAATTTCAAACTGACATCCAGAACACAGGTATTCATTTTTTAATTTTATTTTATTTTCAATCAGTATATTATAATCCACTGTGTACTGATTTTTCAAGCAATACATTATAATCCAGGTGCAAATATGGCAACTTGATACTCTAAACACTTATTTATGAATCAATAAATTTTTGCCTATGTAAACAAATAGGCAGCAAAATATGCAGGAAGGTTTCAAAACTAGTAGTTACTAGTAGTTACTAGAGAAATAAGATAGATAAAGTCTTCTATTGAGCAGTCAGCAACACTTTAAATAAACAACAGTTTGTGGTAGGCTAATCTAAAAGAAAAAAAGTCTTGAGTCTTTGAACACATCTAAAAGTTAATACTTTGTGTATTAAACTTCTCGTACTTGTGACCATACCATACATAAAGTTTAAGGCACTAAACACTTCTACTCTACACTTACAGATTACCTTTTATGCAATTTAAAACCTCTTTTGAGTGCCAATCCTTCAGAGATCTTCATGGGCCTGAGATTTCCATCAAGGAGCCAGATGTGCCACTATCCAGCTGAAAAATGTGACAGGCAAAACTAGCTCATAATAGGAGTTTCACACACCTCTCAAACCACTATACTCATGTTATTCTAAAATTAATTAATGCTTGTTCTATTTCATTCAGAATTACCCAGAAAATAAATAACCTAATTTTCACCCTGAAGATTAATTATTCCTTTAAAAACAAAAAAGGTCAAAGCCCACTGCTTCCTAGAATTCTATCGCTGAACAAATGACTGATCAACATGCTCTTTGTAACACAGACTTTACAGTAACAAAAAGCCAATACTACTTACCTAGAACAGATGAATCCTTCTAAGTAATTTCCACCCACATTAATATTGTCCACAGAATAGCCAAGTCATAACCCTGAACTCAACCACAGACTAATCAGCAGTTGCTGAATACTGTCACAGAGAGAACAGGTCAGGCACGTAGAAGTTATTTTTAAATGATCCTCATTACAAGATAATTTTAATTGTGAGTAACAGCAATAGAGACCAAATGCTAGCTGTAACTTTCAACAACCAAGAACATTTTTAATGGAGAAGAATCATACAAAATTTGTAAGAACTCTCCTTGTCCCGCATTTATTTACAAGTCCTTATCAGAGGTTCCCAGAACAGCACGAGAAGATCAGGTTTGCCATTCCTGGTGAGAGAAACCTATACCATAATTCTTCTCTCCAAGTAGTCTGCCATTAAGAAAAAGTAAAAAAAAATAAATAAAAAAACTCCAGCTTTCTTCCATCCCATTTAAAAAAACCAAAAATTATTTTAAAAAGTCATTTATTTCTAGAGCATTAAATGGAACTTTCATTTAAGGTATGCTTATAAAATAAACAAAAAAAATTAATTAGGCAGTTTTTCTTGAACTTCTGACAGAACAAATTACGTCTACTGGTATTTTAAGAAAACAATCTTCTGCAATAGAGAAGAAATATAAGATAAATTATATATACTGCTAAAGGCAGTATTTATCATTTTGGAATGGGACAAAACCCAAAACAACTGATTTGAACAATTTAGTTTTATCAAGCAACACAACAGTTGTCACATACAACTATAAAAGTACTATCTGCACCCACAAGAAGAGACTTGTAATTACTATTTTCCATAGGTCCACAGGTGTTCTTTGGAAAAACAGCAGTCATTTCCAGTACAATCTCAAACCTAACTACAGAATACTTCATCCATCACCAAACAAGACTTTGCAAACCAAAAGCTAACTGACATTGTGCATTTAAGTCTTCAGGTACATATAATGCAGGTTTAGATCTTAAGCAACAACTTCCTCAGAAAAACAAACAAATTCCCCCCCCCCCCCCAAAACCCCCAATAACAATAACAAAAAAACCCAGACAAACAAAAACAAAACACAAAACAAAACACCCCCCCTAAAACAAACAAACAAAAAACACTCGAGAAAAGTGTAATTAGAACTATCATTATTTTCTTCTGGAAACTAAAATTTTCTCAATTCAAGGTACTTCTAATTGGAAAAACCACCACAACAACAAAAACAAACAAACAAAACAACGACAATAACAAAAAAAATCAAAACTGCCCCAACCCACCAAAACCCACCCCTAAGTGTTTAAAAGTTTGAAGTCTTCTACATACTGGTATAACTTAGTAATGTAGAAAACCAGATTCAATCCGCTTCCTTTTCAATACCTTTATTTAAAAACACACTGCCTTCCTATTTTCTCCTCTACCAGAACTTTGATGGCTCTAGTACAAGAGAAAATAACCTTAATATATTGACTAACAACAAAAGGCAAAACCAAAACCCACACATTAATATTTCCACAATATTAACACTACCTTAATAAAAATAAATAAATAAATATTGTTTATTGTAAAAAGGAAACCTATCCCCACAATTAACAAGTGTCTATGACAATGCTGGATAACTTCAGATGACCAGCTGCTGGCCATAGCAATGCCTAGCAAGATTTTTGAGGCTATTTTGTTTGTGGATGGCAATGGACTGCAGAATGAAAAGAATCCATCTCATTTTCAGTCTCTTAAGATCACCTCTCACTTGCTGGAAACAATAAATAGCTTCTATAAAATGCTAAATAGTAAATGAGGAAAGCAGTCCTATACTGTTTACTAGGCTAAAGCTGAAATCAAATTCCTGTGAGTATCTGACAAAATTTCCTCATTAACATTGTCAGTTGAAATTTAGCTGTACTATTAATGTATGGATGCTGTGGCAATGATAAGAAAAATTAATTACATGAGGAATATCATCAAATATTATGACATTCATAATTTTCACTGTATACAAGATAAGCTTACTGAACATCTGTCTTACTAAACGCATATTCAGCATTCCTTGCAAACAACACTAGGTATTTTTGGCTTGTCTGTTTTCCAATTTTACATGTCTATATACAGAACATGAACTTCAACTTGGACAAAGTTCAAGCAATCAGAGTTAATATTTTCCTTCTCATGTCTGACTAGTATTTACTTCACATTTCCTACGAATTACTGCAACTATTCCAGAATAAAATTTTTTTTAAAAATTCAAGTGCAAGAATCTAATTTTCTCTATCTCAGTATCAATGCTCCTCCCTTCAACTTACATGGAAAGGATTCACTTGACAAAATGTGGATTTCTATATCTGACCTCTCAGGTAAACTTTCTATCCATCTGTTTACACAAAACAGGCTCTGAGGGCCCAACTGATTGATATTTCAGCACCTACTGGGGTTAGTAGCTTAGATCTCTCTGAAGAATAATTTTTGTCTATGATCTGCTATAAATCTCTGATGGCTGTCAGACAAACAGCATGTATGTGACAGTTTAAGCAATTACTGCCCCCAGGTGTTGGATCAACTCTACTGGAAACTTCATTCCTCTCCTTCCTCTTTCCCAAACCTGACTTTCTTGGATGGACTACGTGCTGTACCTTAACACAACCAACACAGAGATGAATATTTCAACAGAAACTACTGATTTTGGTAATTTTTGCAAATGCAGGAGCAAAATTTACAAGTAGCTGATGCATAAGTACAGATTTTGTTATATTGACCCTGTAACAGGAACACCATCTTCCCTGCCAGGGCAACAAAGGAGCAGGGAAGGTGACACAGACCTGTTTGTTCAGGAAGTGCAGGCCCATGCTGAAGGCAGTACATTTTCAGATTCACAGGCTAACTAAATGATAGCAATAATTAAATCACCCAAAATATAAATCTTATGTGATTTCTGATGAAAGCCTTGCTGCAAAACTGTGGTGTGCAAACTGTAAGGGTAATAATACTTTAAAGCTCATGTCATAAACTAGAATAAATTTTCATTTTAATGAAATAAAACTTAGCTTCTATTGCTGGAAAATTCAATAGTATTATTACAAAATTACCTCCTCATCCAGGAAATTAATGCAAGTGGTAAAACACAAATTAATATCTTGAAAACTTAGGTTTATTTCTACTGCAAACTAGTTATATTTAACCAAAAAGGAGTAACAACTGTTAACCTATTGTGTAGAGTTCAATGACAAAGTTTTTCCTGTCCTGTGAAAAATGACACCATTTCAAAATGTTTCCTGTTTCACATCAGGAAGAACTTAAGCTCTCTCATGGTTTTTCATGAAAAACATGAGATGAAGAGACCATGAAACAACTGAGTTCAGAACAACCCTTCTGTCTAAATGCCTAAACCACTTACCTACTTGGGTTACTTATTATCATCAGGCAGGTTCCTGTAAATTTTCCCTAATTTTCTGAAAAAAAACCCCAACTTTAAAGAAGTTCCTTTTCTTTGAAGTTTCAAGAAATATTTCTTTTAAGGAATCAAACTGCCACCTTGAAATGTTTTTGTCAGCTTCTGTGATGTGGTAACTAGTAACTGGACAAACAACAATTCTGTTTGATTCTCCAAGTCTCAACAGCCTTAGCAGGCATATGTTAGGAGAAATGAACTATTTTGGTGAACACACAGGAAAATATTTCATAAAATACCTTTACAGATACCTCAGCAATTTTTTCCGCTTGCACTTATTACAAGATTTTAAGGGAAATGTAGTCTTGTAAATCATCTTTCAGGCTACACAGAAAACCATCTATAACTGCGGGTCATGCTACAGAAAAAATGTTACTTGATAAATACAGCTCTGCATGACTACAAAGGTAATAAACAACTGAGAGAAAAACAGAACGCCTCTGTATCAGGGGAAGGGATTTTTATCCCAGTAAAAATTAAACCTATTTGGTTACTACAAGCAACAGGAAGCAAACAAATATAGATCACATAGCAGATGTTCAGTAGATCTTGTGCAGTTCCTTAGGAACCACTAAATCTGCTTTTACAGGTCTGTCTGTAAGGCTTGACACACACAGTCTACATGAAACATTCATGTATATGAAACATTCATGCATATATGCAACCTATAAAACATGCTCCAGCCCATGGCTGCAGATGCCCGAAAGATGCATAGAGTAAAGCTCTGTAAAATTTGGGGTCACCTGTGGTACCAAGCAACAGAACCAACAGGAAGCAACTAAATCAAACATTGCTTTTTCCCCATCTCCACATAGTAAAAGAAATTCAAACATCATGAAAAACCCTAATTTCTGTACTTCCTAAGTGCTGCTGTCAAGCATCCAGAACCACCCTGAAATTTCTGATAAGTGAGTAATTCACTACTTGAGAGAAGCTTTAGATTTTGGACTTTACTGTGGTGTGTAAAATAATTAAGATGAAATTACTCTGTCTGAACAGGGTGCAGGAATAAAACTAAAAAACCCCATGAGCCTTATAGTAATGAGAGAGACTCCTAAGTGAACGTATTACAGATCAGAGTTATTCTCACTTAAAGTTTTCTTTAGGATGATAAAGTTTATAGGCTAACCTCATGAATGTTTATTTTTAGGAATCACTATATAGGTACTCTTTCTCTATCACTACCTAAAATTAGCCTGAAACAACTTCTTAAGCTTGGCTGATTTAGTTGACACATTCACTCAGTGTAGACAAGAACCAATCACTTTAATTTAAAACCTACACCCATTTGCTAAACTTCATTAAATAATTTCAAAATATCACATAGAATACTACTGCATGACCCACAGAAGAAAAAAAAAAAAAAAAAAGCAGCCTACAATTTCAAAATACCAAATTTGCCATGGCATTTAAAACAACATGCTTCCCTTTATTTTCTTCTGAACAACGGAGAGGGCAAGAGAAGGAAATAAAGGATAAAAGGGAGATAAAAAAGGAGAAAAAAATTTCAAATATTCCCAGTATAAGTCATACTGGTAATATCCAAACAATAGAAAAGATAAATACTAGTCACACAGCAAAAAATCTAAAATTGTTGAAGAAAACAAAAAAATGCACTTCAATGCACACTTAAAAGCAATTCAGCTGCATCAAGATGGTAAATGCTTGTCATGAATGGTATGGGGCTATGATATGACATGAGGCACAGTACAGAACTACATAAAAAATCCATCCACCATATTTACAAGTATAAGCGATTCAGCAAGTGCAGAAATTAAAAAATAAATCAAGGTTCAGCTATGATTAATCATCAGGAAAAAAAAAATCAACATCAAATCCTTTACATGACATGATGACTAAACTTTATTTTAGTAATTCCCTAGTAACTGCAAAAAAATTGCTGCAGTGCTTCCCTAATTAAGAAATATTGCTCTTGCACTTCTGACAAGTATGCAACTTTTCCAAAAACATGTTGGCTTGCAGTTTTGGAGCATATTGTCACTTTTTTACTGGCTCATCTTCAAAAAAGAGGGGAACCATTGCAGAAAATGAAATGAAATTATAACAATGGTGCACTTACAAGCAACTCACATAATATACTGGCTTGCCTGCTACAATTACCCTTTAAAACAGAAACCTTGATACTGTCAGCAATGCAAATGAAATAGCTAAGAAATCAGCTTGTTAAAATCAAGTCCAAATAAAATCTATCAACACATATCTCAGTGTTTCAAGGATGCATCTATTTGCCTTCAACACTTCTAACAGAAGACAGTAACTTAGGATCATATTACAATACCAACTCTGTGCAAAATAATCATATAGCTTTCAGGATAATGAACATGATTTTTCATCTACCAACAAAATTAATATGGGATTCTACTCTGGCTTCTGCAGACAAAGCACTGAAGTCCTTGCAACAGCAATTCTAGTAGTTTTTGCTTATTCAAACAAAATGGAAACTAGCTTAATAGAACTCTAGTAAAACATAAGAGGAGGCAAAGTAGAAAAAGAAATGAGAAAAAAAGACAATACAAGACTAGAGAATAATGTTTCTGCTTCATATGGAGGTGACAGCACTCAATTGTGGAGTCAAGAGGCTTTCCTAGTGTAAAAAGCTGTAAGGATGAAGGGATTTTGCTCTTTGCTTTTCCAAACTCAAGTCATAATTCAAATTGTACAGCAAAATTACAGATGATTTATTGATTTTTTTATTTCTATTTAACAAATTGTCAACTTTAATTTTGTCAGGGTAACATACTTGCCAGTCAGCATCACCAAGTATTAGAAAAAAAAAATTCCAAGGAAAGATCTTTCAGAGATCAATATCCCTGGTATTACAATTTCAGAAAGACATTAAAGGCATTTAAGAAGGAGATTCTCAAGTTCTCTTTTAGAAGCAAAGGCAGATGTAGGTAGAAAATACTCCAAAAGTAAGATTCTTAAACTGAAAGAACCGAATATAGGAAGTACTACTGGCTACTAAGCACTAGTAAGGTGGTCCTTGTAAAGACCACCTACTACTGGATGAGTAGGTAATGGTAGGTAATGGGTAGGTAATGAGTGGGTAATGGGTACCATGCAACTTCTCGTTGCATAGATGTGATGAATTGTTTGATTTTAACTTTCTTAATTAAATGACATATCATGTTGCTACTTTGGAGTGACTAGAAAAATCACGGTAAAGTTTTCACTAATGCATGATTTAGTCATAGGAAGTAAATAAAAACACTGTTGGCTCTTTCACTTAACCAGCTACACACAACTTATCCTTGAGCACAAACTTGCTTTTTGCTAAGAAGTAGGCTTACAAAAACTTCCTCCTTATTTAGGCTCTCATCTAAAAAAAAATCAGTTGCTACAGAGATTGCTCACTTTAAAAAAAAAAGTTAAACTAAACCAATCCTTGTCTGTCTTAATAGGCAGGCACTCTGAAATAACACAGAAATGTGTACTATTAAAAGCTGGACTGCTTTGCCAGGATTTGAATGTTTAAATATACTGTGTTCATTCTCCCAACATTTGAGTGAAGAAGGGAGAGCCTCCCTTAAGTTTTGCCTCACCAAGGCCAAAATAAACAGTGACTTTTGATCAGTATCTAGATAGGTCGGTATTTGTGCCCAAATCCCATGAACTTGCTCCAGGGGAGATTTTGGGAGTCCAGAAGGCAGCATGACCTTGTTTCTTTAACAGAAGTGTAATACGCAAACACAGAGGAGCGGCAAGAACTTGTGCCTAGAAGAGGAAGAGCTCCCATTTCATGTGTGCTCTTCTGGAGGTGAGCTGTGGGCTTCCTAAAAGAATGCATGGATGAATTTTCCGTAACCGGTGCTACCATTTCAGGGAGGTTTTAAAGCATTCCAATACCACCCATAAAAACCTTGCATAAGGGCATTAATACTGATGACAAAGTAGATTTTGCAAAGACGACGAGTAATTACAACAGCTTTACCCCAACCCCTTCAGTTAGTGCTCCTGCCTGAACTACTGCACTACGACTGAAAGGCAGGAGGCACAAATAATTCACAAAGACGTGTGCCTTTCCAGATCACCATTCAATCTCTTTTGGCGTTCACCATCTACTGTCTTCACGCTTGCAGATCCTCAGTTTGGAAAACACTGCTATACGGCCGGGAAGCTCCCTCCTCAGCCAGGAAGAGGGCTCTACTGCCAGCAGCTCCAAGAAAGCGGCATAACCCCGGCAGACCCGACCGGGTGCCTTCGGCGGGGCTGCGGGAAGCCGGCGGCAGCGGCGACCACGGTCTCCCGGGGAGGAGCAGGAAGCGAGCGCGGAGCTGCTCCCGGCCGGCCTCCCCCGACACACCCCCTCGGCAGCGGCCGCGGACACCGGGCCGCCCGCCGCCCCCCGCCCGCGGGGGACACCCCGATCCGCTGCCGGCGAGGGCAGCGGGGCCGCCCGGCCGGGGC
Source organism: Parus major (assembly GCF_001522545.3). Lineage (NCBI taxonomy): Eukaryota > Metazoa > Chordata > Aves > Passeriformes > Paridae > Parus > Parus major. The sequence goes on along the minus strand of NC_031773.1, from coordinate 25,093,777 downwards.
GGCCCCCTCCCCCGCGTTACCTTCCCGGTATTTCTTGCGCAGCCGCCGGTGGACGCTTTTCACTACCCCCGACAGCTTCTCCTGCTCCAGCTTCCGTTCCTGCTCCGGGGGGGGCGGCGGGGCGGCGGCGGCCCCGCCGGGCCGGGGCTGCGGAGCGGCCTCCATGGTGTTCCCGCTGCTCGCCGCGCACCGCCCGGCCCAGGGGGAGGCGCGCGCCGGGCCGGGGCTGCGCCGGACGGGCATGCGCGCACCGCCCCGCCGCGCGGGCTGCCGGGACATGGAGTCCGCGGCCACGCCCCGCGTCTCGGCGCTCCGCGCGCTCCCGGCTCCGCACGGGGCCGCGCTGTCAGCGGCCCGGCCTGCGGGACCCGGTATTGCCGGCTGAGCTTCCCACGCAGCGCGGCTGGAGCTGGACGCTCCGCGATGCTTAGCAAAACTGTGACACGGAAAACACACCGAGCGTCCGGGGCAGTGCGACTTCCCCTGTAGCTTGTGTGCATTACCCTGGTTCTCGGCCTTCCCTGGAGACCCCCGTGAGAGAGCCGGCTTGGAGTCTGTCGGACGCAGCGTGGCAAATCCCGTTCACCACCTACAAACGACCTTGCGGAAAAAACCTGAATTCAGAACACACCTGGGCGGCTGGGTGTCCGTGATGTGGGCGCTTGAAGAGCACAAGTCTTGTTCAGCTTTTTAATGTCTTCATGGAGCTGCTGGGCCAGCTTCTGGCATTGTTTTGGGTGGCGATGCAAGAGCAACACTGCAGCCAGCAAAACTGCCCCTTACAACGGGCGATTTTGTCTGCAGCTCTCTGTGCCCGGCCTCAGCCTTTCCCCAAATCCAAAGGACTTAAGTTCTCTCTGTTACTAATTGTCGGAAATGCTATAGACAAAGCCATTCCTTACGAGATCATAGCGGGGAAGTATGCCATGAAGCTGCTTGTTTGACGCGGCCAGAAGCTGCTAATCGTCTTCTTCGAACATGTTAAAAAACATTAAGGGGGTAGTTGCGGCTACAAGTAAATCTGTGACAAGTCTGGCAGTAGGTAGGGTTGAGATTTCATCCTGATGAGAAGTCCGTGATACGCAACTTTGTGTGGGACGTGCAACAGGTTCTTATCAGCACCATGATGGTCCTGCCAGAAAAAAAATTACAGCTAATCACAGAACACGGTCGTTTAATGCTGTTCTGATAAAATTATTTTGAAGGTGCAATTATCAAGGCAAAATTCTAATGTCCAAAGAAAAGGTTTTCATTGTTACTGACTTCAAAGTCATCCCTTTTACATTCACTGAGACAGGCAAACACTGATCTCGCCCATCACCTTGAAGTGCCCATATAATGCTCACAGGTCCAACTTTTTCTGTGCTGACATTTTTTAGAGTGTTTAAACAGCTTCATTGTATTTTGGATCTTTCCTCACTATGTTTATGTGCTATTGTGTATTTTATTGTCAGAGTATTTCCATTTTGTTTTGTTGGGTTTTTTTCCCCTCAAAATACAGGAGAATAATGGAAGGAGAATTTAAATTTTTGCTGCTAACATCAGCATTAAGAAAGAAAAAAATCAATGTAGTGACTGAGTTTTTCCTTTAGTTATGTGTTCCTTTAAGTTCTGAAACTGAAATAACTGATCATTTGTTAATGAAAAAAATATACCAGTGTATATTAATTTTACTTTGACTTGGAGAACCTCCAAGAGTAATCTTCTAGTGTGGTTTATTGTATTCCATACTCATCAAACTAGTTCAGGAAGTTACATCTGAATCAGAAATAAAACTTTATGCTGGGGTTAATTATATCTTTCTGAAATATTTTTATTTCTAATTTTATATGCAAGAAGGATTAGGATAGTGTAAAAAGAGATTAGAGTGATAATTACTAGGAACATTTCAGTTAACAGGGAGCCTACATGGTGATTAATGTTCCTTACATTTTTACATTGTGTAGGATTTGGGGAAGCACAGGCTGAGGAGGAAAAGCATGAGCCAGTGTTGTGTGTGTGGCATCATACTGGGAGAGTACTGAGGGAGGCATCTCAGAAGAGTAGGAGTATCAGAGTGACAGAAGAGAGATGGAGGCATTTGGAGGATGCCTGACAAATACTGCTGTGGCATCAACACTCCCAGTCATGAGCCTCCAGACTTGAAACTGTAGGTTACACAGTCAAAATATGAATGTGCTTGTGGTTTCGAACATCAGAAATCTAATTGTAGAATTGGAAAACTGGGGTGAAATTACACTTATGTGAAATATACTCTCTCAGAATAAGTTGCTATTTGAATTATGTTATCACTGTTGTTTTTCAGTTCACAGGATTTCTTTCTAAAACTAGCAAAGTGGTTTTAAATACGAAATAGTTTAAATTTATCACAATGAAGTAACACAGAAATTTAGTTTCAATAAGCAAGTAGGGAGCATTTATCAGATGTCAAGTCTTTCTGGCCACGCAAATTAAAGAATATTTGACAAAGAGGCATTATACTCACAGAACACACAGATATTTTCCCTGGAATATGTGATTGGAGTTGGGTCCCAGTGACAGGCTTCAAATGCAAAATGATTGCAGGAGGTGCTTCCCCAGAGCGCTGCACGGAGGCGTTGGTGAGAAATGGAGTGGGCAATTAAAGCAGGATTGGTTCTCTAAGGCCTGGTGGAACTCTCTCCTCGTGCTCTGTCAAGGTGGAGAAAAAAGATGTGTGATCTATACATTTCTTGAACACATTACAGGAAGACTCAAGGAACAAACTAAGATGAACATAAATGTATTTGTCCATGTGGCATAAGAATAGAATGAGCAATAAGGATGCATGCACTTACTCCAAGGGGATAAAGCAATAAACTACTTGTGTCCTGATAGGGGTGATGGAGTTTCACTCTTTGGGAAAGAACAGTTTTGAGCAGCAGGACTTACTACCTTAAATGTAGAAAATGGATGAATGATCCTCTATGTATTATAATGGCTTTCTAAATAAATTATAATGGCTTTCTAAATAAATTAATTAATTAAAAAAGCCAATTTAGGGAAGACTAAAATAGTTTCTTTTGACATTTCTGAAATATCTTAATGCCCATCACTTTTCATGAATAGCATTGGAGTCATAAGTCTTGGTTCAGAGACTGGGAGGACGAATAATGACAGCACTTTCCAGTACCTGTGTGGCTGGAACATTCACTGACACTGTGGGAAAACCAGTTCACATCTCTACTCTGCCCGCAGGGATCTGAACACACATCTTCACTATGAGATTATATGAAGTAGAAGTGCTTTTCCTTCCTGAAGGAAGGGTGACAGCAGCCTATATTTTCAGTCTTTCTCCCAGTGGAATTGTGGAGGAAAAGTAACAAAAACTTTGTGAGCTGTGAATCAGCAATGCTTTGCTTCCATCTTTTTCGGTGGCAGTTTTGACAATCAAGTCTTCTCAGCCTCTTCATCTCTTCTATCTTAAAGATGTTAGTTGTTTGAAAAAGAACCCAAAAGAGGATATCAAAGAGAAGACTCTGTCTAGTGTGATGACATCATCAGAAGATTCTCTAATGCAATGTAATCTGCAAAAATATTACCGAAAGCATGTAATTGTTTTAATGGAACACTGAAACATGGTGGTAATTTAAAAGGAATAAAATGTTCTTTGTTAGATGTGGAAATGGTTTTGCTATATGGATCTGAATGGCAGACAAAGAGGCAGCAGTGAAATATTTGGGTTGAAATTAAGATTTTCTTCTTCATTAACCATGGAGTCTTATAAGCCATGAAAATAAGATAATTTGGTTTTAAAAGTGGGAGTCACATCCCTGAATTTGCAATGATACGGTTATTTAGAGTCGGTCCATTATTACATTCTCCAGACTACACATTGCAGTAATTTAGTAATTAAAGTTACATAGTATTTAAAACTGCTACCCCATAACAATAATTGTGTAACTACAGATCTTGGATTCCATTTCTGGAGACTGACACATTTAAAACTACACACCAGCAGTCCTTTTACTTAGTATCCTGTGTATTTTAGTGGAAAAAAATAGGCTTGATATTGACTTTGGTTTGCATCTGAAGTCCCAATATTTATATAAATAAACATTTTGCTTTTGGAAAGCAGAGAATTTTTCTGCTGCAGGACAAATTAAAGTTGCTCCTCAAGTAGGTAGAGACACCCAGCTTGTAGAAGGGTTAAAACACTTCCCACATAGGGGCTTATTGTGGAATCTAATTAAGTATCTTTAAGATCATGAAAATTAGATACTGATAAAAGATTCTATTCATTGAAATTGTGTCTTTTACTTGCTAGCTTGTGTTGCAAAATGGCAGGAGTAGTTTTCACAGCAGCCAGCATTTCTGATAAACAGTACATTCTCTACCTCCATTCTGGCCAGCAGGTACCATCTGTGTCTGTCTTCATGGAAAGAAGCTGTTTCTTTTTAGACAGGAGGGAAAAGTTAAGAGTTTATAAATCCCTTCAGACTATCACTTGTGTAATAGTAAAGTGGGAGTTAAATTTCATGGAACTACTGAAATATGTACTGAAAAGCAGCAAAGCACTATATACCTAAATTATCCTGGACATTATGTGTATATGTAGAAAGTAAAACAAGCCTTTAATGCTGAGGACAATACACTTTCTAATAATTGCTGTATTCATTGAGACTTCTTTGCAACATGAGCATCACAAACGCACTTAATTCTCTAGTAACAAAGATCATTAAATATAAACATAATTTTTAAAAAATCAATCCTAAATTCCCTTAAAAATCTCTTGGTTTTTAAAAATAGATTTTAGTCTGAGCACATTCCCCTGTTATTTGGAATGTATGAATTATTCAATGACCAGAGTCAATATCGTGATCGCTTTAACAAAAACTACTAGCCACTCTTTCTACATCAAATTTCTTCTTAGATGATTTCTTGCTGCCATGAAAGATTAACTCATAAAATGGCTTTGATTTAGCAAGAGATGTCAAAACATCCAGCAGGTCTAACTGGTTTTCTTCCAATGTCAGTTAAAATAGTATGTGGTTTTAGCACAGGTTCATGTTTCTGTCAGCTGCTATGTAAAAACTTGCTGTGTAACTGATTCAGACACAGTAACTTTAAGAAAGTTTGGTACTAGTAGAAAAATTTTTGTTTGATTATTTGTGCATCTGAGAAACCTGTTAGTCTTAAAGATGTTCTCAATTTTGGGGTTTAAAATTCCAGCCTTCTTGTACAGGTCAGGTGTGTATAATTCTAGTACCTCTCAACAGCAATACAGGTGAACAGTAGGTCATTTTCACCTTGGGAAACACTGCAGTTTCCTGTAACCTTGTACTGCAGGTATGATAGCCTGATTCATAAACTAAGATGACCTCAAAGTCTGATTGGATTGGATGTTAAAAATTACCCAGAGAAAGGCTAAGTGCATGTGAATTTTTGAGTCAGGAAAGGAAAGAAATTTGTGAGGAATAATCTATTTCTGTGATGCCATGTTCAGATCAGGGTATGCTGTGTCATTTCACTTTTCTCCTTTCCCCTTCTAAGTCCTGGGAAGGAGTGAGAGAAGATATTTTAGGTATCTTGAGATATGACCTATAAAAGAAATACAGCTCTAGAATGAATAAAGTGTTCTTGTCTGTTCCAATGATTGCCCAACTCCTTTTAATCTCTCCTGCCTCTTGAATGCTGTCATGTGGCTTATTTGGAATTCTACTGAAGTTCAAGTCAATTTTCAGCTAAGCAGATGAGAGAGCAACAACAAAGTCTATTCATGCAGCATCAAACGGAGCTTTATCTTCAGGACAACATATTGCAGGCAGTATGATATACTTCAGGAAAAGCGAGGAATGCCAAAGCTCTAGCTTGTCCTGCACAAATGGCATTTGGCTTGTGCACAGATCATGTGTTAGGTTTGGTTAAGTCTGGCTTCAGTGACAGTAGTATCTAAGATGTTATCAATAAAATTAAAAGGGCTCCTGTTCTCTTCATCGTTCTGAAGGAGTGTGAGGCATGGTGGTTGGAAAAATGAAGTCATTAATATTAATGCTGCTTCAGAAATTTTGACTGCAAGTACACATAGGTTTGCAGTAATTTTCCCATATGAGCTCCACAGATAAATTTTATCTGTTCAAAGAATGGTTTCTTTTGACTTCTCCAGAATATCTCATAAAACAACTGTGACACAAATACTATGAAGTGAGCATCCTCCACACTAGATTTTGTCAATATTTCATCCCCATTACTATGGCTTAGGAATGATCTGATAGCAGCTGCCCTGAGGTATGAGTTATACTATAGACTGCAGAAGAAGTCAGTTCTGAAGTGCTTATTTTAAGCTAGGTAGAGTTGTGATAAAATTAAATAACCATTTCAATTTATTTAGGATACATTGATAGACTGTTATATTTAAAAACATAGGAAATAGAACAGAAAGGTATGTAGCAGTTAATGGAGACATCCATTTCATACTGATGTTCAGATTTTAGTTAACATTTTAAGTCTTTCAGATTTCTGGCTAATAAAATTATCTATATCCCCTCTCTATGTGCAAAGGTGTTCCTGGATGTTACCCATCTTATTAATGCCTAGAAAAACTTTAGACTGGAAAGTACCTCATATTTAATAAAATCCAACTATTAACCCAGCACTTCCAAGTTCACCACCTAATGATTGTCTCTAAGTGCCGCATTTGCATATTTTTTCAGCTCTTCCAAGTACTTCTTAATTTCTTCAGAGTTGTGGTTATCTAGTGAATCCCTTGTCTTTACAGAAAATATGTTCTGTTTTTCAAAAGAGGCTAAATTTTTCTAGGGATCCAGTATTGAAGTCTTCCCATTTGCCATTTTGCATGTTTCTTGAAACTAATTACATGTGATATTCTTTGTCAGAAAAGTTTTGGAACCAATGCAAATGCTCTTTATAAATGTTGATAACTTCATGACAGGGAGATGGTATAAAGAATGCTTGAATAATAAAAAAGTCTATTTTGGCTATTCACTTCTCTGCATTGCTCACCAAGGAGAAGACTTCATTTTGGAAGTCATAATGACATGACATGCTACAAAACAGATAAAATTATAAGATGGGAGGTAATGCAATAACCAGAGACTGCACTCCTGTTTGCTGAAACGTGACCAGTGGATTTTTGCTGAATGACTGCTTTAAATCCAGGAGAAATGGCTGTCAGCTACCAGGACATATTCTCAGCAGGAACATGATTTCATATTATAAAGTTAAAGTATTTACCTCTTTTGGAGTTTAACATGGTCAGAAAAATGCAGCCTGTGACCTATCACACAGCCTGACAGGCACTTGAAGTATTGCTGTCCTTGCCTTTTTAGAAGGTAGAATGGTCTCCTGGAGGCTTTTCTACATAAATAGAAACAGCATTTTCTTAGGAGACATGGAAATCTGAAGCATCAAAAAAAATGTGGCCAGTTTTCTGAAGTAACTTGTGACCTTTCAAGCTCTGTTTGTACTCATAAAGGTGAATTTTATCCATCAATACCTGAAAGGTCCCTGAACCAGAAGTAGAGGCATAACCAAAAATCTATTTTAAGAATAATATTGAAGCCAATAATTTTCTTTTTCTTTTTCTTTTTCTTTTTCTTTTTCTTTTTCTTTTTCTTTTTCTTTTTCTTTTTCTTTTTCTTTTTCTTTTTCTTTTTCTTTTTC
>NC_031773.1:24997684-25086036 GCF_001522545.3 Parus major | reverse complement strand
TTTCTTTTTCTTTTTCTTTTTCTTTTTCTTTTTCTTTTTCTTTTTCTTTTTCTTTTTCTTTTTCTTTTTCTTTTTCTTTTTTTTTTTGCTTTTGCTTTCTGTGTGAACAGGTGGGAAGAAATTTTTGGTTTAAAAATATTGCAGATGGTACATTCCTTTGGTAAAAGGCTGCATCCATTTTTTCACCATTCAGACTGAAGTCTAAAGACTAGCAGATATATCAGAAGATGTCTGATCATACTGTTGTTGGAGGGCTGTCCATGTTAGTAATTATTTTTACACAATTAACTATTTCAAAAGAAGTTGCTGTATGGGGAAAATAAAATTCTGTTGGCCTGTAAAGGGTCATTTATTAAAGAGGCATCTCAAATGAGATGGAATGTGAAAGACTTTCTACTTGATATGGACCCCAGTTATATTTAAACCATGTTTGGCAAGTACTCCTGGGGTCACTTGTATTTTCACCTTGTTCTCAGATCCAGCACGATGCATCCTATGAATCCTTGTTGACAGTTTCCTTTTCAGGCTATCTACAAATCTCATTTATTCATTATTATATGATCTTGATGTTGCTTAGGATGCCTAGGATTACCTAGGACAAATATGCATTCTTAGTTATGATTTGTGCCTGAAGTTTTTCCTTAATTTTAGTATGTAATTTGTGGTGGCCCAGCCATTGCCATTCCCATCCATGAATAGTGGAGGGGAAACCTCTCAATGACAGACGATGTGTCCAGCTGTGAACAGCAGCTTCTCTAGCCACCCCAGTGTAACCTGCAGGAGACAGAGCGGTGAGAGAAGCAAGACAAATGGCTATTGTACTTCAAATTCATACCTGACTTGCAAGTTTTGCAATAGCTGTTTCATGCAGATGGTCATGAATGGGACCATAGCCAATTTCCTTTTACTGGAAGAAACGCTTGCTTCTGGGGATTGAATGGGTCTGCCTACATTAGCAGTTAAGAGCGCTACATAAATGTTTCTATGATGTGAATTGCCCCTGCCTGTGAATCTCCTACATTTGATGTTCTTTAAGCTATATTACTTAAGGCCTTTGGAGGACAGGAACTAGACTTCTTTCTGAAGATTAGCTGGCAATTACACACTAGGGATTTTTCTAACACACCCTGAAGGTAATGGGAACATGTAATCTTTGGGATGGTGAGAAGGAATATGGAGGTTGATCCTGTTATTATTTTGAATTGTACTCCAATATAATTTCCTCTTTTATCCTGAATAAGAGAAATACCAACACAATGGTGAGCTTTTAAAGCTCTCCATTGCTGAATCTTCATTGCTAGGATTTCCTTTTTGAGTCTGTGAAGAGAGACTTTCCAAAATGCCTGTTACTGATATGTGTTAAGAGACTTCAGAAAGATTTAGCTAATCTTCAATGAGTCACATTTCTAATGGAATTTTATTTTAAACAAATTATCTTCTACCTTCTCTCCACTCTAGGGTATATGCTCAGTGACTATAATACTTGCTGTTCTGATATATCAAGTTAGCAGATCAACTGTGAATGTTTCTGAGACTCCTCTTCCTGCAGAACCTGGCACCTAAATGAAGGTGACAAGCAAATGACTATAGTCTGAGGCCTTCTTTTGCTACTGGAGATTGCTGAATTCACATGTGCTTGCTGGGTCTTGGAGATGACTGACATAAGCAGCTACCACTTCTGACAGCAGGTGCTTATCAGGTCTAAATTTGAATCTCTTAAATTCAGTGGCAAGACTCAGTCAATATGCTTAGTAAGTCACTTGTGTTCACTATTCCTCTGCATACACTCTTTTTACAACACTTTTACAAACAGTTGGCTCCAGCCTAACGCAATCAATCTTTTTTCTAACACAAAACTGGTAATGGTCATTAAATCACTTGCTGGCATCTGGTGTGTAAATGTGTAAATCTTGATTGATAAATAGGCAAGATGGCTTCACAATTTTGTAAGAGGCTGCAATTTGGACTGGAGGAATAGTTGTCAGTGTGTTTAAACTCATGAACAGTATGAGTCAGTATGTTCTCACTTAAGTCCTTCACTGTTTCTTGGGTGGTTTTATAATTTCACATAGGTAGAAGTAAGTGTAAATTTATTTATAAACATACTTGTAGAGTTGAGTCCTTAAATAAGACCAGAAGACATTGCAATCAGAAGAGAATTGTAAACAGAATAAAACAAAAAAATACCAAACCAATTTTTCAATCTTATATATGAATTATTGTCACTTTACACTGTTTTTACCTTTCCTGCAATTGTGTTTAATGTGGTCATGAGTGCTGCAGGAGCAACTTGCCATAAATCAGGCTTTTAGTCTTGATACCCTATTATTTCTGACTCCCAATTTTGTATTTTAATTGCAATGTACTTCATTTTTGAGGAGTACATAGTTTGAAATGGCAACTTTAGCAAAGTATTATTTTAAAAAACCAAAATTTACAGTGTGCCTTGTACACAATTGGAAGTGACCTAATGAACCACAGAAGAAAAGCAAAAGTTAAAACTTATATGAAATATCTTCTTTCTAGATTTCATTGGATTGATTTTAAATTTGTAGATTAAGTGAATATAATACTTCTATTCAGAGACTGTATTTTCACAAAGATATTTTTGATTTATACTACTGATACTGAATTTTAGTACTTGCAGATCTCCTGTAAGTAAAAACTGTAGATTTCTTACCAGTATATGGAAAGTGACCAAATAAATACAGTACTTAAAGACAGAAAACGAAGGAATAGAACATTTTTCTAAAGCTCATAATGTGTTTAAAATAATGAGATAATGTAAGAGTGGTCTACAATCAGAAAAAAAGAGTTGCAAACTGATTTCTAATATGCTCTAAAAACTGGAGAAGTAGAAACCAAGAGGAGGAAAGATCACATGCCAGGAACACTTAAATCCAATCACCAGATATGATCAATTAGACAACATAGCAAGGGTAAACAGATCAATGGTTCTATCTTCAGTTGAAAATGTGTGTTTATGTACCAACATTTGCATCTTTAGGACAAGCATATACTTCTTTCATGTCAGTTAAAGTTCCAAGTCTTGTCGGTGTTGCCTCTTTTTTTCCTTAAACAATTGCTTTTGTATTCACTTATTTTGCCCTTACCTGACCTTGAACAGAGACTGGCTGCCAGAAAGGAGGCAACTGCTGATATCACTCAGCTTTCCTTTCAATTTCCTGTAGGAAGTTCAAAGAACTCGTTCTCTTTCATGCTAAAGTCACAGATTCAGGTCTACTCTAATTGGAATTAAAAATAATTTCTTCTTAGAGATTTTCAGTAGCTTCATATCCATCAGGGACAGTTTCAACTGGGTAAATGCCTGTGTGGCAGCTGTGTCACTGATGGTGTCTGCAGGCTGTTTTAGGAGTGGTGAAGAGAGGCACTGTGTTCAGCAGAACCAATGCACCACAGTCACAGAAGAGCCTGTGATACGTGTGTTCTCAGCATCCATAGGTCATCCTAAGTCATCTTTAGTTTGCTGCTCTTTAAATGGAACTGAAGTAGATTTAAAGTAGGGGGTTAGAAAGCGTAAGTGAGGAAGGGACTTCTTAGGAGGGACTGTTTCAGCACAGAATAAAAGCATGTCTCTTTGCAAAATATTTTATTCTCTGATATAAAGGAGGAAATCCTCAGGAAAGAGGAAAGTGCGCTGCCACTTCCTGAGCCATTTCCAGAATGTGGGAAAGAAGGATCCATTTCAGGGTATAAACCTAAAGACTTCCACCCTGCATTGACTATTAACAGTCACTTTGGTCCTTGTGTTGGTGAATTCATCAGGGAAACTTTCAGCTATAAGGCCTGCATGATGTAGAGATGGTTGTGGTTAGCTATGAGCTGTGCAAAGCAGGCAAAATATGCTCTTGTTCTGCCTGGTATGCAAGCAGCAGCACACTGTGTGCTAAAGACTTGAAACCCAGGTTTGTCATTCTTAAGCTTGAGAAATTTTGGAAATGCTTCTTAAATTATACTTAAATTATACCTCTTGTGAAACAACTTGTTTGAAAACAAATAACTGATATTATTGGTGTTTATAAAGATATTGTCTACAGTAAACTCACCCTCCCACCACCTCCTGCCCAGAATCTAAACGTCATGCTGTTCATTTACCCTGGGGAAGAAAATAAGCTGGAGCCACAGCTGCACTGGAGCAGATGTCACAGCCATACTGCTCATTGTTTTTACATATATATATTAAAAATCCTATTTACATAGAGAAGCAAGACACTGGTATGGTGTTGTCTGAGCTATGGAGATTGAAAGCCAGCACCCATGGATGAAGGTCTAATGAAATACAATTATACTGTGTGTGTCTAATAAATGTAATAGCAAGTTTAGCTGATACACAAGTGCATCAGTTCTTGAAAACACAAGTGGAAATTTAAAACCAAATCTTTACAGTGAGACCTTGTCTTCCTATTAATGTGGAAGAGTGTGAGTGTGAGCAGCTTTCTTGAGGTTTATAAGCACAGTGAAAATATATGACACTCTCAGAGAAATGTGCCATCAGTGCCTCATTGATTGTGTGCAATTACATTATATAATATCTGGACAAAAATGAGTTAATTACAAAATCATACTCAAATCCTGTTTCCTGCTCCCCACAAGCAAATGCTGCCTATGTTCAATCTTTAGGTTTGGTTTGTGAGTTAGAAGTCACAAGGAAAGTTGCAAATTTTGGGGGGGAGCTGCTAGAGAAGTACAAGAACACACTTCATACATTTTTCTGGCTTGATGTAGGTAGGTGTAAAAGGATCCAAAGGCACTCTGAGTTCCGGGGAGAAAAGTCTTGGGAGAGACTAAGCGTGCTGCAATTCAGAGCAGCTGTGGGATACAAGAATTCTGGGATTTTCTCTACCCGCTTTCTCCTCACTTAGTTTTTAGCTGCTTTGCAAAGTCTAAGTTTCAGTGATTGCTGTCCTCAGCTGTCCTTGGCATTATGTCTTATTGACGAAACTTGTAGGAAGAAGCCAAGCTCCCTCTTTCCGTCTGCAGTTACATGGCTCAGGTCAGGGCTCAAAGGCGAATTCGCTCAATGCTGACAGGAGCAGTATGCAAAGAGTTTGTTACTTGCTGTGAGTCACCCACCCAAGCTGCCAGAGAGAAAAAGATCTTTTTGTATTTTCTGCGTGCTCCTGGCTCTTGTTGCTGTTGTGAGACAGGAAAAACAAATCCTTTGACTGTTTTTATTTTTAGATACATTTGCTCCTCTTGCCTTATTCAGTATTTGACATCTATAAAGCACTGGGAAACAACTGCCTTTCCTACCACTTTCACAGACAGACCAGATTCTCAGGAGTGTTTGGAAAGAACCTGTGGATGTCATCTACCCCATCTCCTGCTTGAAGCAGAACTTATCCTGGGACTAAATCAAATCATCCATGGCTTTGTCTAGCCAAGTCTGGAAAACTTCCAGGGGTGAGGATCCCTTTGCCTTTATCAGCATGTGCAGTATAACATGAGTAAAAACAAGCTGACCATAGTGTTTTCTTTTTCACGAGTTTGCTGCTTGGTAGAAATGCAATCAGCAGAAGAGAGACTGCCTTTCAAATCAGGAAGCTAAATTTGCAGCAATTAACTTTGTGCATAAAAAGTAAATTATGTTGTCAAGTGGGTTTTGTTTTATTTTCTCGATTTTCATGAAGCATCAACTTTAAGAATCATATCAACTAAGAATGTCATCTTACTCTGCTTTATGTGTAAGTTTGTGATGTTATTGATTGCAGAAATACAATACAAAATGTAACTTCAGTGTACTCCAAATTTAATGGTATAGTGCCCTTGCCAAGCAGAAGAAAATGGTCCCCTTGGTGCCAAGCAGGAATTTTCCAGCTGTGTGGGGCTTGGAGGGAAAATGGAGATAGTAATGAAATGCTTCAGATAGGAGTTGTTAATGAAAAGGTTCTGGAGCAAAAGATAATAAAGCAGTAGTTCTTATTTCTACTCTGAGGTGTAAAGAATGGCAGGATTGTAACAGGTGCTTGAAGGAACACTTAACCTTTCTCTGATAGCACTGGAGCCTCTGGCTCTGTTTTGGATTTTTTTTATGTTCTTCTCTATTTCCTCTCAACCCACAGCAAAGGGTTTCTGAGAAGTAATTATAATAGGATTACTGTGTGGTGGGAGTAAATGTGCTTATTTGCAGTGTGACTAGAGAAGATGGAGTTGGGAGAGTAGGGGGATATTCTGTTGGATTGTCTGAATTCTCAAAATTCTGGGTAAGAGTTGATTGAGTTGGTTATTTTTACTTAAGGCCAGTTCCCTAATCATAAGTTGCAGAAATGCAGAGGAAGACCTGAGGGTGATGGAGAGCAAATGAGACAGGAGTTCACAATGTGATGAAGTTGCAAAAAATTAGTATTGTACCAGATATATAAATAGAATGTGACTTATAAGGACAGAAAAATAATTCTTCTTCATGCAACTTTGCTTATGCTTAGGAATACTGTGTCCAGGCTTAAAAATATTTTGGAAATTTGATGGAATCCTGGACAGTTGACAGTAATCCTAAGGTCTTGAGGAATCATTCCTGTGGAATTAAAAAGGAATTTAAGTATAAAAAGAAAAAGCTGAGGTTTTACTCTGGTTCTTTATCCTGGAATAACCTATGATATTTCAGTCATGTGAAACTGTTGCTGATGTAAAACAAAGAGAATGTCCTGAAATGAAAATAACTGTCCCACCATTTAATTCTAAATGAGCTTTGGTGATTTTGCCCTCTTTCAGGAGTGTTTTTTGTACCATTTTAAGCCAGCGAAGTATTTCCTGTATCACAGAAAATTGTCACAGATGCATCAAAACCAGGATGGTAGGAGGCACTAAACACCCCCATATCAGCTTGTCTGCCAGCAAATCTTAAAAATACAAGTTATTCTTTTTCCATAATTTTACAACATGTGAGTTACTACTCCTGAGCAAACCTAAATGCAGACTGCATATTTCTTTCCATTTATAGCCATGCATGGAGACAGCAGTATATCAGTCATGAAAACTGCTTTACCTAAAAACACAGGTCTAGAACTAAGTATTAGTAAATGGGTAGAATACTAAAGACCAATATGTTTGCTAGCTTGTGGCATTAGCCATTTGCTTAGGGTAGTAAGATGTTAACATTGTGGATTAAAAACAGGCAAACAGCTGATGATGTCATTAGGAGCTGCCGGATTGAATGCATCTACTAACTCCAAAGAGCTTCAAGGTTTTCACAGGCTTTCATCAGTTATCACTGTTTACAGTGGTTTTAATATGTAATGCATAAAAATACTGGATCTATCTATAAGGTGAGACCAAAAAAAAATCCCCAAAACCTAAGCTCTGTATTTGTCCAATTGCTTTACAAATAATTTGGTAAAAGCAGACCCTTACCTAGTCTGACTATACGTCTCTAATATATCTTCTGGAGATAAAAACATCATGGATGCCAAACACCGACATGATGCCAGACATATTTTGATGCTACTTTAGTGTACAAGTAAAGGTTATGTGGCTAATGCCAAGAAAAATATACAGTCTTTAAATTGCATGCTAATGTAACAGAGTTTTGCTCCAAACTCCAAAAGAAGGAGCTGAAAAAAAATTGATATTTGGAAGTAAAAATCTTTGCTTCTAGGTCTAAGTAGTTAGTAAATAATAATCTCTTACTAAATAGCCAATGGGAGAATTAAAAACTCTTTTTGTGAGAAGTTTCTATGTAAGAAAATGTTGAAAAGCTGAGCAAAGTTTCAATTACCGACTTCTCCTTTTGAGGAGGATATTTTTCCTTAGTTAACAAATATTTGTGAACATAATCAATCATAAGCTTCCTTTTACCTTATTTATAAGGAGAAGTAACATTTATGTTAGGTGCATTCAGACTCTACTGCCATCCTTTTCCCAGCATTTCCTCTATTACACACAAGCTACAACAAAGGCAGGGATAATATCATGAAAGATCTGTTACTGGTGATACCAAGTGGGAGCTTTCAGAAAGTAAGAATCTTGTTGCTGTTTGGTATTTTGTGTCCTTGAGGTGCCCATGCATCCCTGCTGATGGCTGAATCCCAGACAGGGGGGTTGTTCTCCTGACTTCTTCAGTGCTGTCAAAAATACATCTCATCAAGTACAGAAATTTCCATGAGCATGTGACCTATCTTACCTTCACAGTTTTACTTCTCGCCACAAAATAAATACATTAGGTTCAAGGTCACCTTCCTCTCCTATAAGGCCCTTAAAGACATTTTATGGGTTAGGACAACAGCTCTCAACCCAGGTATAAAGAATCTGACTATGACAACAGAAAAGTCAGGGGACGAGGCAGCTCTTTCCTGGACACTGGTCCAGGATGACTTCTGATCTCATTACTCTCTGTGCTAGACAGATGTGGAGCTCAAGGCCTGCCTTCATGTATAAAAGCTCATGGACCTGATGATGAATGAACACATATGCAACTTTTATTGCAAAAAATAGGATGGACTGTGTACATGACAGATGCTGTGGTTTGTGGTTTTTCATTTTTGTTTTTCTTTTGTGTTATGATTTGAAAGCATGGCACAAAAAAATGACAGAAAAACCTGAATGGTGCTGCATAGCCAGGCCTACTGTTAGTGGCAATTGTCTTTTTTCAAAGGTGTGGTGTAAGGCAGAAGCAAGGGTCCTGAGCTATAAACGTATAAATATCTGCTAGGTATGTGGATGCATCTTTCTGCCCCTTCACACTGCATTTGCATGGGGGCCTTGTGACCTAGGAGGCCAGTTCAGATGAGGTTCTGTTTCTTGGGTTTTATGCCTTTTCATATGGACATTTTTTTCTGAACAGTGGCTTCCTACTCATTCATTGTCCTTTGGCGTGAATCATTTGCCAATATTTGGAAGCTCTCCTGGCTTCCTTCAATGATTATCAGATTTTGATAATCCTTGGTCATTATATTTTGCAACTCTGTTAGCTTAATTTCCCTAACACAGTATACAAATAGACTTCCACAAGCAGCTTTTTAACTTATGGTAGCCAAGTATGACTTTCCAACTGGTTCTGTACAACACTAAGCCCTGCATTTGCTCCCAATGAACAAAATTTGTGCTGTCTGCTGGGTTGCTTTTACCCTTTAATAATGCAGAGATAAAAACATCTATGCCTCTACCAATTGCCTGGCCATCAACTGAGAAATCAGAGAAACATTTTGACTGAGCTGGCTTAACTGCTTACAATATTGACTTTAACCTTAGGCAGGAGCTTCTGCTTCAGGTGTCATCATACATGGGAATATTTAATTGCTCCTTCCTTCATCTGAATGAAAGGCACTTACCAGACTTGTGTGAGTAATGGATATTGTTGTGGGGCAAGCATAAAAATCAGATTTAAAATTGTTTGGATTTACTCCACATTAAATGTATCATTCTGACTGGAAATGAAACTGTAATTTTGGAATGACAATTGTTTTAATTAAAAAACCATTAAAACTTAATTCAAACCAGTTATAATTCTTTCAAGATTTGCCTTTCTGCTTGTAATTTCCGATCTCTAAAAATGTTTTCTATATTTATATGTACTGATAAATTAGGTGCAGTCCTTCTTATGAATGCTAAAATTAGACTTTTGGGGATAGTTTGAAAGTGTCTTTTTCTACCTGACATTAATTTTCAAATCCATTTTTTTTGAGGTGGATTTATTTTCTGATTCCTTCTTTCAATGATTGCTCTCCCTAAATACACAAAAAGCAGTCAAATTCTTTTTTCCCAGTGCATCATTTAAATGTGAAGTTCTTCATGTTTTCCTTTACTTGAATTTTTCTACTTATATTAATGGCTCATTTTCTCTTACATGATGCTTGGATTCCAGACTCAGTTCAATATCAAATAACTGTAATAATTTCTCAATAATTGTTAATTTCTGCCCCAATCCTCAACCTATTACTCTTTCACATATGTATGTGGTAAAGCTCTTCATAATCCTCTTACCCATTTTCCCAGCATTACTAACATGGATTCCTATTTTTGATGTTCTTGCTCTTTCTGAAGTCCTTGAAATTTGCTTCTTGGAATATAGCTGTTTACATTCTGAAAATAGATCTTTTCATGTTATGCCAAGAAAACGGTGATAATTTGGATTAGTTCTTCAGAAAGGTGGATTCTCCCTTGCTTGAAATCTTTGATCCCAGGATCATAAAATTGTAGCCTGTGTAACCTTGAAGGTTTATGCTAGCTTCGACTCATGATCAGAAAAAAAATATGCAGTTGGAGATTCCACATCTATTGTTAACTTTCACAGGTTTCCAGGGAAAGATGTGAGGTTTAGAGGTTTTAGTAGACTAGACGAGATACTCACTCATACACCTAAGGCCTATGATGATACAGTTATGTTTGCTGTTTTCTGTTGATGGTCTGTCAGTGGGGCCTTGGAGTTTTTCTGATATGCAGGTGAACTCCTTCTGTTTTGCTTTTTGAAGCTTTCCATTGTTTCTAGTTTTCTAAGTGGTATGGTGATTTTCTCTGAAGATATGATCTGGTACCTTTATTCTTGCTGTAAGCAAGACTGGCTTTGTGTGACTTTGCATGCTAAATTCTGTATAATCTTAATGTACTCTATAAACAGCTCATAATCTAAAAAGAATTGAGATGTATAATGTTGATGTATAATTCATGCATTCATTTATGGAGGGTGCAATATGCACATGCTAGCAGTTTCCCTGTGGCCAGCAAACTGAATGGAAAATTGTTTTGACTTATGTTCAGTGTAGTGTATAGTTTAGTAATTTTCCAAGATAAATCTTACTTGTCAGAGGAAGAGGTGAATTACTATCTAAAGTAGAAAGTAGGACAACAAAATCTATATTGTGTCAAAGTCATTAGTCCAATCAGAATATGAACAAAGAGGAACCTTGGAAGTGCTAACCTTGTCAATCGTAAAGGAAAACAACCTCAAAACTGGGATTAATCACCCATTGATTATTTAAATGTTTTGAGTGTCTTCTTTTATCAAGTGTTTTCAACTCATACGAGTGGTGTCTGACAAAATGAATCAGGAATTCTGATGGATGATTGGTTTGAGATAAGAGAATAAAATCATTATGTATTAAAATCATATTAATTTACTCTTCAAATTTGTGAGACTAATGGGAAAAGCAGATACCAGTCATATTCTAGAACATATACAGTATTTTTCCTGGGTTGTTTAGCAAGGAGGCTATCTATATATTCCATATTAAATTAACCAGATCGTTTGATTTTAAAAGTACATTAGGAATGAATGCAAAGTGTTAACAGGAGGAATAAAGAGTATTGTGGGAAAACCACTTGCAAATGTTTGGGGAGATTTTTATTTCTGTTCTTTTTATTTGTGCTGGGTTTTTTGTTTTGTTGGGTGGGGTTTTTGTTTGTTTGTTTGTTTGTTTTGTTTTTTTGTTTGGTCTGTTTTTCCTTTTTTAAATTGGTGTGTGTTGGCTTTCCTCAACATTTTGGGTTTGGTTTTTTGTAATCTGTTATTTTCTCCTGTGAAAAGGTTTTCCTATTTTTGGCTTTTTTCCTTTCTTGCTTAAATTTTCAAACTATTTTTTTCCTTATCCACTTCCTCTCTTTCCCATCCTCTCTAGCTCCATTACATTGAAAAGTCCTTGTCTCTGTAGCTTTGTCTCTTTGAGGTCAGACATGACCTTTGTTACCTTTCTTTCTATTGCTCAGTGTTTGTAACAATTTAGAAATGCTTATTTCCACTCTGATTCACATCTTATTCATCAATGTTAAAGTCAGTTATTAGAGTATGACAGGGGTTTACACTGGTACATTATTCTGTAAGTATTACATCATCCCAGTGTGGGCAGATACCTTGTTCTGTAGCTGAGGACTCTGGAACAGGAACTTCATTCCTTCTGTCAGCAGCAGAGTCCAGTTGGAGCTGGTCTTGGCACAAGTCTCCTTCACTGAACTATTAGTGTTTATTCCTTTAGACTGAGCTGTCTACTGGTCAGAATAGAGGTTATGTATACTTACAAGTGGCTCCTGCAGCTTTAGCAAGGAGCAGGTGGTGGCACTAACAGCCCTGGAAATTTCAAAATTGGTTTCAAGCTGCCTTCAAGGAACAGAGGAGTTTTAGCTATAAACTGCCCTTTCAGCCCTGCCTGGCTACTTGGGAAAAAACTAAAATGAATTTTTCAGAGAACTCTTTGTCTGTTAAGTACAGAACATTATGAGATCTATGAACACACCTGAAGTGAATTTTAATATTTCTAGCAACTCTCAAGCAGGAGAGTAACTCAAAGGTCAGCTCTGAAATGAGTCTGGCTTGGGAAGGCTTAGGAACACCAGATTCCTCTTGTGTGAGCTTGGGTGAGGTAGTGCTAATGTCAGATAGAGCAGCCAGGTTTCCTACATTGGAACAGAGTGCAAAAGAATATATCTCAGTGCTTTGGAGATAAATCTCTGGGGAGGTTTTGTCCCAGTTTTGCTTCTTTTGTCATTATGGGGCATGTGAAATTAACCACTACAATAAGCAAAACAATGAAGTTTAAGAAATAAGATCTCTTCTGTAAACACTTTTGTGGGACTTCTTTTGGCCATGGGCTTTCTTCCTCCTGCTCATGACAGCATTGGCAGCGTAAGACTGCTGGTATTAGATAAGTACATTAGTACTTATGGTGCATTAATTTTAATGAGCTGACCAGTTTAGGGCAGCATATGACTACCATAACTTGGATGAATGAGGAGATCTGAATGTCTTTGTCAGAGTCCTGTCTGGGGCAGTTACTGTGCCCATGGTAGACAAGCAAGTATAGGCTAAAGCCAGAGCTGTGCTGGCTCATGTCCAGCTATGTGAGCTCTTCCAGAACTGTATCCTGTGTGCTTCTGCCACTGGGGTGAGAATGAGGGGAGTGAATGCAAATCTCCCTGCTGGTCAAAGCAGGCACAGCCTCAGTGAGTTCTCAGCTGGACTAATTGTCCATTACAAACATGCTTTGACACTGGTCCACAAGCCCTGTTTTCCTCTGAAGGGGAACACCTGAATATCTGAGCACACTCCTTTTATATAAGGAAACAGTGGATGGTAAAACCCAGGTATTTTATAGCTGGAGATACCTTAAGACTATACGATTCTCTGAACATAAATTCAGCCCCTGCCCCATGAAGTAAACAGTTCTTGTGTAAGCTAAAGCACAGCACAGAAATAAAATAAAAAAGTATCAGGGAGCACAAGCTGGCAGTGAGAATAATGGACAATGGTATAACTGCCAGCCAAACCTGCCCAGGTTCTGTGGGAATTTCTGTGGAGGAGAAGTTTTAGGTTTTAGAAGACTTTTCAGACTTTTTTACTGATGTGCACTTGGCTGATGAGTAAATGTTCAGCAGATTTTTGAAAATTTGGCAGACTTTTATACTGAAATCCATTTGTACATGAAGGAAGCATGGGGGGGCAGGGAAAGCAAACTATGAAAACCTTAGAAGTAGCTGCACAGAAACTGCTTATGAAGTTAAGAAAGGGGGGGAAGTAAACCCCAGGCACAGTGGTAGAGCAGAGAGTTCAAGAGTTTAGCATAAAAAGAATGATGAAAAGGAGAAGAGCAGGTATTTAGTCACCACTTGTCATTTGTGCCCGTCACAAATCGTACAGGTATCCTGGAGACAGGATTTTCTGCCCTATGGCACAGTGGTGGTGGAGTGGGCAGGTGGTGAAGGGCTGCATTTCTTCCCTTTCTTCCTCCTCCTCCTCCTCCTCCTCATCTGTGCTCTCCATAGCAGGGGCTCAACTACCCCTAGGCTCTGCTCCCACCACAACTGCATTTTTCACCTTACAGAGCCAGTATGACATCCCCACCACCTGGAATGGCTTTGGCAATGTATTTTCCCACTGTTTGCAGCTCCACCTCCAATAGCAGTTGTCAGACATTCTCTTGCCCCTTTTGTGATCCCTCAAACACCCCTGCAGAGTGCTATGGAACACTGTCAAGAAGAAGAGTTCATTATACCCACTTTACCCAGACATAGTGACTGTGCAGAAGTCACTAAAGTCCACAGAAGCAGAGAACAAGTACACAGTGTTCTGAAAAGTAATTAGTCACTGTATGTGAAATACCAGTGAAACCTTAAAGGGAGAAATTGCTAAATGAATCAGTCTTGAAAAAGTACACCCATTTAATCAAGCAAATTTAAAAATCAATCTGGTTCATCTGGTGCAGATCTGTAATGTAGGCTTCTATCAATCCTTTTAACCCTTGTGTATATCAATTTTGCTTGTGTCGGTAAGTTACTGATGATGTGCAGGTATTATAAAGGGCTTAATACCCATGAATTAGGTGCTCCAGTGCCCAAATTCTAAGTGCTTGGAATAAATTGCAATCATGTATTAAAGCATCCAAGCTCCTTGTTCAGGCAGCAGGAAGAATTAAGTGCCTGAGATGAGGTTTGAACCAGTCCTCGTGCAACAGGAATCTCCTCTGATTTAGTGATGGGGACGTTGAGTACAGAGTTATGTCTGAACTTTTGCTCCTTTTTGGAATTTTAATGTCTAGCCTCAAAAAAGAGGTTGTGAGCTTGTAACAAGAACTCCAACCCATTTTTGGATGTCTGCAAACACACATAATTTCAGGAGCCTTGCCTTCTGTCTGGTTGTGCTTCCCACTTTCTGCATAACAGCTGAGCAGACGGAGCAGTTGCCCAGAGGAGGGGAGCAAGCCCAAGGTATCAGCTTTCTCAGCCTGTCAAACTGCACTGGTTACTGCCTGTTTCACCAGGGAGGCACCTCCCGCCCCTTTGCAGCTCTGGGATGCCAGGGAGCGAGGAGCACAGCCATGAGGTGTTTGGAGAGCAGATAGCTGTGAGTCTGGGGTGGCACCACAGAGGTGGGGAGCCTCCCCAGAACAAGAAAGTCACAGGGTTTTAGGTAGTGAATGTGAACCAACATGCAGCACATCAAGTTTTCAGGGAACAGGACAACTGGTTGGAGGCACCTGCCTCTCCCAATGTACAGCACTGATGATTCTGTGCCTTATCCTGATCTCCCTTTAGAGGCAAAGGACTAAGGATTCATTTTAGAATGGCCACAAATTTACTTAGACTGATGTCTGAGGCCTTGCCTATGCAGATATTTGGAGCTTTCCTTTTTTTACATCTCCTTCGTGTTCATGTTGTGTTTTCATTTGTAAGGTAAAGCCCTGCTGCTGCATTCAGGTGGCAAAGGGGGGATGTGCAGAAGAGGAAAGGCAAGGCAGATTGAAATAAGGCTCAGGACTGCTGCTACCTGCCCCCCTTGTGTGTCATGTATGTGTCTGAAGCAGTGCTGTCTGGGGAAGAAACAGGACTGAAAGGAAAAAAGCACAAGGTCAACCTCATACTGGACCTAGCAGATCAGCACAATTTCTGTGTGGGAATGGATGAGAGATTCAAGTGCCAGGTGGAGAGGTTTACAGACTAAACAACGAGGCATCATTTTGCCTTCAGTGATTATTGAAAGCATATGCAGTTTGACCTTAACAAAGCAATCGCAATGCTGTTTTCATCAAGCTCATGGAGAGTTTTGGTTAGAGACCTCTTGGAGAGTGCTGTGTTAGTCTGATGTCTAATTGAGTTACCTGAGTCTAATTCTGTTGTAATTGCCTGGGGGAAGTAGAAGGGGCTGGTTAGCAATTAAGATTTGAATGTTATTAAGAGAGTTTGAAGGGCATATGTAGTCTAAGGAATCTATTTAATTGATAGGAAAACAAAGTAAATATCCTCCTGGCTCAAATTCTAGCTGTATTCTCTCTCCAGGGAATTCAGTTTTCTATTTTTACTTTTGAAAGGTCAGGTCTTTGCAGCCTGAGGGAGGGCTGGCAGAATCATCCTGTGAGAAGCTGAAATCTAGTCTGCAGCTCTGACTTTCCACAAAGAGGGGCTGGGTGATGAAGGGGGAGACACCCTCTTCAGCAGAACAGCTGTAATTCATTTAACAGTTAGGTGTGACATCAGTGTTTAGATGTCTCAAAATCTAACTGCTGTCTTCCAGTACAGAGAGTAACAGAAGAAGAAAACATCTTAGCAGAAAGGAACAGTAAGGACTGATAGATTGCTTTTAGCTTCACAGTGTTTTTTCAAGAAGAGATGAACTCCCTTCTGGAAATCATAAAGGAAATGTTATATAAAATTTTTGCTGTGTGACCCCATCTAGTTCATTTTTGTGAACTTCAGCTCACAACTGACCTGAAGTACTGAGTACTACAGAGTCACAAGGAGGATGTGGCAACCTTCCCTTTGCAGATTACTAAGTCTTCATGACTGAATGGTTGCTCCAGATGTTTGCGATAATGCAAAAAAATAGCCAACAAACCAACAGCACTATTACATATTAAGAAAATTCCTATTACGTTTTTGTTTCTCCTAAATTTTTTAAACAATAGAGAGGATGGAAACTGTTACTTGTGAAACTGTTTAAACTGCAGCCAAAACATAATCCTGTGGTACATTTTGGATTTATGTTTGTCAGCCCTATAAACAGCTCCTGTATAGGCAGTGCATTCGCTGAGCCTAGGAAGTCTTATGCTACTGAAATGACTTTTAGGATGCTGAGGCTTGTTTTAGTAAGGTAGCAGTGACTTTACAAGAAGCAAAATTGCAATTTATAATAGAAGCTGCAGAGTTCAATTTCCCAGAGTTTGACACAGGGCAGGTCTGTCTTTGTGATCCAGAGGGACTCTGCTTGTATGACCTGAAGGGCAGACCATTGTCTACCTGTCCTCAAGAACGAGGCACTGGTATCAAAGCAGAGCTCTGTGTCCTTAATGGGCTCTTTGAAGCCACAGCAGCAGAGAAGGTGAAGTACTGCAGCTCCCTCCCTCCTTCTGAAGAAAAGCCAGCACAGCACGACTCTCTAGAAGTTACATGTATAAAAGTAAAAAACTAAATATGATTTTATGGAATTCACTGCTCTTGGAGAGCTCCTGTTTCTGTTGAGTTGCCTTATTTGTCACTGAAACTTTAACTGTAAAGCCCTGCTCTGCTTTTGATAACATTTGTCTGGTCTGCAGGTGGAGAAGCCTGGTGTTGCCTTCTCTACCACTGCAGTCACTTGTGCAAACAGAAAGCAATACTTCCATGATGTTCATGTAAATGAATACACAGTGTGAAAAAAAAAACAGCAAAAAATTAATTTAACTTACAGTGACTAGAGATTGACTGATGCTTTAGTTACCCCATTTGTTAAGAGACTCATGTAGCCTATTTTCATACTGTTTTGGTGGTTTAATTCTGCAGGAATAGCAACTAATCTAGCTAGTAGGAGTAATTGCCAAAATGGAGAATAACAGAATATTGAAAAATATTGGTGAAGCGTAGTACTGAATTCCTGTCTTCACATGGGATAATTTATTGTCTGATTTACATCAGTGCAATCAAGGTTTAAAAAAAGCCCAACAAAACAACATGACTAATCTATTGAAATAGTTCATTTTTAATACTGACTACTGGCAGAAAACTACTTATTAATGAGGTTCAGGATGTCAATTGTTGTTGAAATGAATCCTTGAATAGTTTTGTATAATGTGTTGAAGAAAATCACAATCTGTTTGCAACATATTTCAAAACAAAAAGAGATTAAATTAATTTCACATGTTACATTTCTTTCCAGAAAGCTCCTGGCCCTAATAAGCATATCCTACTGGTCTTTTATTTTTTCTTCCTGGTAAAGGAAGACCTACCTAAAATAGAAATTTAATAAGAAACTGCAGTAGAATATTCTACTAAGTACTGCAATAATAATACGGCTTCTTTCCCATGAGAAATAGGTACCAAATGTTAACATTAAGGACTTCTGTTCTTTGGTGTAACTTTACTCTAATGTATACTCAAAGATAAATCAGCCAATCACAATCCTGTTACAAATCATCATTTTCTGTGTCTTTTCAGTTTGATCCTTACTCACTTATATCAATTTATTACCTAGTAGTTAAATTATTAGAACTTGTTTTCAGAACTGTGAGGGAAAAAAGCCTATTCTGTTTTCTCTCTAGTCATGCTTCAGCCTTGCAAGTTCAAAGCAACCCTCTGGGTTGTACTTATACCTGCAGACTTAATGCTGGATGAGAAAAAGTGTGCTTGTGTTATGGTGGAACAATCTTCATAAGGGTCTGAAGAATAACTCCTGGCTTGACTTACAACCAAACTTGTGAAGTTATCCTTTCGGTTAACAGCCAAGGCACCAAAGTGCCTCTGGGAATTCCAGGAAGTTCCTGCTGAGCACTCAGAGTTTACTTTGAATGTTGTGAAATGTAGATGCCAAAAAGTAAATAGTGCTAATGAGCTTTCATAGTTTTGTACATAGCTGATGAACTGGGGTACGGTATTTCAGACTGGCACTGCTAATGTTAATAGTGATGGAGCAAAGTCATACATTGATGGAACACTTATGTTCTCTCATGGTGGCAGGTAAGATTTGAATTCAGTGTCTTTGTAGAAATCACCTTCATTTTAGTGTCTGTGTTTCTTGAACATGCAGGAGTTGCCTTGGAAAAGATACACAAGAGCCAGGACACAGAGTTATGGGCGTGCCTAAATCATCCAGTTAAAAAAAAATAAATTGCAGATTTTTTTTGGTTAATATTTGATTTGGGGGAACTCAGTTATTTCTCTCATGGCAAGAGTTCCCGTGTCTCCAAAAAGGAAAAGGGAAAAGGAAGCTCGAGGCACGAGCATACCTCAATCCCAGCTTTGAGTTATTGTTTATCTTCATTTGCCCTTGCTCAAGCTGTAGGTGCCCCCTGTGCCGCCTGCCGGGGCCGTGCCGGGGGCTGCAGGCGGCCGCTCGCCCATCCCGCGGCGGTGCCCACGGGACTCCCGGGGCTGCAGGAGCTGGTCCTGTGCCTACACTCCTGTTGGAAGGCTCCAGTGTGGCCACTGTCACAGAGAAGGTGAAAGGAGATGGCCAGAGATAAGGATTAAGAGAAGATGAGGAAAACCAACGTCCTCAACCCTGGAGTGGGGTTAGGACATGGGGAAGCGTGGCCAGACATGTGGGCACCTGTTTGGTCAGGAGGGCTGCTGGCATAAACTCTGTAAGATCATTTGGCTGATGTCTTGGGTTTGGGCCATTTCATATATTTTGATTTGTCCTGGCTTTCCTCTATTTAACAAAAAAACCAGCTGGTTTAATGCTGAAACCTATTTAAATTGCCGATACTTTTTATATCCCTCACTATTGAAGAATCAATGTGAAGTTACCCCACTCTAATTATTTGGTAATATTTTGTTTGTTTGTTTTCTTTCAGCACTTCCAGTTGTGCACTACTAGCAAAACCTACATATAATTTTATCTAGCTTTTTTAATTTGTCATTTGCTCTTATAGTTTATTCAGTAAACTCAAATTGCTTTTTGTTTTAATTGGGTCTTATCTGCACTCTGCTCTGGCCAATTTTCAGCCAATCACCTAAATTGCTTTGTGCCCTAATAAGGATGACTGGTTCATAAAGGGTAGTATAACATTTGTTTTGTACCTCAGATTCCCCTCAGCTTGTGTAGAAAATTAATTCAAGAATAAGCATATTTTACATCTGATTCTAGCAGACACCAGTTTGCCAGAATGTCTTGCTAGCTAAAAGTAACTGGGAAAAGACTGTTCAGCCAGGCTCTCTCTTCAAACATTTAAATCTTTTTCTTGCCATCACCCATCTAACAGTAAACTTTTCTGAAATCAGTTTTTGGAACTTTTAAAACTTTTCTCAAGCATGAACTGAACTTTCTTGGTTTACTGTCTGGGTTGGTTTTGTTGGCATAGAAATCTGAGGTTGCTGGGGTTTAATGGTTCTGTTTTCTAATTAACAAACAACTGTTGCCATATCTCTTCAGCTCAGACCTCTCCCACTCTTGGATCTGTGTTGTTAGCTTTTAATGACTTAAGTAACCTCATATATTTTATTATATCGTGGGTAATAGGCACTTCAAATACTCCAATGCAGTTATATTAAATCTGCTGATTCTTGTTCTAAAAAGAGCATATCCTTGTTTCTAACTTCTCCAGGCTTATAAGAAAAAGTACAGTGAAACTCAAAAGGGGTACATCAAAGGGATACATTTTGGTATATGAATATAACTGGTTCTATTTAACTTACATAAAAATTATCTAGAGATCATTTGTGTGTGACACATAAGAGAGAAGGTAATAGAACAGTAAAATTACAGTTTGTTTTCAGATAACACCCCAGAAATATTGGGAAAGAGTTTGGAGTTTGATGAGTTTTTTTGATTTTGGGGTTTTTTTTGCAAATGAAGTAAATCTATATGTTTACATTACAAATGAAAGTTAAAAGTGATGTATTTATGGGAACAGAGAGATTGTGAGGTGTGTTATAACTTGGTGGCTCTGGAGAGGTGGCTTAGCTGTTCTGTTTGGCTCTTTCCAGCTCGGCTGGGCTATCTCCATAGGGTCTCTGTGTGTCAGGGCCTGGTTTGGATGGGTGTTGGGCTTCAGAGCCCTCTGGGACCAGCCAGCTAAAGCACGGAGCACATTAAGCCATGCTGGCACCTCCCTGCCAAGGACAAACACCTGCTCCCCAGAGCCACTCCCGTTCTGTGTTCTGTGAGGAGCACCCTGCACAGCGTCCTTCTGTCCTCCACGTCCAGCTGTGCTGTGGCAACTGGCTGAGCACTCAGTGCAAAAGGGGTTTGGGGGCCACACCGAAATTCTCAGTCCTTTCCTGCTCAGCAGCCATTCTGCTCTAACAGGGACATGCACAGGCAGTGTTGCATGTGGTTTCTTCCTCCTTACAGATCCCATTAGCTGGGACTGAAATGAGCCTTCACTGAGTCTTCCAGTCAGCAGAAATCTGGATGTGAAATCTGTCTCTTTTTTGCCAGCCATGATTACATGGTAATCATCAGCTAGCTTTCCTTATGTTATCTTCCCTTGCTTACTTATAGGTGATGTGCTCTCTTTTCTCACTTGTGTTTCAGGTGTTAAACTGTCAGAAAAGGCTAGTGGTTTCATAGTGTTGAAGCTGCATTCAGGGTTTTAGGTTATATAGATTTGGTTTTTATTGTGGCTTTTTTTCCTTACCTGTTAAAAATTGTAACTTTTTTTCCTATTTCCATTGCATTATAAAAATTAATAGGTGGCAGCATGGCTGCATTCTTCCACAATCTGGTTAGGAAACATGAAAAAATGAAAATTTTCCAGTAGTTAACTTGTTCATGAAAACCACTCTCTAGTGAAAGAGTAAGAAATATACATATAACTTATTTATCAGTATTACCACTGTATATTCATAACTAATGCATTTTTAAATTGATGAAAACAATGTAGTTAAGAAAAGGCTTTTTCCTGTTTATATATTCCTACAGTAACAAAATGAAAAGCTAGAAAGTAGAATGCTTGTGTGGCCCAGAAGTAGGATTTAAAAAATACCCCAATTTTATAACATTGCTGCAGAACAAATGCATATCCATTTTTCTTCAGCAGCACACTGCCTCTATGTAGATTCATTATAAAGTTTTTAAAACAACACTGTGTTGTGTTTAAATCAACCCTAAAACTGGGGCTGTATAGGTTTTGTTAATATTACCAACCACTTTAATAGAATATAAATGTCATATATAATGTCATCACCGTACACAAAGCCAACACTCCTATAAACCATTGTAACACATCAGGGTGTTACATCTGTACATTTTATAGGAATTTTAATATGCAAGCTTAAATTAAAATAACTTGTCTTTCTATAATTAGTATGTCAAAATGGGTGAGAAACTGAAATGTAGCTGTAAGAGTGGAATTTCAAACGTTATTTTAAATTTCTGGCACTTTCCTGAGAAAAAGTACTTCATGTAAATGTTCCCTTCAACTTACCCTCAACTGGTTTTCCATATTTAATTTTAGTCTTAGGAGGAAAATCTAATTTTTCAAAATTTTTTTTCATTATTGTGGATTCTGTGCAAATAGGGTTTTTTTTCCCATAATATAGGAAATTTGCTCTAGTGTTGCATGGAGAAGAATATAAGTTTTTTTCTGCTGATGTCTTCTTTATATTTTGATGCAAGTATGAGGCAGTACATTATATTTTTAATGCCCTCAACTGACAGAAGCATTGATTAGATGATGAGGAACAATAGGCCCATTTTCTCCTCCCTATTCAAACTAGTTATAAAACTTGTTGTTATACTGTGCTGAAAATGTGGTCCTCCCTTTGAGGGAGGAGAGTTTAGATCTGGTGTGTTGCATTGGCTGATACATGACCTCGATGTTGCAAGAAGTTTTAGGACCCATGGAAAATATTTGGTTTTACCCCAGTTTGTGCTGGAGCTGTGGAGAGGATTTTTCCTAGCCTCTACTTGTAAATTCTCTTTTCAGACAGTTGTACTGAGGAGCTAAAGCTGGTGTCATTACGCAGAATCTTCTTGTTGAGAGTACCATGGCAATGCATTAGAAGATGAAGCTATTTGAATAGTTAAAGCTTCAGCTATTTCTCATCATTCAGAGTTTCCAACAAAGCCAGTTGCTTTGACCAGAACTTTATTTCTGCTCAATGTGTTGGGAAAGTCCTCTCCAGCCTGGGGCTTCTCCTGTTCCTACTGTCCAGCTTTAGCTGTTACAGCACCTTGTTTCATTCCTCTGACAAGAAACAGGGTGGAGTGAAACTATCTGATATTTTAGTCCCAGCTTTGACCCTGCTGAGCTTAGAGGAGCCGTCCAGATCCAGGAGTGGCTCGAGGCCGGCGCCTGGCGTGCTCTGCCCCTGCATGCCAGCACCCAGCACCTGCCTGCACCTGGCTTGGCTTTTGAGGGCTCCTGTGGGTTTGCAGCTTTTGCAGAGCGCTTGTGTCTCTTTTGCTGCTTTTCTTGTCTAGTTTCCCTCCACTACTGTTGGTCCTGTGGTCTTTAAGGAAAGCCATTTCTATTTACTTAATTGCTGATTGTTAATGGTAAGATAATTTCTTTCTTCTAACTGGGGATATAAACTTGTAAGTTTGACTAATTATTACACCTTACTCAACACTGTCTGCTGTTCAAGTGTGCAGCTAGGAGATTTGTGTATTGTTCTATTGACAAAATCAGTTGTTTTGTTTTTGTATTAAAAAAACCAAAAGTCATTAATGTGAGTAACAGCTGTTAGTAGTTTGCTGTGGTATTTTTCATTGCAAATAAGTAGACCATTTTCTCCCCTGCCACCTTTTAGCAAATTTCATCTCTGTCACCCATCTTTCTTGAGCATATTATGCTTGCTTTGTAAAAAATCAGTGTAGTTTTTAGTACTGAAGCAATGAAAAAAATCTTCCTTGTTTAACAGCTGTCTTGTGGATGTTAATTTTTCTGTGCACTGAATGAATAAGCACTCCCTCACTGCTTTTCACATCATTTTCTGTTTCTGATTGAATTGCTACTGTCTACAGAACCTCATAGGGATTGAAAAAAATTTAAATATCAATTGCATCTTAAGTGTATATAAAGTATTTGAATAAAAACCACAACAAAAAATGTATGGAAATAAATACAAGATATGAGATTTCTGGAGAGAAATTTTTTAAAAGGATCTATTTTTCTCTTGAAAACAACAATTTTTTAAAAGGATCTATTTTTCTCTTGAAAACAACAGTGCAGTTTTAATTAATTTTATTCAGATATCTTCTATATACTTTTTTTAATACAGCAACTCTGCTTGTCTGCAATGGTCTTAATTCTCCCCTTATTCCTCTGAATCCCAAGCCTACAGACTTTATTTGGCTTTCATCCATTTTTTGGCATTCTGGAACTTCTTTGGTTCAGCTTCTCATATAAAAGGTTCTGCTTTGACCCCTGGGGACTGCAACACAATATTGGATGTGGAGGCAGTGGAGACCTGACTATTCTTTGATCTGCTGGAATTTGTATTGACTTCTTATCCTTCTCCTGCCTGACAAACTTCTGGGGATAGACAGGAACCACTGAAAGAGAGATATAAAAGCAGGGATTTACGGTTTTCCAAATTCAAACATGCAGAAGTACAGAGAAACACCCTTTATTAAAGGCACTGATTGTACTAAATAAAACAAACAAACAGACAAACCAACCCAAACTTTCAGGAAAATGAAAAGGAAGGTTAAATAATTGATCAAGGAGGAAGCCTATTAAACTGACTATGTGCTCATCCTACATTGCTGCAAACAGCAGATATCTTTGAAAGCAGCTCCAGGATTGCTTGCTTGTCTTGCTAGGAGCTTTGTGTTCATACACATTGTTGTAGCAGGTGAACTCCAATAAAACTGTTGTGTTCAACTGATTTTTTTACCATTATATCTTGCTTTGCAAATAAATTAAGGAAATAGCTGGGGTTTTAAGAAGTGCACATCTTTCTGCAAGCATCTAGAGCAGAAAATCTTTGTAGTAATTGACCTGCTGAGATTAATTCAAATACTCGGTAGTTCTCATGTCTTCTGCCATACTTCACCAAAATCTGATTACAACAATCATCAGGACCATCTACAAGAACGACTCATTTTCTCAGGACATAGTTCTTGGGCAAACTAGGGGGGCAGGGAGGTGAGAGGCAGGAAAGATGCTTGTATTGGGATTGCAGGGCCAGGTTTCAGTAGCAGGGGTCTACAGGGGTGGCTTCTATGAGAAGCTGCCAGAAGATTCCCTTATGTCAGATAGAGCCAGTGCCAGCTGGCTCCAAGAAGGACCTGTCATTAGCCAAGGCTGGGCCCATCAGCAACTGTGGTAGTGCCTCTGGAATAAGGTATTTTATGGGGCAAAAAGCCTGCCCAAATAGCAATTGCACCAGAGCAGTGATTCCCCTGCAGCCTGTGGGGAAGACTCAGATTGTGCCCCTGCAGCCCATGGAGATCCATGAAGGCACAGAGAACCACCTGCAGCCTGTAGAGCACTCACATCAGAGGAGAGGGATGCCTGAAGGAGGCAGTGAGCCCATAGGAAGCCCATGCTGGAGCAGGCTTCTGGCAGGATTTGTGATTTTTGGGTGACCCAAGCTGAAACACTCTGTTCCTGAAAGACTGCACCCCACTGAAGGACCCACGCTGGAGAAGTTTGTGAGGAACTGCAGCCTGTGGGAAGGACTCACAGTGGAGAAGCACGTGGAGAACTGTCTCCCATGGGATCCCACCCTGGAGCAGGGGAAGAGTGTGAGGAGTCCTCCCTCTGAGGAGGAAGAAGCAGCAGAGACATCATGTGATGAACAGACCACAACCCATGCCCTGTCAGCTTGTGCTGGGTGGAGGAGGATGGAGAAAAAGTTGTGAGTGAAATTAAACCTAGGAAGAAAGAAGGGATATGGGGGAGGTATTAGATATTTGGTTTTATTTCTCATTATCCTCCTCTGATTTGATTGTCAATAAATTTAGCTAATTTCCCCAAGTCAAATGATTTTGCCCATGGAGCCGTGGATGACTGATCTCTCCTCCTTATCTCAGTCAATGAGTCTTTCATTCTCTCTCCCCTGTCCAGCTGAGGGGGAGGGAGATGGAGAAGCTTTTCTGGATACCTCGTGTCCAGCCAGGGTCAACCCACCACCACAGTGCTGTACTTGAGTAGATCTCCATCTGAAAAATATTTTCAAGTATGTTTTCTTATAGAATTTTTGGGAAATAAATATGTTTCATATTTGAGAGGTTTTGGTACATTTGTTTTGCCTTTCTAAGAGGAAAAAACATTCTGGAGCACTTTAGGATGGCATGTGTGAGAGACTGAAATGTTATGGCAGCTTCTGTACACTGCTTATGTACCTGCTTTTATGACTTTTTGTAAACCCTGAAAAAAATGTTCTTTAAATAATTTCTTCAGACTTAAACCCAACTCTATTTTCCTCCATGGCCAACTTTTCTTTCTAAGGAAATTCAATTGAAACATATTAATTTTCATCTTCACAGCCATGGTTGATGGTTAAAATGTCCACTGCTGCTCATTTCCCAAAGCATGGCACCTCCAAAAGCACATGTGAAGCACAGGGAAGTTTGCTGCTCTAGCCCTTGCCATGGTCCTTGCAACCTTGGGCTTGGTGAGCACTGGACTTCTCCCCAGGCACAAACCCTGTCCTGCTGCTGCTGCTGCTGCTGCTGGCCAAGCCAAGGGTAACCCTGAGGAGAGGTGTGTGGTGTGATTCAGTGTGTCTCACTCAGACCTTCCTGAGCAAATCCATGGCTGCAAAGTCTAGGCTCTGGGCACTGGTTTGGAAGGACCTGTGAGGCAGCACAGCTGCTGTTAGGATTGCCATATATCAGAGAAAAGGTAGGATTTCCTCTTCTACATGTTTTAACCCCATGCACTGCATGAAAATCATATGGAACATAGCTTTCCTCTTGCACATAAGGCATCTGAAAAAGGAATTTTTATACATCTGGAGCTGGGTAGCCCTATGCTGCCCATAAGAATATTTTCTTTTGTGCCCATGTGTGCTGGCAGTAATGGCTCTTTCAGCTTTTTATGATAAATCTCAATAGGGGCTTCCCCAGATGGAATATTAATATCTATGTTCAAGACAGCAGCTATTTATTTGCTATAAATTCACTGCTCCAAGAGATTTGAGAAAGGCCATTGGTTTCTCAGCTTGAAGTCATTCACCACAAACTTTTTGTGGTTTTGAGAGTCTCAAAACCCAATTGGTGTCCAGAGCAAATCTGGATCTTTTGGAGGCACCTGGTCTTGACAAGTCCTGGGTGGGATTTTCCAGATTCCTCTTACTTGATGTCAGACATGACACAAAGTGAGTATTTTCATCAGGCAGAGGGACCATTGAAGTGAATGGAAGAAGGGACAGAGGTGATGTGAAAGAGCAGATTTTGCAGTGACTCAACCATATTTGTAATTAATATAAATTTATTTATAAGTAATTTTATTCTCTTTATTTCTGCATTTTTATTCCAGTTTCATATTTGTGATTACTTCATCTCCTTGCAACCAGCCTTTGACCTGTTCAACTGAGATTAGCCACAACTGGAAATGCAATCAGTTTAATGATGTTTAAGGAGTTCCTATAAGGGACCAGCACACAACATGTTTTGCTCACAAAGCCTTCTCCTCCCTGGGATGAGCAGAGCAGTTCTCTTTGGCTTACATGGACATGCAGGGGCAGAAGATCCTCAGTCTCATTTCCACCCCCAGCTCCCCACACCATATCAAAGTGTGACAAGTGAGAGGTTTGAAAAGTACCAGAAAGAAGATGAGGCTACCGTAATTAAATTGTGAGACATAATTTTTTAAAAAATTATAGTTATAGTTATTTACATCTCAAAGAGAGTTATTATTTCTGGTGCTCATAAATGGTTTATTTTCTTTTTTCTGTATAAAACATAACTGGTTTCATTTTCCATTGTCTTTTCCAGCTACATGTGAAATCCACAGACAGTAATTGTTCCTCATTTCCTTCTGCCAAACAGGTGGCATACTGAACAATTAAGGTTACTGTTTATAATAAGTTGCAGTGTCTAAAAGAAGAGAAAAATACTTAATTTTAAAATAATCTAGAAAATCAGACAGTCTGCTGTCTCATAGAAGCCAGGCCTTACTTTTTAATAAAGTAGAAGTCTTCTCTTTTTTAGGACCATGAAATAAATGTTACCACTCACCACTTTTGATTTTCAGCATTTGTTATTGCTGGGGAGAGTGATCTACTTTCTGTTGTCCCAACCTGAGATGATCAATGGTATATCATTATCTAAGAGGGTTTTCTTTGCTATTAGAAATCTTGTTCTCAAAGAATATAACCGTCTCTCAGTGAAGTTAATCTCAGCAGTGCCCCACTTCAGACTGCCTGCACTGTGTGCCACTCCAAAACCAATTACAAAGTTATTACCAGGAGACAGACGGTGAAACAAAAGCCTGCACATGTACTGGTGATTCTCTGCACCTCAGCTCACTTTGTAGGGCCAGCTGATTCAAACCCGGCCCACACACAAACTGAAAAACCAATTTTACTTATTTCTCACTTACCTAGTCTTAAACAGCTGAACACAACAGTAACAATTTAAATGAAATTATAATGTATGATATATAGGAAATAATATTGCTGATTAGTGAACAGATTAGTTCAAAATATGTTTTTCAACTCAGTTATGAACATTTGGAGACATGTTTTCCTCTCAATTTGAGCATGAAAAGGGGAAAAATTGCTAAACTTGAAGTAACCTTGTATGAATGGCAGATGAGATGCAAGTAAAACATGTTGCAATAAATAATATACGATTTGGGTTCTATAATTTTCCATTGCATTAATTTGTCTGAATATATTTAGAGCACTAATTTAGACTGGAAATTAAGGCTGTTTATGGCAACTGCTGCATGTTGATGGAAATATCGTTTCATGTGCTATATTTTAAAACCATGTCATTGACTTTTTAAAACTGCTTCAAAGTTAAATGCACAAAATTACTTTAGCAAAATGTTTTGCCGTACAATTAAAACATAAAAGATGAGAAGTTAAAGGTCTTGCATATTTATGCATAAGTTTAAATTTTTCCAAGAGCAATTTAACTGACCTGGAATTACTTTTATAGAAAGATACTGTCAGATGAAATAAAAAAATCTCAGCTAAGTCTTGCTTTGTCATTATTTTCAGTTTGAAATTCTACATTTATTAATATATGCATAAATTTATTTTTGGCATTTTAATCTTTCAAAGCCTAATTAAACCATGCTATGGTTATAGAATAAAAGCAGAGTCTCAGAAAACTCTCTGAGAGCTCTGATTTAATGTTTCATTCTTGGGAGAACATACTGAAATCACAGATTTTCCTTCATAGTGCCCACGGACTCCTTCTGGGTGAGGGAATTCTTTGCCTGTGCACCTATATGTGGGTGGCCTTTGTTCTACCATTCCACTCATCATGACTGATCCCAAAACCTTTCTAAAATCATTACTTCTTGGAGGGGACAGTGTTAATTCCAGTTTTATGTACATCAAGGGTGGATAGCGCACAAGTGAGTCAAATTCTGCCAGTGTCCTGTGGTTCCAGAGGAACCAGTGGAAACAAATGATCACTTCCTACCAGGATACCTACCTCAAGCGCTGTTGCTCATCCTCAGGAGAAGACAGACATGTTTTGCCTGCTCCTAGAGATAAGTAGTGGTGAGGAGGGAGAGGGGAGACAGACAGCAGATACTTGTTCCTGCAGTTCCTGGTGATGGAAACCAACAGACTCCAAACATTACCCGTGGTGGCAAGGGGAGGCTGGGATTGTCTTCAAAGAGAAAAGCAAGAGGGCGGGAATTTGAGGAGAGAGAAAGAAACAGCACAAGCAGTAGGGCAAGAAAGCAAATAATTGTAATAATAAAACCCTCAAAATGAAATGTCAATAGTTGTAAAACGGATTGCTGTTCCTGAAGTAACAAGTAAGGCTTTGGCACAGTTAAATTTTTCATTTCACTGGGAGAGAAGAGTGGAATGAAAGAAGTAAATTTCATTAAATACAGAGAGCTTTTATCCTGTATTTTCAATTGTTGACTCTGTGCTCAGAAGAAAAGGACAACCTGAATAATTATATGAAAGCTTCTTGAATACACATCTCCTCTTTTTAACTGAAAATCATGCATGGCAAAGCCTCTGGCTGACAGGCAACTCTTGGAAAAGTAGCCACTGAGTCTGAGTGTCACTGCTCTCGATTGCCTCTTCTGATATGCTTTACAATGTGCAATAAAAATAAATACATAACTGGGCAGGACTGATGACTAGCAATTACTGGCATGCAGATCCACAGACTGCAATTGCATGACCATTACACTGTTTGTAAAGACACTGCTTGAAATTGTTATCCATTATATACAGGTGCTACAGTATGTTAAAAGACAGAAATGCAGAGATTGCTGTGAGCAATTAACAAATATGCAGTTTCACAGAGATATTTTTCTTCATCCTAAAGATCTGCCCAATTTTTTTTTTTTTTAGTAGTATGTTATCTTGTATTTCCCCTCTCTTTTTACACTGAAAGGCACTTAAAATTACTTGAACCTGTTTAAAAAGTGGTTAGATTATAGCAAGAAGAACTTAGATAAGTGATTTGAAAATGCTTAGAAATGAATCATCGCTTTCAAACAGATTAAACTCTCATATTCTTCCTCCTACACTTAAACAAAAAAAAATAAAAATAAATACAATTCCTTCCACAAACTATATTTTAGAAATATTTGGAGCTCTCATAAACCATGATATTCCAGTTGAAAGTTTGTTGCAAAAGTTCAGTTTTGTTTAGATATTCTTTCTCATCCTTAGATCTGTATTTAAATCTTCCTTCCAATTTCTAGGATGTAAGTAATTAATACTCGTTTTCGTGTCAGTTTGTTTTGTGACTTGGTGGTTCTGTTCTTCAGTTAATCACTGAGTCACATCCTTTCTAATCTTTTGTTTTAATAACCAAACCAATTTTTTTTTCTGGTGTGGTGACCTGGGCTTCCCTAGCCATTCAAGCAGTTTCCTCTGCATCCACCTGGCTTAAAAGTGGTGGTACTGACGACCCAGTGCCCACACATTTAGGAGTTCCATTTTGGACTTCACTTAGTCTCTTTCTGTAAGCTGGATGCCTGTTAGCAGTCAGGGCATTTTCAATGTGCCCTCTGAGTCTATATTCCAGTTTAGTTTCTCCTCCACAAATCAGGTCCGTGTGCTCTTTGACCCCTCTGTGGTGTGAACTAAGGCATAGTCAGCAATGATTCATTTAAAAAACACCCACCTTGTCCAGACTGAAATGCTGTTGTAGACAATCCCTGATAGCTCCAGTGGACTTTTGTGAGGGACTGGGATTTAGTACTGTGTCCTTCTCCAAAACTCTTCAGTCTGTCTACTGACTCACATGTGATAATTGTTTTTTGCCCTCCACAGCTATCCATTATAATCAGCAATTGGGTTTTTGTAATGGAGAAGAGAATGTAGACATTGCCATAGGCAATTTAAAAGTATGCCACTTCTTACTACCCCAAATGTCTTGATATTTTATTTTTCTCAAATGATTAAATCAGTTAATAGAAAATTCATTTTTAATAGGAAACAATTTTAAAATGCAAGTATTAAAAGGAGTGATCATTTAGACACTTCAAATAAACGTGCTTCTCAGTTTTTGTTTTAACGGTTTCTTTGCAGTTTTTGTTTGTTTGTTTGTTTGCTTTACTTTGTTTTGTTTGGCTATTCCGAAATTGAGTGATTTTACTTGGATCTAAATGTGTTGAAAAGCACATTAACCAAGAGAGGGGAGAAAAAGGAGCTATATATAGTTTTACTGTCCCTTTAGGGAGTCATTGCTTGAGCTTCATTAATATGCATTTTAGCACAATCTAATTTACTCATATGGCTGGCCCCAGGTGTTTGGAAAGGCAACCAGAGGAAAATCAGATCATACTAAAATTAGAGACGAGAAATATTGAATGCCTTCCCTTTTAGGTCCTTGAAAGGCACATATTAATTATAACTGGATGAATTTATGAAAACTAATACTACGAACAGCTCCAATAGCAATTATTTTTGAAAAATTATCTTTACCAGGAAGTGCAGAGTGGTCAAAGTGCAGAGAAAACGTTCTATTAAAGAATATGTGTATATACTTCCCCTCCAAACATTAAATTTTTGGTGCAGTGTCCCTGTGACATCCTTCTGATATATATTTAATAACTGAAAATCACAATGAAAACCCTTATTTCATGTATGCTATTTTTTGAATGGTTTCAAATGGGGCATTAGAATTTGATGGATTTGACAATTTTTTCTAAAAATTCATCTCTGCTGGGTTACAAAACGCCAAAGACAGCAACACTGGTGAGGGAAAAGTGAGGAAGTGTGGGGAAAAAAGGTTAAAAAATTATCTCTGTGTGTTCTGATTAAAAGCTTCATGCTTGCATGATGTCAATAGGAAGCTTTGGCAAGCAAGTGATCCCAGCTGGTCTCTGAGCTGCTAACAGGAGGTAGTGGGTCAACAAAGGGGCTTTAGATATTAATTTCCTAAGTGTCATCTTGATTTGCAGCAGAAAGTGTAAGCAAAACAATGTCA
Organism: Parus major; assembly: GCF_001522545.3. Classification (NCBI taxonomy): domain Eukaryota; kingdom Metazoa; phylum Chordata; class Aves; order Passeriformes; family Paridae; genus Parus; species Parus major. The sequence continues at coordinate 25,054,145 of NC_031773.1, read as the reverse complement.
AACGCATCAGCCCTGAAGGTGCCTTTGGAGCAGCACTCATCAGTCTGCCCTTGCCCGGGTGCTCTGAACTCTTCAGCTGGGGAGGTGCTTGCCTGGGGAAGAGGCTATTTCAGAATCAGTCTTTAGGGGTTGAACAGCATGAATTACAGTGGTAGCAGGCTACTGAGGAACGCATATGTTATGAAAACACTTAGTCATCTCTAGTGAGACCGTGATCTGAAATATCTGACCTTCCTGTGATTAAAGATAGTGAGACTCCAGCACAAAGGGCAGTAACCACACGTTACTGCAGCACGGTGTCCTGTATGACCCGTGCTTGGAGAAGCAATGCCGACTAACAGAGCTGCTCCACCCTGCCAGTCCCACCCAGGAGACAGTCTACAAGGCTTCAGAGGAGCTCAGTTCTCTCCAGGCTCCTTGTATCTCACCACAGGGCATTCTGAAGAGTTTTATTCCTCTAGACAAGAATTTGGTAAGACATCCTGTTATTTCAGCTTGGAGACAAATCTGCTCATTTGGAAAGGAGTGTAGTTAGTTCTCTTTCAAGCAGGGTGTGATTTCAGGAGATACCCCACTGAAAGGTACTCACATGCATGTCTTTGGATGCTTGTCAGACATACTGTTCATGGCACCTCAGTGGAGTGCTACGGACAAATGTTACTTTGATGTGGTAAGCAGGGTGACATTAAAGATGAATGCTAGAGGAAGGAACTTAAAATGTACTTACAGAAAGAAATAGAGTCTCCACAGAGGGTGTCATTTAAGAATAGTCCATCTAAAGAACATTCCCCTAAAGCAAAACATCAAAGAGAGGATAGGAAATATGTTTTAGGCTGCAATTCTGGAAAGAAATCAAAGTCATATGAATTTCATTAAATCACCAAGGAGTTTAAGAAGTAGATTCGAAATGTACATGAAAAATATTGCAGTAAGTGAAAAATAAAGTATCCAGTGACTGGAGAAAAATATAGAAAATAAGGTGATGAAAAAATGATTATTCAGAAGTAACTTAGGTAAAGAAGTTACCCTGGTAGATGGGTGAACATACCTATGGGGAACAGTTTTTGGTCCTATCTGACCATAAACTCAAACAAAATCTATTCCCAGAATGAGCCTGTATATAAATACAATCCTTCAACCTTGGCAAACTAATAGGACCTTATAAAAAAATTAAAAAATTGTTGAGTCCATTTCCTATCTATATGCATCATTTCTCCTAGACTAAGCCAATGAGCTCATTTACAGGAATGAGAACATTGCCTTTAATAGCTTAACTACCTGTTAGCAAAAGTACACACTTTTGCAATATGTCAACAAACCACTCTTCTCCAAGTGTCTCAGTAACATTGCTGCATTAGTAGGAATGACCACAAATCCCAGTGAGATGGAGCTTGTGGCTGGGGAAAAAGCAAAGCTGGGGAAAGAGAAGGAATGTGGGGGTAAAGAGAGATGGGATTGGGGCTAGAAGTAATGGCTGGGGTGTAATGTGACAATTAGTGCTTTAATCCCTGGAAGAAATAAAATACTTGAGCAATACTAATCATATCTATTCCACAAGAATTTTTGATGAATAAAGTCATAGAAGAACAAGGATATAATTCAAATGATGTTCTGTGTGTCTTCATTACATATGGTGCCACTGATATATGTATTTTTGTACGAAAAATTACATCCACTAACAAGATCCGCTTTTACCCAAGAATGTGTTGACAGGTAATGGCTCAGGGAGTTGCACCAAAAAATACCTGGGTGTATTGGACCATGAATCTGTACTTTCACTATCCTTTAATAAATTGTTAAGTGTATGTAATCCTGAACACTGTAGTTTTATCTCAGGGTGCACCATCAATGTTGTACTTAAAAACAGGGATATTCAAGGAGATCCTGGTATGGACAGTAGGCAATTATGGTTTCTGTTCATTCAGACAGTTGAACTCATGAAGAATCTAAAAGAGGAGCCTCCTCCAAGGCACTTGGGGTAAGTGCTAGACTGGTTAGTGAAGAAGCAGAGCAGGAAGAAAAAGTGGAACAGATAGAGTGTGAATACTTAGTCTTACATAGGTATGGAAAGGAATTTGTGCCTGAATTATACCATATTTAAACCTGAGTTGTACACATTTACCACTTGGGTAAGCAATTATCCATCTAGAATTAACTGTATGTTTTTGTGTATATAATTGCATGATTTTGTTGCAGGCTTGGGAGAAGAAAATTTTTTGGTTCCTGGCTTTACTAGCCCTGAGGAACCCATGTAAATTTACATCCATAAGTAAACTATGAAATTGTTATTATTAGCTAGTTGTGCTTCACTGAGGTCTAAAATTCTCTGCTTGTCACATGCCAATACACAGTGAATGGGTATTACTGTGCTTAGCTGTAAATGTTGTGTCTAAAACATCTTTTTGCAAAGAGCATCTTTGCCCTTGTCTTATCCTGAAGATGTTCCCAAGGTTACTCTGAAAGTTCCTCAGGCATCTAAATACAGGCATCTATTTCACTTGGACATATGCAAAATAGATTCCCTGAAGAACATCTATTGCAATCCAGAGTTAAGGTGACTTTTCACCTCAGTTCACCCCTCAGATGTGCTCTGGAAATCCTAACACCTAGAAAAATAGCAATAGAACTGGGAGCTGAGGGTCATCAAATCCTCTGCTACGCCAGGCTGGGCGAGTTTGTATCTGTATCCAACCTGTAGTTCAAGAATTCTGGTGATAGAGAATTTACTGTTTCCTCTGGTGAGCTGTTCTAGTGCATAATCAAATCGAACTATCTGTTTGATTAAAGGCTACTGATTCTTGTCTTATCACCACAGATACTGATAACAGATCCTACCCACTTAGCAGCAGTCAGTTTTGAGATACCCATATTTCTGATCATGACCTCCACCAATAATCCCAACTCTTCTACAACCTTCCTTCTAAATTCTGGATTTTAGCCTTTGCATCATTCTCATTGTTACAGTGTTTTCTCTGTTTGGTTCATCTCACAGTCTGCAATGCCAACAACTCCACACTGAACAGAGAAGTTCTGTTTTGGGCTCCCCAGCACTGAATGCTTGAGACAAAATCCAGAGCTTTTTAATTCATTGTTGTTTAAAATCCATTGTTGTTTATTGATATGGTCATACTTATAGTTGACATTTGGAAGCACTTACCCAGGAACAGGAAATTCTGATTTCTACCCATTCCTAAGTTTGTAGCAGTTTGGATCCACACTGTCCCTCTACAAGGAAAACTCTTTTTTTCAGCTGATTTAGCTATCTCTGGCTTCAGCTGTAGTTGAATCACTCTGCAGTTAGAAATGATCCATTTGGACAAAGAAAAAAGTTCCAGGATGGAAAAATGCAACCAAATGATGATGACATTGGTATGGGACTGGGGTCTGACAATAATCTCTGGTGCTGATCTTTATAGTTGTCAGTCCTCAATTTACTCTAAGAAGGTCTAATACAGGGAAAACTGAAGAGGAAAAAATATGCTGCAAGGGTTTACTCTGTTTTGTCAGACAGGGACAGAACTGATGTGTTCAAGTTCCATTTTCACCATTATTCTCATTCCACATCACTGGAGGAAGCATGCTTCTGCTTCATGGGAGCTGCAATAGGTATGATTCATTTACAATAAATAAAATTCAAGCATAAAAAGCTCATGCATAGATACTTACAGAATAAAGACCGAATTCTTAGTCATAATGAATTCACTAAGATCATGTAACTAGAACCACCTTTTTTCTGAATAACAACAGCCTAGGAATAAGAAATCACTGAATAAAAATTTCCACTTTAGGCAATGGAAAATCATGTCACATATATTGTGAATGTATATTTCGCCAGGGACGCATGTGTGTCTGAAAGAGAGACCTGAATTATAACCTGAATTAAAATGTTAAAAATAGTAGGTGCCTGTTTAGCAGAGGTAACATAAGGAGAGCTCCTTAGCCTCCCAGTAATGCACACTATGGTTTAATAGCAGCCTGCTCTATTTTGAGCACCAGTACATCATCATCCTGCATTACAGGGCTTCGTATCTCAATCTCCCTTCATTTCTCAGACATTCAACTTACCATTCTGCCTTTTGGGTCAGTCATGCTGCTTTTGCACATCATCCTTTTGTACTCAGCTAAGATGATTTATTCATGATGAGAGGAGGAATTGCATGTTTGGTGTGGGTATGGAATGTGACTTACCAACACAGTGCCCTTGCAAAAACCCCTTCAATGATCTCTGTAATGTAACCAATAAACACATTTGATTTGACAGCAGGAGGAACAGAAGTATTTTCACCTTCTTTTCAGATGTGAGTTTGAGGGTGATCACTTTTTCTTTAAAATCTGTGATTTCTCTTAATATTTTAGCCATTGGCATTGCTCGGTGAGTCAGATGGGCACAAGAAACAGCAAGTCACAAGTGAAAAGAAGTTGCAATTCAATGTGAACAGATTATTTTAGCCATCATTACAGTGACTTAATTATGTAAGATGATTTTGGTACCAAATCAGTTTGGTTGGCCAGCCAGGCTATGGCATGTCTTCTGTCATCAGATTCATACCATGTCTCTAGGATTTCTTGTACACAGAGGCTGCCAGGCTCCACTGCCACGTGCCTATGCAGCAGGTAGGGAGGTCTGTGAGGGCTGCAGCAGGTGGGCAGTGGCAGGGAAGGAAAAACCTTTAAAGTGGAAGAGAGTTAATAGGCATTAAGGTTCTTGTATATAGCTGAGAGCTGTAAATTTCCCTTAAATTACCTAAGAAGCAAATCCAGGTTTAGTTTTCCTAGCATGACAGTAACAGTCATGCCAAATAACAGCCCTTATCTTTGCATTTGTGATGAGGCCCTTAGCAGCCTGGCCTGAGAAAAACCAGGATCATTTCTGAGATGTGTATGTAGTGGTGGGCTATGTGAAAGGGAAGTATGTAAAGCAGAAATATTATTTGTATTTACAAATTATTTATTCAAATTAGCATTATTATACGGTCTTTTCAATATTAGGCATATTTAATGGTAGTTTCTTTATTAGGTTGAAGAGGTAGTTCCTACAGGAATTAAGAAAAATATTTAGTTCTTAGAACTCAAAAAAAAACTTTAATGGGATTTCCATTGCCTGAATGAGCTGAGAATCCACCAGCACACCTCAATCCATGTGAAACATCAGAGAGAAAACCAAGGGAAGATGCTGTCCTGCAGCTTGGATGAGAGGTTTGCCACCAGAGGGAGTCGTGGGAGCACAGTAAAAGGGGTTGCTTTGGCACACACAGGAGAGAGGTCAGTAGACATTTCAGCCATAAGGCTGAATGAAAATTTTCTCTTTGGCCACAGCTAATTTTTTTACGAATTCATTATGCAGTAAAATTCAGCTTAAAATTTTGTCTTTTAGCAAAATTTTCTTGCTAAAAATGCAACCTTGGTGTTTTATATTCAACCTTCCTAATTTATGTGAAGTTTGCACTTGCTCAATAAAACAAAATTGCTACCTAAACCACACAAATTTCATGCTTGAAAATACAACTCCAGAACTGAAAATCAAGACATGCTTTAAATACCATGTACAATTTTACGGAGTTAGTATAAAAATTGTGGTAATCTGAAATTTTTCCAGCGACATCTTTGCTGGCGATAAAGCAGATTACATCTGATTGCTATAATGGTTCTAGATTGCTGACAGCTCAGACTGAGATACAGAGCACCAAGCAACAAATAGTCTGACTCTGAAGATGAGTAGAGGGTGGAAGATATGCAGCATTGTTATTCTTTTGACTAGATCCAAAGTTTAAAGAGGTACAGAATCTATTAAAAATAATATTTTTTATTATTTTTTATACTGTTTTATACTGCCAGTATGGTTTGAAAGTGCTTACAACAGGCAAGAAGAGAAGCTGATATGATCTGATGCTCAGCAAAAGAAAAAGAAGTCTTCAGAGAAGTTTATCCATTTAGTTCCTTCTTTGGTCTTATGTGCTATGCTTCAGCTCCTGGTGCTTCTGATATGTGCTTTAGTATGGAAATGTATGTACACCCCTCCCTGAAGTGACAAACCTAGTGAAATTTTAGGAACCCATCCATCGCTCATTTAAACTCAAGATCCCATTGCTGCACACCATTAAGTGCTGTGTATCAGAACTTGAAGAAACAGCAGACTGGAAAAGAACTCAAATAGAAGAAAAGCAGCAGTTTCAAGCCCTGAGGGTGCCCACACATCCCCCACAGTGCTCTGTGGCGGGTACTGGGTGGAATTAGGTTATCTTAGATATATGTAATAAATAATATGTATAAATGCCTCTGCTTTTCCCTGCTTGCAGCCTATTGTCCCTTTTGCTAACCCACTCACTACTGCTCCTCTAGCACTCACACAATTTTTCTGCAGCTCTGCCAAACCAAAGTTCATTTTAAGGCTAGAGCATATCACAGAAGAGGTGCTGATGAGTCTTTAAAGGATTCATCTCTTTCACTGCGGGTGAATTCTTTGTAAGCTTAAGATTTCCTGTCTTTTGGGAATTGTGACATTTTCATTCAGACAGACCAAACATCCTTATGATATTTGCAATTTTCATCATCCTTTTCCCTTCAACTTACAAGAAATTCAATGTCTAGAACTTGTAAAGACAGAAATAAACCACAAAGGTCTTGCCTCCTATCTTGATTTTCATACCTATCTGAATGAAGCTGTTCTGGTAGGAACCAAGTAACTCTTGAAATTATGGCACATATAGAATTCCACCTGTACATAAACACAAATATAACAAGTAAGGAAAAAAATTGTAAAAGTTTTATTTTTACAACTTTTACACTTGCAAGAAAATTAACAAATAATTAAAGACATATTGGTTAAAATTATTAAAATATTAAAATGGAATTTATAATTTGTCTCAACTACGTTATTATTAATATTTGAGACTATTGATACAATCTGTATTCATTTCTCTGGGGACGGAACATGGAATTTTTTTGTTAGGATCCACATTTGTTCACAGAAAGAAATTCAAGTGATTTAGTCACTATGCAGAATTTCAGCCAGAGACAGGAGTGAGAAAATGGGAGAAGAACAGCTCTACAGCCACCCAGATCGGTGAAGAAGGAAAGGGCAGAGGTACTTCAGGCACCAGAGCTGAGATTCCCCTGGAGCTCCTGGTGCAGACCCTGGAGAGTCAGACGGTCCCTCTGCAGCCCGTGGAGGGAATTTCATCACAGGAGTAGTAAGGAACCTATTGTACTGTTTATTTTATAACTCAAGCAAACTTTATAGGTGTTGCTCTTCTTGCACTTTGTACTGGAGAATAGCAGAATCTGCAAAGATCCACGATCCTCCTGTATATTCTTCACTATCCTGCTTTTGGTGCTTCGCTCCAACAAACTGTCACAGGATGTATCTATACATCACAGCTCTTGTGCTTGGGGTTTTTGAAGGCTTTTGTAGGAGATATGTAACGAAGCTGGAGTGTTGTGCCTTCCAGAGCTCTAGATATACTAGTGGAGGGAAGGAAAATGACTTTTTTTAAAAAAATCAGTTAAAATTAGTTCAACATGCTCAACAGTGCTTATGTTACATCATAAGCAATGTTAAATACAGTTATTGTCTTCTTACTGCAGCTCTGAAAAGGGGTACGTTCACAACATTTTAAGCTGTACACATGCAAAATTTCACCCTATTTCAGTTTCACAGGTTCAAAATATACTTCAGAACTTTCACCTGTGCAGGTATTTCAAGGATTATTTTACTTTAAAATTGATCATAATTATTTTTGATTAAACATCTTCTGACTATAGTTTTATTAAGTTTTAGTAAAACATGTTTCACCATTTTTGACAATTTACTTAAATTTATTAAATTTAATTAAATATAAGTGAAGAGAAATGTCACATCTTTATGAGACAAAATTCTCAGTTCAACTGTCATTTTGAATCACTGTAGATTTGAATGCTAAAGTGTCCATTTTAATGTAATAGTTTTCATATCAATATTTTCTAATGTTCTTATATAAAACAGTAGGTGTTCCAATATTAAGAAATCATATTACTTCTGTATAAATATAATTCTGATTTTACATTTTTATCCCTGTTTTGAGTAAAACACTGTGAAATGCAGTATTTTCCACTGATCTACACATTCTGTTTTCTTACAGGCTCTATTTCACTGTTTGAAAAATGCCACTAAAACCAGTTCAAACCTGATATTGTTCCATATCATGAGCAGGAAGTTTATAATGACATGCTTGGTGCCTTCTAAGCTTGAAGACAGTGATTCCGATTCTTTAAAATGCTTAGGTTTGTAAGCACTTTTAAAAAACACGACTAGATCAAATCCTTTATCTTTAGTAATACTTTAGTCAACAGAAGAATCTCAAAAATTAAAATGTTGCTTCCAAAGCTCATTATTTTTCCAAGTCAAATGGATAATATACAGATTAGAGGGGTTTTTTTTGTGTGTGTATGTTTCCTTCTAATTTAGTAAGAAAAACAACGTAGAAGCAGGGCCATTTTCAGAGCTGATTAGAGAAACCTCTGATGTCAGGAAATACACAGCATTTTTAAGAAAAGAAGAATATTAAGTAGCCTTTGAGCAGTGCTACAATGTGACATTTTTAAAAGGAACTCATTTGGAAAAAAAGTAAAGAGGAGATACTCAGAAGAGACTCAGAAGAGTGCAGCTATTATGAGTTCCTATCATCTGGAAAAGGTGATGACTTATCCACTAGAAAGTGTTCCTCAGCAGAACCATATCCTTGCAAAATAGATATTGTTTTCAGAGCCTGTCTTCTTAATTCTCCCCTTTTATTTTCAGTACCATTTGTCATTTGCAATTCTTAAGGCCTTGCTTCTAATCTCCTTGGGAAATTAACCAAGGTGTTAACAGCTGAGAAAAAATACAAATGCTCATAGGAGAAGATAGGCACGGAGTCACAGACCCACTCATGAACAGCTCTTGGATTCTAAAGAGCAGTTCCTGCGAGCAGTGAGGTGAATATGTTGATTTTTGCAAGAAAAGCCTCTGCAGTCTTTCAGAAATACTTCTACCCATAGGACTGCCTGAAAAAAAGTCTTGATAAAGATGCTTTTAAGGCATTTGCTTTTGGTGTTTCCAATGGAAGCAGGATTTTGTGCAGTGGCAAACATCCACAGGAACCACTCTCAATTCTGGCAGACATCCATGGAGAGAGGATGGCTTCCTCAGGACCCTAAGCTGCTGCATTGGAGTGCTCCTATCACCCCTGAGAGAAGCTCCTTTGGATCCCACCTCCTATGAGAAGGAGCTAAGAGAAGGACAGATGGAGCTTCATGGGCATTCCGTGTAATCCCTGGCCTGGTGGGGGAGTGGGAGAAGGGCTTCTATACCTGGTACAATTGATATCTCACAAGCACTGCCAGTTGAAATACCTTCTCTTATTCTGACTGAAGACACATGGACTTACACATATATAGCAGCTGCACAGATGTTCCAAAATAGTATTCCCATTTTCACCACTGTGGAAAGGCAGATCAGTTTATTTGGATTCACTGATGCTGTGTGAAACCATGCGTTTTATTCTCATTTGGGATGCTCTAAAGAGAAATCATACAGGAATTTGTCTCAAAACTGGGCAAATGTGAGAGCAATTAAGTTAATTTTGTGCAGTTATTTCCTGAATGTAGAAAAATGCAGATCACCTGATTCTGTTTTTGGATTATCTTATTCAGCTGATGTATAAGGCCTTTGTGGAAAGCTGCAGTCTGCTGAAGTGAGTCTAAGTAGTCTCAGCTTTTTCAATTTGTCTTGCATGTGTCTACTTGCAGAGATTACAAGACAGAGTTTTGCAAATCTATATCTATTCTTGATGGCTTAAGGAAGAAAAAAGACTATTTGCCAAACTGAAGTGGCAACATCTTTGTACCACTTCAGGGCTTTATATGAGAGGAATTACAGTCCTTGGAATTAAAACCTTTCTCTGGTTAGGTACCACTAGATTAACTAAGGGCTATATTTCTTCTCTTTGTTTTGTTTGTTTTTCTGCTATGCATTGCCTGAGCAATGAGCTGTGAAACTGCATTTGTTCACAGAAAGAAATTCAAGTGATTTAGTCACTATGCAGCCGAAATTCAGAAATTTGCCTTTACCTATAAAAGAAATTTTGTCCTGAGAGTTAAAAGGCTTTACTGGGTGGCCAGGTATTATCAGTAGGGGCCTACAGAGGTGGCCTCTGTGAGAAGCTTCCAGGAGCTTCCTTCATGTCTGACAGAGCCAATGCCAGCTGGCTCCAAGAAAGAACTGCCACTGGGCAAGGCTGAGACCATCAGTGACAACAGTAGAGCTTGTGGGATATGCTATTTAAGAAAGGGGCAAAAAACCCTGCAGAATTTCAGCCAGAGACAGGAGTGAGAAAATGGGAGAAGAACAGCTCTACAGCCACCCAGATCGGTGAAGAAGGAAAGGGCAGAGGTACTTCAGGCACCAGAGCTGAGATTCCCCTGGAGCTCCTGGTGCAGACCCTGGAGAGTCAGACGGTCCCTCTGCAGCCCGTGGAGGTCCATGGTGGAGCAGAGATCCACCTGCAGCCCGTGGAGGACCCCACACTGGAGCAGGTGGATGCCTTCTGTTTGTGAGCCTGAGGGAAGCCCATGCTGGACCATACTCCTGGCACAACCCATGGAGCTGTGGAGAGAGGAGCCCACGCTGGAGCAGGTTTTCTGGACTTGTGACCCTGCAGGGGACCCTGGAGCAGTCTGTTCCTGAAGGACTACACACATGCTGGAGCAGTTAGTGAATAACTGCAGCCTGTGGGAAGAACTCACACTGAAGAAGTTTGTGGAGGACTGTCTCCTGTGAGAGTGACCCCATGCTGTAGAGTAGAGCAAGAGTGTGAGGAGTTCTTCCCCTGAGGAGGAAGGAGAAACAGAGACATGTGATGAATTGACCTTAGCCCCCATTCCATTTGCTCCTGTGCCACTGTGGGTAGGGTGGGAGTGAAGTTAAGCCCAGGAAGAAGGGAAGTATGGGGGGAAGACGTTTTCAAGGTTTGACCTTATTTCTCATTGTTCCACACTGCTTTGACTGGCGATAAATTAAACTAATATCCTCATGCTGAGTCTGTTTCACCCATGATGGTAACTACTGAGTGATCTCCCCTTGTCCTTATTCCAACTCATGAGTATTTTTTTAATTTTTTCTCCCTTGTCCAGCTGAGGAGTGGAGTGGTAGAGCAGCTTTGGTGGGCACCTGCTGTCCAGCCACAAAAAGATAAAAAATAAATGGAAAAATAAGAGCTAGTACCAAGTATCTGGAGTTCCAATGTGGTCTACAGTATGGCCTTGCAAGGCTTTATTAATTTCAAAACGCAAAACAAGCAAGCAAACAAACAAAACAATAAGATAGTCCCTGAATTTGATGCACTTCTAAGTGCAAAAAACAAAACTCTTTCAATAGCTACTGTCATATAGCAAGAGCTGGATATACAGAAAGAGTTTTTTGTCCATCTTAGGAAAAAAGAATATTTGGGAACCCCAAACTAACAAACAGCATATGTGAGTAGAATTTGTCAGTATCTGTCAACACCTTAGAAGGTTCCCAGCCTTGGCATACACAGGATAATACACTACAGCCAGTTCACTGTCCAACAGGCCAACTCAAGGAGGCATTAAATACTCAAGGAGGCATTAAATGTTTGGAAACAAAACACCCAGTGAATCTGCAGGACAAGTCTTTTCTCCCAGTCTCAATTTCCAGTCCAGCAACTTCCAGGGTTCCCTAAGAAGCTTTCTGCTTTTTAACACTCTTGAAGTTAACGTTGTTTCTGTACCCTGCTCCTCTCAAGCATCTCCCTGCAAACCCAATTCTTCCTTCAAGTATGCAAAGACAGCTGTATTTTAGGAAAAGGCAGTTTCTTTCCATCTTTACCTCCCTTTCTCTTGTTCCACGTCACCAGCTGCCATATTTTTCCCTCTGCCACAAAGCTGCTGGACTATTTTAAATAAAGCACACACTATACTGTACCATTTACTGTGAACAAACATTGATCAAACTTCACAGAGGGCAGAAAACAGGATGGGGGAACCCTATACATAATTGTGAGCAGCTGAGTATCCTGCTGCTCTGGAGAAAGGGAGCATGGAAACAGATAATAAGAAGGAAAAAGGAAAAACTCATTCTCTTTTCCTCCTGCAGAGTTCCTCATTGCCCAGCCACATTCCTCAGCTGGATGCAGAGAATATTTTAACCTGATGGAGACATTCTGCTGATAGAAGATAAAGGTTAAGACTAATACAGTTTTCTAATAAAAATACTTAGGCCTTTTGATTTCCTAAGAAAATGTTACTTTTCAGATTCTATGTGTTTCAGAGCAAGCAAAACAAGTTTGCTCTTTGATCTACAAAGACAGAGGCAAGCCATGAACAAGCTTCTCATGTCCTCTCAGATATCCACCAAATTCTGTGCTCTTCGAGGATCACCAAGCAATGACACAGAAGTTTTAGCAATCTGATGTAGATTCCAACTCCTGTGCATGATGCCCCTGCATTGTTATTGCTTGGAGAGTAGATGGGTTTACCCTGCCCCTGCAGAAGAATTTTTCCAGGAATGGAGTAACTTGGTGCTTGACAGAATTTTCTCTTGGCATAAGCCTAGTTGGAAGCCCACTCTCCATACACATTTTGCGAAGGAAAAGGAACACAAGGCTGTATTTGCAAAGTCAGATGTCAAAATCCAGAACCCCTGCGTAGAAATTCTACAAATAACGTATTTTTCATAATCATTAGGAACCTAAACCTCTGATTTCCTCTAGTCTATCATTTTGTAATAGGAAAAGTCCTTGACCAGCGTTTCAGTTAAACCACTTATTTACATGAATTTTAACAGGAGTTCAGAGTGAATAATTCTTTTGCAAAGTTCTAAGCCTGACAAGGTGGCATTTAGTCAGGCGTATTTCATGAGCTCTGCTGTTGTTTAGAATCTTGAGAAGTTTTGCCTCTTTTTTCTTGGAAGCTGCCTTGGGTAGAGTGGATTGGAGGGCAAGGTGTTAGCATGGTTAGCACAGACCCAGGAGAACCAAGCTCAATATTCAGCTCCACTATCATCTTCCCTATGACAGCTCATTGTTTCTGCTCCAGTTCATCATTTTTACCATTTTTGAACAAAGCTGAATAACTTTCTAGTTTTCTTTTCATACCATGAGTTGTTATGCTCAGTCTGGGAGTCACTAATTGGAACAGAAAGGCCTGAAAATATGGGAGGTTAAAGTGAAAGAGTTTATATCCCTGGGAAATAGGGATGACACTACTCCCTTACTTAGAGCTGTAAGGTCTGCTGAGATATCAGTAACTTGGCCCATAAAGTACAATATCTAAAAATAAATTGTTTGGTTAAAAATCTGAGACAAAGTTTTTAAAATTAAAATCTCTAGTATTTTCTAGGGAAGGTGGCAAGTTTCAATTTTCCCAGTTTTTGGAAATATTGCTATCAATGGCAATTTGATTACTTCATTACGTAAACTCATAAACAAATAGTGAATAATTAAATAAGAAAGTTGGTCCAAATTTAATTGTAAGAAAACTCATATTTTTAATACATATGTGGACTTAATATGAATTTCCCACCATAACCAGATAAGAAAAAGGCCACTGAAGCTGCAAAAAATCCAAAGTTTTTTATCTCAGTGAATTGATGATAAATCATCTATTGTCTCAGTGGGGCCTGAATTTCATTTACAAAGTGAATGGAATTGTAGCAGACAAGAAAAAAGTATTGGGTTTCCATTTACTTGTATCAGTCACCATAAAAAATGGACTTAAGAGTCAAAGGTTACAATTTGTGAGGGCATTTTTTTTGGAGGGGTATAAAAGGGTATAAAACATTTCAAAGCTTTTAACACAAACATTCCCAGGGTTACTGGGTCAGATGAATCTGACAATCCATTTCACACTTTATTTTTTTTCTTACCTGAGCTAAGTGATGCCAGAATTTAAAAAAAATATTAAAAGTTATGTCTAAAATATGATTACTCAGAAAAGGGTGTAATTCACTTATTTATACTTATTTACAAAGGCCTGAGAAAGGACAGCAAAACTGAGTTTATTATGATGCAATTCAAAACAAATGGATTCTTTTGAAATAGAGTGGAGAATGGGTGATTGGAGATCCCAGTCTAACACTGTTCGTGTTAGAAGAATGCTTAGTTCCACTGTTCGTGGAAGAATGCTTAACATGAAGATGCTTGTCTGTCATCAGTTGAAAGAAAATATATTCTTTAGTTTTGAGATGAAGGAAAATATATTGTGTTTCCCAACAGCAACCTGTAAGAACTGCCCCTGCCACGTTGGCAGCAGTGGAGCAGATGAAGGTGCACAAGTCTGCTTGCTTCCCTCTCTTCTTCTCTTGGCCACAGTTGTTCAAATTGCTATTTGAAGAGTTTTTGATCATGCAAAATGGGTGGCACCTCTCTCCCCATGTAAGTGAAAAAGACTGACTTGACAGAGTGCCAGAAAGAATTAGACCTATTCAAGGATGAGCCCCAGCTTTACAGCTGATGTCAGATATTCTTTGGGATGAAAAAAATCCATCCATCCATCCATCCATCCATCCATCCATCCATCCATCCATCCATCCATCCATCCATCCATCCATCCACCCACCCATCTCCTTCTTTAACAGTAAGGCTGAGATTTCATGCAGAAAATTTGTGGACCACAAATGAATCTTAAATAGTACATTTTTGCATAGTGAAATGGAGGCCTAAAGGCATTGTGAGACATAGTCTTTGGTTGTTCACAACATTTTAATGACTTGACATGAATCTATGAATTTGCATGAGAGTTTAATACAAACAGAAGTTCTGTGACAAGTTTTAACTGTTTAGTGTTTGGGAATTGATTAATTTGTCAATTAATGTGCAGTTTTGACTTGTCCAATTATACTGTAATGGAAGAACATCCATAATAATAAATGATAAAAGAAATTCTGGGCCTACTTTTGACTTTTTGATAATGTGAACATGACTGAAGTTTGCTGTCTTACCTTACATCATCAACAACATGATATCTCCCAGGAGCTATTACAGAGGAAAATTAAATGAAAATTCTTCATTAGCATCTCTTTCACCTTACAGAGGATGGAATTAATATCTATTCCATTTTCTTTTTGGGACCTTGATTATTTCTGAGAAGATGTTGCACTCCATATTCATCTGCACAGATACCCTTCTGAGCCGTCTCTCACAAGTTAATTTCCCGCTGAGGGGCAGAAATGAGTATTTTGAACTTATGTTCCAGTATTTCTGGTTGTGGCCTAGGAACCAATCAACAATGATCTGAAATTATTAGGAAAACCAAACCAAACAGAGCATGCAACACTGTTTGGTTACACAATTTGACTCAAACATGAGATACTTACTTGAAGCTGAAGAAAATTGCTAGGAAAAGATCCATAGGTGTACCTCTGTCCAGAAAATAGATTAATAGTTATATAAAAACACGTGGAGAAAATACACAAATTTCTGACTCAAAATAACAGGGTTACCTTGCTTTTTGCAATATTCTGTTGAAGTTAAGAGACAGCAGTTAAAACATTCCACAGATACAACATGATCCACACATAATGATACAGGTCTACAGAATTTAATTTGGAGCATTCTCACAGATTTTTTCCTAACCAAGTGTATGGAATTTTGAATAATTTATCATAGTCCATTACATTCCAAAAGTTTTTAGAATCACTTCAGTTGGTGGTATTGATTATCAATGATCCTCTTGGTCTTTAATTATACAGTCCTACAAGACTTGACAGCCCTTCTCAGTGACAAAACCCAGCTCCACTGTTATAATGGGACAGTCTTTATGAAAAAACGTGTTTTCATTGCTCCACAACTGTATCCACATGCTGTCCTTAATCATGACTGAATTTCAGTTAGAGTGGAAGGATGAAACATAATATGGTACAAACAGGAAAATTCATCTTATTTCACAAAATTGTAATTTTGCGTACAACTTTCATCACAATATACTTACAATTGAACTTGAGTTTACCAGCTTATGTCCAGACTTTTGCAGACTCCTACCAAGCACAGGTATTATGACCCTACACAGTTATTCCTACAGCTGGTAGCAAGGTATAAGACAAAATAATGCAATAGATGTAATTTTTCCTTTAAATTTATATAAAAAGGTGCACAAATCCATCTCTTTTTACATAAACACTCATACCATATATTTTAATTTGAACTTGTGTTGTCATCATTTTGAATTCAGTAGAATTTATCACATTGATGCTTTCCTGGGCTGGAGCTGTCAAAAAACGTCTGAGGGAAGATGTAAGCCAAGATATGGGAATATGCTGCTATGGGGATTTCAGTTGAATTTTCATGATAAAATATTACCAAGCAAATAAAATAAGTAGACACCTGTAATATCTATTGCCTACCCTTCATAACTGATATTATGCATGATTTCTTCTTTTTCTGTTTAAATGCAAATAATTTAATATTTTTAGTAGCAGCAGTAATGTGTGCATGCAGAACTTTTCAAAAGAGTTTCAGGAACATGAATCAAAGAATTATGCTTTTTGGAAATATAATAAAACATGGCCTTTACCTTTTTTTGAAAGTATAACTTCATACTGTTACGTCTTGTGGAGCTGGGTAAGTGGTTGGCATTAACATCCTGACAAAATACTTCTCTGTAGAAACTTACCTTGAAAATGAAAACATTGAGAACAGGATTTTCCTGAGATTTTACCAGCTGTATCCTACCTATAATAAAAGTTTTGCATTTGAAAATTTTAGTGAACAATAAGAAAACCAATAAAGTGAGTACTTTATATGCTTTTTCATATTGTGACTGTAGTTGCAATTTCTGGAGATCATGCTATTATTTTTTTTCTATGGTTTGTAAGGCACCTTGCCTTTCAACAACCTGGGCAATTTTGTAGGTCTCAGCTATCACTTCATAGGAGTTTTATCGAGTGAAATAAAAGTTTCAACATCTAAGAGAAATGAATGGTTAAAATAAACATATTTCAAAATGGTTATTTTCTTTCAGCACTGGGCAGATACCAAGCAGGGAGAGAAATAGATGGGATCTGGTGTCTGGGACCTCCTAGTGTAGGAGGTCATGCTTTCCCTTTTATATGTGACAGAAAACACATGGATGGAGGGCTGAAAATGTGGAGAGACATTCAAGGAACAAAGCAGCATCCATGTGTCCACACTGAGCAACCAGAACACGACACACTCAGAATTAGTATCTTTTTTAGAAGATGTTGATTCATTTTGAAAAGTGTGTGTTTTCCTTCTCTAGACAGGGCATACTGTAAGATGATTCTATTTCTAGACAAACAGATGCCAGTAACTTAATATATTCTTCTTAGGTTTCACATCTTATACTGTGTTTATGAAAGTTGTGCCCAGTTCCCCATGGTGTTTTTGAAACTGGTATAGATACTCTAAAAATAACATATGTGAGGGTGATATTCATTTTACATTACCTTGTCATTGGCTGAAATCACATTAATCATGTCTTTGGGTACTCAAATAAATGCATGAACCTCCTTAGGAGCATGGTTATAATTTAATATCAACATCCTTTTAATAGA
This sequence comes from Parus major, assembly GCF_001522545.3. Lineage (NCBI taxonomy): Eukaryota > Metazoa > Chordata > Aves > Passeriformes > Paridae > Parus > Parus major. The sequence goes on along the minus strand of NC_031773.1, from coordinate 25,036,600 downwards.
GGCCTCAGTTTTAAAAAAAGAAATGTAAGCCATCACTTGTGTGTGAGACTAAGGTGGATTTTTGGAAAAGACTAGCTTCTATTATTTTTCTCAGATAAGGATGACAGAATAAAGAATAATATAAAACTAAATTGGTCTAGAGAAAGACAGAAAAGTCAACTGTGAACAAAAGCACTGTTGAGTTAGAAATCTCAGCCCCTGAGAGCATTGTTTCCTACCTCTACTGGGAGCTGTCCATTCAAGGAGGAGCGGAAGCTGAGATGCTCTGTGTTATTGGCAGGGCTCCTACATAGCCTGGATAAAATACAGCTTTTGCCCCACAGTGGAAGTCCACAGAGGGTAGTGACAGAGACACTGCCTGACTTTGCTGGGAGAATTAATCTCCCACTAAGGAGACTGGCTGGCACAGGGATGTGATTTTCATATAAGCAGTGATGCCATGGGTAAATTGCTGTTATGTAAAATAACCCTTAACAAAAATCTCCCTTGTGTCATTCTCCAATATGGCACAATGTACATGAATAAATACACATTGTGAATGAATAATACCTGTTTAACAAAGGTATCTCTCTGTAGTCCATCTCTTTGCTGTGTTGCTATAAGCTTCTAATTTAATTGAGGATTCCTATGTTAACAGCATTTTTTCATTTAAGGAAAAGGTGGTCATTTCCTGTCTTGAAAATGTCTCACACTAAATTTATTTTTTTAAAAAATTTCTTTCCCTTCAGTTAAGAGATACTTTTTGGCATCTTCAGTTCACTGATCTAATCATTTCTGACAGCATCAGTGTACTTCAGCCATGGCATGCTAAAAATCTAAGGGAAGACGGCCATCATTTTTTATAGTTGGAAAAAATAAGAATATATATTTATTTTAAAGGCATTTTAAAAGAGTTGAGAAAATGCTGGTTGTCCTTCAGCAACTTTTGTTGTGAGAAAGTCAGGTGTTATTTCACAGAATCCTAGAACTGAAGAATTGTTTAGGTTGGAAAAGACCTTTAAGATCATAGAGTTTAACTGCTAACCCAGCACTGCCAAGTCCACCACGAAACCCTGTTCCTGAAAGCCACATTTACATGTTTTTTAAATACCTCTAGGGATAGTGACTCAACCACTTCCCTGGGCACCTTATTCAAATGCTTGACCACGCTTTCAGAGAAGAAATTGTTCTTAATATGCAATCTAAACCTCTCCTGGCACACCTTGAGGCCTTTTCCTCTTGTCCTGTTGCGTGTTACTTGGAAGAGGCCAGACCCCACCTTGCTACAACCTCCTTTCAGGTAGTTGTAGGGAGCAATAAGGTTCCCTCTGAGCCTCCTATTCTCCAGGATAAACAACCCCATCTCCCTCAGTCGCTCACAGGACTTGTGCTCCAGACCCTTCACCAGCTCCATTGCCCTTTCGTGCAGTGAGGGGCCCGGAACGTGACACAGCACTTGAGGCACAACCTCACCAGTGCCCAGTACAGGGTGACAGTCACTGCCCTGCTCCTGCTGGCTACTCTACTGCTGTTCCAGGCCAGCACTGGCCACACGTTGCCTCATGCTCAGCTGCTGTCAGCCAGCAGCCACAGGTCCTTTTCCACTGAGCAAATTCCAGCCACTCTGCCACCAGCCTGAAGCACTGCCTGGGGTTGTTGTGACACAAATACAGCACCCAGCATTTCTCCTTGTTAAACCTCATACAATTGGCCTTGGCCCATCAGATCCAGCCTATCCAGATCCCTCTGCAGAGCCTTCCTACCCTCCAGCAGATCAATGCTCCTGCCCAGTTTGGACTTCCCCAGTTACCTAGGGCTGCTGCTAAAGTGGTTTGGTGAGCTATTCTGCCAGTTCCCTCTGCACCCTTAGGTGGATCCTATCCAGCTCCATAGATCTGTTTGTTTCTAAATGATGCAGCAGATCACTGACCATTTCCCCTTGGATCATGGGGGCTTGATTATGCTCTCTGTCCATGTCTTCCAGCTCAGAGGAGTGGATATTTTAATTGTCCTACCTTTGAAGACTGAAGCCAAGAGAGCATTAAGTAGCTCATCCTTTGTCACTATGTTTCCCCCCAGATCCAGGCTAGAGATTCTCCTTGGCCCTCTTTTTGTTGCTGATGTATTTATAGAAATATTTCTGTCACTTGCTGAGAACTGCTATCTTAATGAAACGCCAACCTGTGCTTTGTGGCAGAGTCTTAAACCTCAAAAAGGTAAGGCTGAAAACACTTATGTCCTTTTTGGAATTTGGGAAACCTGATTGTCTCAAAATTATGGCAAATTCTGCTATTAAAAATACACCATAGCAAAGAGCTTGCAGGCTGCTCACTTTTATTTAATGCAATATTAAGCTATCCTTAAAAATGCTTTTCAAAATCTTGCACAGGGACAAGGGTTTTTTTCCATTGTCAATATTTCATGTCTCATTAGGAGCCCTCCAGCCAGACATTTTTTGTTGTTTTAGACAGAATATTTTTTCACTATTTGGGACTCATTTAAGTAACTCATGCTTTTAATGAGCAAAGGTATCAAATAAGCAAACGTGGTTAATGAGACCTAGTCTGACAACATTCTGATTGAGGAAACAAAAATCTGTGCAGCAAAGAAAGTTCAGGAATTCATTAGGAACTGGTAATCATCATGGTTCCTTGCTCAAAAGAGCTCTATAAATTTATGATCTGCCAAGATGAAATCAGAAATTCAATCTTTCCTTGCTTTGTATCACAGTGCACAACCCCTTGTATAAATGTTGAGTAAACATCAAATTTGCATTTTTGTTTACTTGCTGCACCACCCTAGACATCAGAAAAAGTTTTAGTTGAGTATAAGGTTCCTATAGAATACATTACAGAGGATCACCTTCCTCTTTGGAAACCATTGCATTTTGGTGCAGTGATATAATTTTTTTTTCCATATTATTCATCTTGTCCAACACACTCGCCCATCCCACTCTCTGTAAAATATCTTTAAAATCAAATCACAGCTCCCAGAAATGTATTTGCAAAGTTTCCTAAAATATTTCTTCCAGAAATGAAAACTGTATCTTACCAAATTTCATAGGCATAGCACTGCTTGTAATTCTACAAGTCTAAATAATTAAATTAGCTCTTGAAAGAATATTGTAGCCTATTTATTGTGACAATATGAAATTTTGAGTGTTAAAAGGTACCTCTTACTACAGACTGATCACAAAAATTATTGAAAATTAAACTGCTTTACTCATGAGCCCTATGACAGTGTTGAAGGGGAAATTGTGGCATTAATGTGATCATATAATGTGATGACATTATAGCACTCTCCGTGCTGTAGTTCATTAGGAGCGCCTGCAGGCTATCTAAAGTGAGGACTATAATTTAGCAGCATGCAAGGCATTGCTATGAATGCAAAGGTGAAGTCTGTCCCAGACTCCTTCTCTCTGTAGGAGACTCTGGACAGGGCTGCTGTCATCTCCTCTCTCCAACAGTCATCATGTTTCTGATCCTCCTAATTTCCACTTAGTATTTTGTGAAGGTTAGTCAAGGATGTGGATTAGAAGTACTACTGGTTATTTTCTGAGACTTTTAAAATGAAATCTACCTTTTTTTAAAATTTTATTTTATTTTTATTATTTGTATTATTATTTTTTCCAGCTTTCCAAATGCCAGATATTTCCTTTGTATGGTTCCAGGTAATCTAGAATCCATCACTGTGCCTTTCCAGCTGAAAGTGCCCTGAACTTTCAAAAGCTAGGTCTTTCTCACAGGTTCAGAAGCCCAAAACCACAATAAAACTAGTAAATATATAAATATAAACAAATTCTCCTGTATTTTGTCTTTTGTCTGTAAAGAAAACAATTCCAATAGATTTAAAACACATGATCTTGTTTATTTGTTTTGATAGGTTTTATTTTAAAGTACAAAGCTCTGTTGTCACAACCATAGTTGTGTTGTTTTGTTTTTGTTTTAATTATTTCTTGCATTTAGAATTTCTTGCAATTTAGAATTAATTCAACATTAGAATGGCCTTGACTTGGATTAAGTCTTACTGGTTAGTAATTTCAAGTTCAACCTTCAAATGTTTTCTGAAAACAGCAGTGAAACACTATTTCTATCTAATCCTCCAATAAAGATTTTAGCAACAGATCATATACCTCTGCTTGCATCTCCTTTTAAATCTCAATCTTTATTAATAAAATCAGATCTCAAAATCACTTAATTTGTATGAGAATTTTGGAGCTGTAGAAACAGAATCATGAGATGATGCAGTGACAATCTCAAAATCAGCCAGGAGACCAGTGTGAGGGCTAATCACTCTGATTTCCATGTCCCAGTGCATGGGGAAGACTATCTCTCTATCTCAACTTCCTTTTGAGTTTCACTGCAAATTCATTCTGTACTATGGGATTAGTTTATTTATTTTATCTGTCTGTTTTAGTGCTGTCTTGAACACATGACTTCAATACAGTCTACTCTATTAGAACAAGAAGGCGCTTCTCTATTCTCTCTGACAAGCAGCAATGTAAAGAAGTTTAACTTTCAGCAGCATCTGTAGGCTTCTCAATTTGTTTCTTTACAATTCTTTGATAATTTAGCCCAAAGTATGACCCATCAGATGGATACAGTCTGCCTAACAGTTTTCATAGCCCACAACCTGTTCCTGCTGCCTCTTTCCCAAGTACCCACAGACATGAGCAAGGAGTGGGATGGTGATTGAAATCATGGTTTCACCAGCCTGTGGTGTGTTCCCTGCTTACTTTATTCCTTCCCTCCACAGTCCCTTCATCAACACATGACTGGATAGATGTGCTTCTATCATGTGGCAAAAATGACAGCATCTCCCATTAAATTAGGTCTGTTTCTGGTCCTAGGAATGCACTGGCCAATATGTTTAAATGCTGCTTGTGTGCTATGGTGTCTGAAATTTTCTTTTTTCTACACTGATTGATTCTTTAATGTCCTTCTTTGATACTGGTTCCTTTTGATGTCAGCTGGTAGAATGTCTCTTTTACCTCTTAGATATAGGACACACTATTTTGTGCTCCACTGTTGGCAAAGTGCCTCACATGACAAATGTGTCTTACTGGATTTGCAAGGGACATCTAATATGAAAATGTTTGTTTGGCTGACTTGAAAGAGAATAATAAATAAAAGTATTAAGTCACATATCTCATTAAGATTAATATTTCTGTCCAGTTCAGAGCACATTGCTTATCTTTGTGTTCTTCCAACTAAGCCCTACTTCCTGAAAAAGCAATTCCCTACCTGTATCATGCTTTGATTCTGCTGATCTGTTTACTCAGTGCCTCACTTAGGCACACTCTTATAGTTGAAAACTTACCTAAATATTTTTCTTTCAATGTGTTTATTTCAATATAAAGCAGGAAAATGCATATTTTTATTGGATGGCCTACTTTAAAAGATGTTTCATTTTAAAAGAAGTTGTGATGCATTTTTTAGGGAGTGCTTATTCCCTTCCTCAGTCTTCCTGTTTCTTGGAAAGATTCTCATTCCCTTAGTTCCATTTACCTCTTCACTTACAAGTTTCTGGAAAAGAGGGGAATTGTGTTCTGAACCAGGAAACAACAAAACCTCATTTTTGTAAAACAGTTGTGTAAACAAGAATGGGTTCAGATGTGCACTGAAGTGCTTTCCCGAATTATATTTCACTGAGAACTTGGTTTCAGGAAACTGTAACGTCTTTCCTTTATACACAAAATTTTGTTGTAATATACTATAGCTGTTCCGATTCCATCAGTAAAAGTCAAATGTTCATTTTAAGATTAAAACAGAATTGAGATTCAGTATATCTAGATCTTTTTCTTCTAACAAGTTTTTTTCTCTGGGACTTTGCTATAAATCACTTGTCAAATATGTTCGTATCCAGCACCACAGGCAACTATTTGACATGAACAAGAAATACTTTAGGAAATAGCAGGCTTTTTTCTTATGGCCTCATTTTACCTACATCAATATTCCAGTATTTTTAGAATACTGATGTGTTTAATTTGCAACTCTCTGGGGAGAACTTTTGGAGCCTCCAGGAAATATAACAGAAATCAAATAAAAATGTATAATTATTATTTTTTCAGAATAATCATCCTTGTTTATAAAGTTGTGTCGAATTTAGAAGATTTGAAGTGACAAATATTCCACACAAGTTGTGTGCAAGAAAACATATTTTAGAACTTAGAAGGACATCAAGACATAGTATTGATAACATCAGTGTTTACAAAGACAAAATGTAGTTGATTTACTCATTGGAATGTCTGAGAAAGCCTAAGAAAATCCTAACTTTTTCCTAAACTCCTTTTCACTTTTTCTGTGAAAACGATGGAACTAGACTGAGATTTTTGAGTTCAAAAGGCCTTTGGGGAACAATTCTGATGAATATTTCTCATAGAAAAATACACAGATGGAAAGGTTTGTTAGGATCACAGTTGAATGAAAACCATCCTAGGAATTTGCAAATGGCAGATCACAGAAAATATGTAAATTAATATTCTGATACAGTATATCCAAGACTAAATTTTTGTGAGTTATTAACTTCTATACAGACTTTTTCCTTACTGTTTATTTAAGTGGATTTTTAAAAGCCATAAAGTCACAAAAGAACCTTGCTATAGGGATTGATATTACTGTCATTTTGAATGAAGATGGGACTTCATGCTTTTTCATGTCACTGTAGTAACTGAAAAAGAAAATGGAAGTAGAAATATTCCTTGATGGAAATAAATACTACATTAATGCTGTGGCTATGGAATAATTTAAAAGATCTTTTAATGGGGAGTTATCCCCTTAATGCTTGAAATCCGTAGAAAACTTGCAAGCTGCATTGAAATCTGACTTACTAATTTTTACCAACTGTGGAAAAAAACATATGTTTTTCTTTCCTTCTAAAACATAATAAAAAATACTCAATACCTGATAAGAATAGATCTCGAGTCTGAAAACAAATTGAAAGACTGTGATGATGGAACTTTAAGGAGGGAACATTTAGGGTCAGCTGTTTAAGATGTGATTATCTGTTAAATAAATATGAGCAAAACAAGAAAAACGTTTGTAAAAACTGACATCATTTGAGTAACACACATTATGGCATGGAAAGCTAATGAATCCATGTCTATTATCCTCAGATGTTTATCACAGTTCTATAAACAAATAACTTTCAAGTAAAAATTTCTACTTGGCCTTTTGTCTGAGGTCTGTACTGAGTTCTGGACAGGGTAGGCTATATTAGGAGGCTGAACACTGAAGTCTGAGCTTCCCACTGCTTTTGGGACTGCCTCAGTATAGCCAACAAGAATTGCAACTTTGTCAGCATCACCATCACTGGGTAAAATAATTAGTCTTTGCAGAAGACATGACAACTCTTCCCTTGACAATCTTTGATAATAACAATAGGGTTCTGGTTCAGAGAATCACAGAGGGGCTGATGTTCAAAGGGACCCCTGGAGTTCACCTTGTCCAACCTTACTTCTCAAGCAGGGCCATGTAGAGCATGTTGCACAGTACTGTGCCCAGATGGTCTTTGAATATGAAAATCCCTCTGCCTCCCTGCACAACCTCTGCTGAGCCTCAGTCACCTTCACATAATGTGATGGTCAGCCTGCAGCTCCTGTGCTTCAGTTTGTGCCTATTGACTCTGATTCTGTCACTGGATACTACTAAAAAGAGCCTGGCTCTGTTTTCATATCCTCTTTTCACCTATTTTTATACCTATTTATATTGATGAGATCCCCTGGAGCCATCTCTTCTCATCTCTTCTAGGCTTAACAGTTCCAGCACTCCCAGCCTTTTCTCATGGGAGAGATACTGCAGTTCCTTAATCATGCTCATAGCCCTTATTGGACTCTTTCCACTATGTTCATGTCTCTCTTATACTGAAGAGACCAGAACTCGACTTGATACTTCAGTGGTGGCCCTTCCAGTGCTGAGTGGAGGGGAAGGATTACCTCCCTCAACCTGCTAGCAGCACTCCTCCTACTGCAGCACAGGATATATGATTAGTCTTTGCCACAATGACTGTTGTTGATTCATGGTGGATGTGTCTCCACCAGGACGCCCAGATCCTGTTCTGCTTTCCACCCTGTCAGTCCCCAGCAAGTACTGGTGCTGAGCTTGCTCTACGCTTGGTACTAGACTGCACTTCCCCTTGTTGCACTTCAGGATGTCCCTGTTAGCCCATTTCTCCAGTCAAGATCTCTCAGGAGTATCAGCCACTCCCATCAGTTTTGTCTAATCAGCAAACTTGCTGAGGGTACACTCTGCCCCACCATCCTGATCACGCTGAACACAATTGTACACAGTATTAACCCCTTGGGGTAATAACAACCAAGGCTAGCTATAGGCTTCCAAGAGGACTTTGTAGTACAGATCTCCACCCCCTGCCTACCTCTACAGGCAGTTTTAAATCCATCTGACTGTTTGGCCTATACAGAGTTCACATTTTTCTTCAGCCCATGGGAGACAGCTTTATTGAAGTCCAGGTAGAAAAAATACCACCTCTCTCCCCTTAGCTACCAAGCCAGCTTATTTCTAGTCCTATGATAGAAGGACATCCTATTATTCAAGCTTTACCTCCTGTTTGTGAATCCATGTTTGGCTTTGCCTATGTGCTTTCTTTTGCAGTTCTTCATGCACTGTTATGACAGGGAATTTTAATAATCCCTTTATTCTAAAAATGCCTATGGCCAGTAGCTCTGGCATTTTCCTAAGAAGAGAGTTGTAGCCTGAAGAAAATGAAAGAATTAGTAAACAAGTTTGATAGTTACTATTAACATTGCTGTATTAGACAGATTTTAAGGTATTAATAAACAATTAGAAAGGCATTATACTACCATCTATCCCATATATATAAATATAATGTATCATGTTTAATTCAATAAGCTCCTTTTACATAATTTTTTTTGCTAATTCTATGTAAGTCAAATTTCCAGGAACTGTGAGAAGGTACTCTTGGTACTCTAAATGAAGAATATGTACAAAGCTATCTTGAGCCACAAGCAGGTCATTAAAAGTATTCTTTCAACTTTTCATTTAATAAGGTGCATTGAGTATCAGCTGAAAACCCCTGTTTCTAAATAAAACTGATGTTTGAAGTACTTGCAGTCAATTTGCCTGCTTAATCTATTCCATCTCCAAGCCAAATCCTTCAGTGGAATTTTCAAAGTGAGTTAATGTGATGGTTTACATTAGTTTCAGAAAGGACAGCACGATATTTTTAGGACTGTGAATTAAGCTTATGGGGTGCCAGTCTTTTGGATTTCATTTGGACAGACTGTGCTATCTTCCATAAAACTAAAGTCCTAGAAGCTAAAATTCTTTTGTCAAAAGATCTGCTGTCATTTCCTCAGAAACAAAATCTCATTTTGAATGACTGCATGATATGTAGTATAATATATTACCAGAATTAACATATTATGTTAAGTGTTGCATATACTGAGATATACTGTATATACTGAGATACAATGAATATGCACAAGTTTATCCAGGTCAGTGTCAGACCACATGTACAGGACACTAGTGATCCCTGCTTCAGGTAACTCTCACCTATAAGCTCTGCTAGGTTAAATCCAGGGTTTACAGTTGTTTTGCATAAAACAGTGATAACTTGAGGGTGGGTACAAAATGAAAAGTGGATATTGTGTTATTTTTCAGCTCCAGTGGCATAGTCGATATGCTGTTTGATGAACGAACCAATAATTTCTAACGTTTTGCTGGAGAAAAATGTGAACTCTATATAGGCCAAACAGGATTATCTTCTTAATGACCACAATTCGCATTATTTTAATAGGATTTATTCTGAGTGGCTTGTAGCAGAGAATGAAAGAAACATCCCAGCTTGTTCAACAAGATGTTCCCTGAATGAGTTCATGGGGTTATATGTAATACTGGCATTATATAGGCATTGCTGTGAAACAAGGCTGAATTCAATGGCAGAAGCTAGAAGAATCATGGAGGAATTGTTTCAGTCCTTTTGAACATAAACAAACATTTTGTTTGTGAAAAGAAATCCCGCTTTAGACAAGGCAAGGAGAAACAAAGGCTACAAAATGTGCTCTTTTGTGAGGAGCAGATTTCAGCACCTACAGGATATAGAGAGGGCTGGTTCTGCCCCAACAGCAGTCTGGCTGACAGCCTCCTTTTGCTGCTGCTGCCTTCTCCACATAAACAGAAAATAGCGTTGGGGAACACATGTTAAGATGTGAAAATTTTACTCTAACTGACCGAATTAAAGATACCTTAGACTTGTCCTCTGCATACCATATAAGGCTGCAATTTTTTAGAGCTTTCTGGTTAGGAGGGTCTATTGGAAACGCACATGAGCAGGAGAAATCTTGGCTCAAGACTGATGCACAGCTGTCTGGCTGCCCAGAAGCTGCTCTGTTAACCCATGCAGTGAAGGTGAGGTGGTGATGCAAAAATTCCCCACTATTAACATAAAAAGCGCAATACAGAAAATATGCAGCTTAATGATAACAGTGTTTCAGATGTCATTTCATGCTTGCTGCATTCCCACACATAGGCTAAGTCTTTGCATAACTTAGACCAATGTCTTTAAGTTGTGTCAAAAAGCAGATGCTACTTAGGGGCTTTGTGCTGGGGATGAGTAGGCTGCATAGTAAAACAGCTAACCAGATAGCCTTAACGACAAAACCTTGCTAATTTGCGAATTATCATGCTCTTTTACACTTTTCTTATGTTTTATATGTTTTATGTTTAATGCATTTTTAAAGATAAAGATCGAGCCCAACATTTAACACAGTATCATATGGTGCAATGTTATTACTAGCTCAAATAAATTGAAATTATGTCATTGAAGAAACTATACTAGAGAATTAAGCTGAAGGCATTCTGGTATAAACTCTTCCAGCTGTCCCCATAATCTGATCACAAAGTATTGCAAATATTGAGCCATGTTAATTTGAACAGAAATATGATCTGCATTTCACTTACTTTTCAGCTTTTTAATAACTGACAAGTATTTGTTTTGAATAATTTGTATCATTTGTATCAAATGTATCATTGATACATTTCATTGAAAAAAACATCAGTATGAAATACAAGCCTTTAAAACTAACTCTATGGCTTAAATTACTGTAAAACATGACTGGCAGCTGGCTGACTCTGAAATCCCCAGAGGAAGTTTTCCTTCTGAAGCAATCTTAACAACTGTATCACTGAAGTGTAGCAATAATCAAGAATGATATTTTCATAGATAATGAAAATATCATTCATAGTAAATGTCATCATAATGAAAATTTGACTGTTGTTTGATAACCAGGCAAAGTGTCAGATTACTTCATGCCTTAATAGAGACCTACTGAAGAATTACAGGATGATTAAATATTCAAAAAATTTATATAAATATTCTGTACTCCCTGACCATCATACAGTTTTATTCACTGTCTTGAGTTACTTTCAAAAAAAGCTAAGAGAAAATACTATGAGAAGGTAGGCTACTGAATAGAACTAACTTGCCAGGTGTTTTGGATACAGCCCAGAATATCACAGACTATGATGGCTCCAGCTATTCTGCACAAAGAAACAAATTTTTCAAAATTGCAGAAAGAAATAACATTGACATTCCTTTTATTGTTGAATGAAAGGAAAAAATACAACTTGTAGACTGCAAGAGGGAAAATTATTGCTTGGACTAGTAAAAAATTCCCCTTTTTTGGTTAAAACAGAAGTTCTGTTGATAAAAGAGCCCATTAGGACTGTCTTAGCTTATGAAGTGGACAGGGCAAAATTATGAAGGAGAATAGGAACATAGTTGTAGGAATGTGGATGACTTGCCTGATTAAATTCTGACAATTAATCAGTACAGGTTTTCAAATAAGCTGAAAAACTCCACCTTCCCATCAGTTCCAGCTTTTAAGCTAAAGACATTACTTTTTTCCCCCCATGTACTATTCACCTCAATAAAAACTTGTTTTAGTGCTTCTCAAGAGTCCATGTTGGAGTTAAAAATGCTCTGAATTACTAAGAAGTATGTTCTGTACTTCTATTTGGCTGAAAGGAAAGCCCAGCAGCCACGTCAGACAAATCAGACTGCTGGAGAAGGTGAAATTCATGACACCAAGAAATGATGCTTCTGTACAGTAGATATTATAGTAAAGGAGCCTGAGTGCTCTAAACCCACAAATCATGCATACTTCATGTTGAAGAGCATGAACCTCCTCTTAGAATGAATAAGACTCTATGAGTTGGCCTGAAAGCTAAAAATATTAGCCTTAATATTAGCTTATAATATTACTGATTAATTATTAATATTTGTTTATTAAAATATTAGCCTTATTAACCTGTATCTCAACCTTTAGCTAAAGGTCATTTTGTGCTGATCTGGTGACTTTTTGAGGAATAAATTTCTTGCACCTTTCCTAATGTACTCAGAAGAGCACAGACAATCCTGTAATTCCACTGGCACAGAAGCTTAACTGGCATGAGGTAAGGACCTGCATCACAAAATACGATTGCATATTAGTAGCAAAATCTTTTGCGTGGAGTCAGCAGAAACAAATGTGGAAATTTGAGTTTGCAACAGAATTGTGACAAGACTGAGCTAGTTGTTAGCTCTTGAAAATATTAATGTCAAACTCTCAGTCTTCAGTTTGCTTGTTTCCTGTTTCCTTCGAGAACTATTTTAGGTAATGCAGTTCTCTGCTGTTTGCTTTAGCTAAAACAGATATCCCAAGAATGATGAAAGGACTCAGAGAAGGAAATGATCAGCCAAATTACCTAAATGGTGGGGTTTGGGTCTGCTGCTCCTCTTGGATGCCAATTATACTTGCATGATCTCCCCATTACCACTGCTACACATGTGCCCACAGTACATCACACCTGCATCAGAAATCCTCTCGAATCACACATTTCAGTTTTGTGGACAGGAGAAGAAACTATATTTTGGTTTGACAGGACTTCTCAATCCTTGAGATTCCGGTCCAGATCACATGTGTTACTCCATGAAATTGTTTCCTTGGTTAAACTGCAGCCAGCCACCTAAGACTGTACCAGAGCCACTGACAGTAACACGAAACAGGCTCAGTGCATCATCTGTGGGCTGGATTGCTTCTTTTAAGGCTGGACAGGGCATTTACACATTCTGTCTTTGGCCAGGATGAGGCAGCTGTGTAAATCAAGTATCATTAAGTAGTGATTATAACACAGAACAGGAGAAGCAATCATGAAACATGGGAGCTAGTTTGGTTTTAGCTGCAGATACAAGCAGGGACTGCACATAGCACAAAAAGAAGACTCCACAAGAAAGGTATGATAAATCCTAGTGTCATTTAGTCTGATGGTGGCATAAAAAATGTAGGACAGAAGACATCTGCGATGTCTCTTTTTGCCTATACTACTAAGGATACCTTTCAAAAGCTTGCCAGTAAACAGATATTCACATTTTTCAGAGTTGTAAGGATGCCTGTAAAAAAATTATCTATTTCATTGTATCTGTGAAAGTGGTTCATTTTTAATGGTAATATTTTAAATAATGAATCCTTTTCAGAGCAGGGTATAAGCAAAGGATTTTTCCATTTGGTTATTCATCCTCTTTATTTGGAGCTGCCATGTAGGAATTAAAATTAAATTAATCTAAAGTGACTGTCTTTTAATATAGAACAATATAAAGCAGTTATATAAAGTTATTCTCCTTATGGCTTAAGAATAAATAATCCAATCAGAATGATGGTAATTCTATATTTTTGCAGCTATCTTACATCTTTCTCTTCAGATGTTATCCTGAGAAAAAATTAATTTGTTTTCCCAGTATGATTTGAGACTAAATATTAAGTAGCTGATTTATGAGAGAACTTAACGTGTTGTTTCCAAACAGTCTCCTTTTGCTTGAAACAAATTTAATGCAGGAACAGAAAAATGTATATTAGTCATCAAAAGCTGTTTATAGATGAGTTTAAAGTGCTATCAACTAAAGGATTCTCATGATGCAGACTAAATTCCAGACCAATAGTGCAGAACAGAATTAGTGGAGGATGTATTAAATAGCCAGAGCTAACTGAAAATGAGGAAAGGTAAAAATTTGCATTTGGTTTATGATAGAAATACAATATAAACATTGATCTTTTCTAACTTGGCATGATTCAAAGCCAACTCTTCATACTGAGGCCAAAAATTAAAAAATGACTGCTTGATTTAGGTAAGATTCTGAATATGTCAGATTTTTAAATTTGGAAGTAATCCTGACTTCAAATGTTACTATATATCAGTGCAGCCTCCTAGTGTGAAAAGGGAAAGCTGATTTTGTTGTGGGTTGTTTTTTGGGGGTTTGTTTGGTGGGTGAGACATGAAAACAGTGTCTGGGCTGAATGTGGATATCCTTTGCACTGGAACTCAAGGCCTTTCTGCCTTAATCTTTTGCCTGGAGGGATATGAAAGGCTGCTCAGCAGTTTCCTTATAGCCTCAGAATCCAGATCTATGCCTTTGGCATAGAGGAGCTGAGACAGAGGGAGGACAAGATAGAACTTTTCTGAGGCTTAACAACCACCAATATCCTTCTAACCGTGGAGCAAGCCTCATGGTTTCCTTTCAACCAAGCACCATCTTCTGTAAAACCAGTCTAACAGTTACCATGCCTGCTCAGAGAGAAGGGCCCTCAAGTTTTAAGCTTTCCTCAGCCTCAGTGATACTAGTCCCCACACTGACCAAAGGCAAAGCTGGAGAAAATTCCCTGTTCTTCTTGCCCTTTATTGATTTAATATTCAACCAGGTCTGGATGGAAATCCCTCAGCCATCTGTGACGGATGCTGCCAAGGCCAGGAATCTGAATTAGGATTTCTCCTGCTGCAGTTGTAATACTGTGTTTAGTACTGCTGCCAGTCTGCATTAAGCTTGGCCTAAACCTGCATAATGGAGAAGGCCTGGGAAGGACATTGACAGATTCTCTGTGAATCTTAACTGGGAAAGGGTATGAGACATAACTGTTTTTTAGTCTGGGCAGCATCATTGAAGTTTGAATAATGCGTTTGCAAAATATTAGCATGGCTGTTTTGGTTTTTCTAATCACCATCAGAAACATGAAAATTAAGATGTTGATAGATTTTCTATTGTCTAAGGATCCAGACTTAGCTTTGAGGGCTGTACTATTAGGATGAAGTGCTTCAGTTCCACTGACATCCAATGTCAGGTGTCCATATGCTTTGTGGGTCTGCACCAGCTCCTCCATGAGTCCCATAGGACACCTAGGCAAGTTTTGTGGTCACAGGTTCATCAGTAACTTGAACCTAGCTCTACATCCTAGACTAATATTCAGAAAAATTCAGATCCCCCTGCTTAAATTCAGTGTTCAGCAGTTGCTTGTTAAAGCATTGGGATTTCCAGACTTTGTCTACTGTCTTTTGTACTGAACAAAAAGCTACACTACCTGTACAGTACTTCTGTAAATTTATAGCTTGCACAGCTTGTTGAAATCCTTTGGGATAAAAAATCCTCTGTAAGTGTGGGTATTTTATCAGTATGCAAGAGAGAAAATGTATTTAAGTACAAAGTAAATACCTCCAGGGTGCTAAGCAAAGGTCAACTTCACTGCCACTCAAGCTGGGACAGTGACAAATGACCTGAAAGAGGAAGACACTTTAAGGGCAAGAGAAGATGCTCTAAGGTTGCATAAACTATTGAAAACAAACCCTTGAGTCCTTTTTTTTTATAGGGTCTTATGTACAGGAGTGATACCATCAAAAGGGTGATATGCTTGTTCCTCCCTCAGAAGCCTCATGGTCAAAGAGCATCAAAATCCATTAAAGATCTCATAGGACTAGGGAAGTGTTTGCCAGTAAAGATAAAGTTGAGAACTAGGGGAGTTTTGTAGGCTGTGAATTATAAATGGTCCTTCGTGGGTTTTCCATCTAATGTCTCTATTCAAAAATGTATTGACTGTAAGCAAATTAGATAAGGATCCAGCATTCAGTATAGTGACGCTTTCTTGTGGAGAGCAAACTTCTTTCATCAACTAAAAGCTTTGTCAGAATTGCTATTATATTTAATGAACCAGAAAATAATATACAGTCAGGTTAATATTCTTCCAAAAAATTCTATTATAGGCCACAGCTAGGGGAAAGGACACTGTATCAGTGACATGTGGTGGGAGGTCAATTACTGTGCGAAATCATTTCACCAGCTTATATTTAGTGCTCAAAACTTCATCTGGCTTGCACTAATTGGAAGGCAGCCTGCATGTGAAATGCCCTCAGAAATGCAGGGATACTTGCAGTGAGTTACTGCATTGCAAATGTTATCTTTCATATTTTTGCCATTTCCAAACTAACAAACGCTGATGGCTTTGCCCTTTTAGTTATAATAATGTGCTGAAAAACCCCAACAATGGCCTTGCTGGGGACAAAGTTATTTTAATGGAGAAATTTAATTAAGATTGCCCCCCATTCCTCATTTTTGCAAAGCACTTCTGGTGCACTTCCGGTGCACTTCTGACTTAGTGCTGAGATATTATGGAAAAATACACTTTCCCCAAAAAGGAGAGCTTGACTAGACATGTGAAATATTAATTGTTTTAGGACATTTTGTCCTAATAAGATTAGAAAATAATTCTGCTGATTCAAATCATTAAAGTAGGGTATGATAAACATGGTTCAGGTAAGTACCAAGATCTAAGGTGATTATCTAATCTGACCTTTTCTGTTTCTTTTGTTTACCTGGCACTGCACAGCAGTGATAGCAGTGAGGGGGCAAGTCATACGATCCTTTCTTTAACTTAGACTGTTTTTTACAGTCTTTTGTTGCTGTGAAATCACTCAGTCCCAACAGGACTCCAGTATTAAAACGCTACATTTCTAACTCTCCCTGTGCACACATGAACCCAGTAAGGGACTTTGGTGCAGTTGCTGCTTGATTAGCCCTTCTGCTGACCTATACCACACTGATCTTCCAGCTAAACAATTTTTTTTTCCTAGATGGGATTAAACAATAGCCTAAAATAAAAAAAGTTCCTCTAGTCTTTCAATCTTAATAGTCTTTGCACAAGTTTCTTTTAAGTGCTTCTCTCTGCTTTTCTAAATCTTGATCAGTTTTTTTGTACTTCCCCAGACAGAAATTGGTCACAGTGTTCTGGAAGTAGTCACATCCATACAAAATGTGAAAGTGAGATGGTCTCTTTACTCCTCTTCCACGTGGCTTTGTTTAAAGGATTTCATTTAGTCCCTTCAGCCACAATTGTGCTCTGAGAACTGGTGTCTGGCTGATTACCTGGGCATCATCAGAGTGATTACTCACTAGTACACAGCTCCTGATCTTTAAGTATGAGTCAATAAACTGAGCAGAAATGCATATTGTTTGCTCATGCCTGCTCAAAAACACAATCCAAATCTATCAGTGATCTGTCAGCCTCATTGTTTACTGCTCCCTCATGGTTTACTGCTCCCTCTATTCCTGCACACTTTCTCTGTCATGATTTGTTTTTCTTCCATGTCACTGACAAAAAGCAAAATCATCATAACCGGCAATATTTCTTTTAACAATTACATTTTTAGTTGAGTAAGAAGTATTGGAGTATAGGTCAATGAATTTTTTTTTTTTTTCATTGGAATTAATAATTCATGAATCCTATCATGAATACCATCATTGGAACTAATTATTGTTTAGTTTTTTCTATCTGTTCCTTATCCACTGTGATATTGATACCAGGCTAATGAGTTTGCAACTTAACAAAACATTTAGAATTATTTACCCAGCATAAACTCTTTTTGCAGACTGTGGGCCAAGATTATTAGCAATTATTTTACAGACTATCAGGTAGGCTACAATCCAGTGCAGACATCTCTATGCAAGGAGTTATAATCTCTAAGAAACTATCCCAAATTCTTTCATGCTTGGTCTCCCTTTGGTTCTCAGCCTTCATAAGGAGAGGATTTTGTGCTCTGGATCTTGATAGAACAGGGCAGAGTGTTTCTGGACCCACTGTCACTTATCAGTAAGCTCAGTTCGTAGGCTTTCCTGGTTGCCTTCTGTGTAGGCCCATTAATTTGATGCACCCCCTAATGATATGTCGACACTCCTCTGAATCGACAAGCAGGAAATAGTTGCCTCATCTTTAGCCATTCCAATGCCTAAATTAAGATCATTTTGATTGCCATTTTGGTTAAGTCAAGGCTGAAGAGTCATTGACTTTGTTGGCAGTGTGCCCAGATAAAACTCCATATCCTCAACTGTATATTGATTTCTCTACTATCACAGAATCACAGAACATGCTGAGTTGAAAGGTACCCATCAGGATCAGTCAGTATAATTGCCAATATCAGAGGACCTACGGCAAATAATGACTTAACCTATAATGGGTAAATATCCAAATAATTGGGGTTTTTTCTTTCTTTTTTTTTAAAAAAGTAATGTCATTCTATTTCTAAAAAAAAGTTGTAAATAGTTGCCAATTTAGTTGAGCTATTATTAATCTTTCATCTCATTTGTCCCTAAAGTGTTAGATGCCCACATTTTCTAGCAAAATTAAAGTTTAATTTAATAACTATACTTAAAATTGTTCTTAATTTTGGTGTGTTGAGGATCTCAAGATTAAATTCAGTGAGGTCAATTCAATTAGATATACTGCAGACCTCAGTGAAGAGCCAGCTTCTGGAGAACATAGTTATTAATCACTATGAGCTACATCATGTCCTCTGAGTTAGCTAAATACACACATTGAGCTGGACTTAAACTGATGTTTTTGGGGACAAGACCTTCCACTCATTTAGTGATTAAACAATGATAACAGTGCTCTCAGTGATAAATTATTTAAGACAAATTTGACTATCCCAACCTGGAAAGGAACATTGCAAAGATTTTGTGTCTGCAGGTATTCAGCTAGAAAAAAGTCCCAAAGATCTCAAGTCATAATGCTAGCATCCACCAAAATGTAGCTGGATGATAGAGATGTATAAACATTGGGAAGAAAAAATGTAACTCCTGCAGTGATTTTTCATCAATAAGGTTTCTTCTTTGGAAATCCTATTTGGAAGGACTCTCAAAAATTAGTTTAAACTTTCTTCAGTGTATTTGTACAGTGAATATACAATGCATAGTGAGAGTGGAAGTGAAGACATCTTTACCTTGCAAAGAGAAGAGCCTCTTTTTAGAATTTTTAGAACAATTTTTAAGGAAAGAGTAAAATAAGTAAGCTTTGGAATGCTCTATAGAAAATGTAGATTATCTAACAAAACACTGAAATAAAAAAAAAAAAAAGCAACTCAGGTCTCTGATCTATTTTTAGTTTAGGACACAGAGAAAATGTCATTATCTTCTTCATAAATTATCTTTCAAAAGCAGCTGTAATCCATGGTCCTAAAATCAGATCCTATCACTTACATGTGCTGGAAACATTGTCTTCCAATATTATTCCAGCTTGTATTGTGTGAAGAAAATGTATTTGAATTACAGCTGCTGTCTTATAAATTTTACAAAATAAAGTATTGGGGAAATTCAGTTTGTTAAGGGAAAAGCAGCTTTTAAGAATGATCGTGATACACATATTTGCAGATCAGCCATGCTGACCCATGCTATCCATTTGGATCTGAAGTGAAATTAAAACATGCTATTAAACTTGGCCATCTGCACTAAGGGTGCTAAGGAAACCTGCTAATTATTATTAGCTCTATCACATACTGCAGTGTTGGCATCAGTATTTCATAACTAGCCTCACCGAGTAAAACGTATGGTCATTTCTTTTTCCCCCTACTTGCACAGCAGTCAACTGCCTAGGACACTTATGGGAATTCAAATCTTGTAGTGCCAAGCTAATTTTTTACTCTGATCAATGGAGAGAGGATAGTAGATTTTCTGTTTTATTTACTTTGGATCTCCTTTCCCATACATGTATCAGTCTTGCAAACATTTATGCACCTAATTAATTTCTTGCAGGTAAACAATAACCTCACTGAGGCTGACTTCTAAGGTTCTTACTTAATATTTTCGTTTTACATAACCTAAATTCAATTTATGAAATGTTCTCAGAATTTCCCACTATTTCTAGATCCTTGCTTAGCTGCTGCTTATTATTAGCAAGACAGGAAAAAAATGTTATGCAAACTTTTTCCCTTTCTTCATTGTACATTTCGGCTTCGTTCAGTGTCCCCAGAATCACAGCTCTCACATAAGTATATACTGGCTCAAGTCCTGAGGGATTAATTCAGGAGTTCAGTTTCTTTGATCCGACATTCACTCACATGAGGATCACTGTTTCCCTTTTGCTGCCATTTTGTTTGTTTCAATCCATTCCCCTTAGTCTATTGGTATTCAAATAACCTTTCTTTCAACTACAGTAATACAAGTTATTTATTCCCAAGTCGTCATCTCAGTTTTTTTCAAAATTGGCAACTACATCCTGATAATATTGAATTGCACTATGAATTCTTCTCAGGAGGAAGAGCCCCAGGCACCAGCACAGCCTGGGGGCTGACTGGCTGGAGAGCTGCTTTGCAGAGAAGGCCCTTGGGATCCTTATGAACCCCAAATTGAACACAGGCCAGCAAAGAGCTCCTGCAGCAAAGGCAGCCACCAGCACACAGAGCTGCTCTAGGAGAACCCTTGTCAGCAGGATGAAGGAAGTGATCCTTCCTGTCTACCCAGCACTGGAGAGATACATCTGGCATGCTGGGTCCAGCACTGGACTCCTCATTACAAGAGACACGGACATACTGGAGACTATTCAACAAAGAGCCACAAAGACAATTAAGGGTTTGGAACACTTGACACACAGGGAGAGGCTAAGGGAGATGGAACTGCTTAAGGGGGGATCCTATCACTGTGTATAAATGCCTGCCTGGGGGAGTGAAGAAGTCAGAGTCAGACTCTCCACTGTGTGAGGATGAAGATCAATAGCCATAAACTGAGAATCAGGAAATACAACTTAAAAATAAGAAGAAACCTTCTTATTGTAAGGGTTGTCAAAGCAAGGAACAATTTGCTCAAACAGCTTGTGGATCTTCCATCCTTGGAAGCACTCAAAACCTGACTGAATGTGGCCCTGAGCAGCCTTCTATAGGAGACCCTTCTTGGAGCAGATGCTTGCACTACATAATCTCCAGAGGGTCCTTCTAACCTCGTATTTTCCAGCATTTACTTTAATAGAAAAAAACTTTGTGGAGAAGGTATTGGAATGGTTCTTAAATCATCAAATCCAATTCCATGCATGCATATTACTGAGAATAATATCTGCCATCAGAAATAGCAATGATGGGTTACTGGTTGTAGTCTGTATTTGCAAGACTCAGCCTTTCATAAACTTAAGAAATTCACTTCTAAAAGGTTGTGGGTTGTTCTTTCACAGAGCTTAGTACAACACAACATTCTATATACACTTCACTGCTTAGACAGGTTTGATGGAAGGTGGAAATCAATAATTTAAGTTCTTTTAAAAATATGCATAAGTACATCACAGAGAATATAAAAACTTCAGGGGAAAGGTGATATTATTATTTAATGCCATGTTGATGAGGTTTATTTTGGTAAGCTTTTGACAGCACAAGGTAACATATCATCTTTGTGTTGACACAAACACTATCAAAATATGAAAGGATGCACAGCAGAAAAAGAACTGCAACTAAAATAGATTTTTGAGAGAGCAAATGATTTTTTTCCTTTCCAACAGTTAGTTGTTTTGTTTTTTGTTTTTTTTTTTAGAATGTTGCCAACACCTTTAATCAATATTAGGAAGAATTTTTGTTACAGTAGGTCACTCTTTCCAGGTCTGTTTAAAATTCTCAGTTTCTTTCTGCCTTCCATTCAACTCTGGAAAATATTTCCTGGCATTTGAGATGGGGTTGAAGGTCTTTATTTTTCCTTTTTTTTTGCAGTATAGCTGCTTTCATTACTCACTACACTGTGTACACTGTGCTATATATTTTTGCATTTGAGACCAAGGCCTTTTCCTATTTTTCCCCTCTATTTTTCCTTTGGTTTGCAATGAACAAACTCTCTCTCTCAGAGCTCCAGAGGGCAGTGTTGTTCTGAAAGCATCGGTTCTCTTGGCTCTGCCTGGATATTTTTTGGGAACCAGGAGGCTGAATGTTATTTACTGAATGTTATTTACAGACTTGCTTGAATGGCTTCAGTCTGAATTCACAATTGCCTTAGATATACACACTTTATGGTTGTGGTCCTTGCAACAAAGAAATTAGCTGAGTTTGTGCACATACTATGATCTTCAAAGTTTTTCAAATGCTGTTAGATTAAATCAATTGAAAAAATAGATGTAAAAATATCAGTCATCCTAAATAATGCTATGCAGATACACCAAGGAGGTTCAATATTAATTTCCCTCCTTGTATCACACTGCAAGGAAAGAAGGAAAGAAGTCATCCCCACGAGGGTGCAAGGCAATGCTGTTCCCCTTCTCCCTCAGGAGTTCTCAAAAGAGCAGTTTTCAGTTCCAGTTAAGGCCTCTCAGGAGCACACTGTGAGAAAGCCTGCAGGGAAAGCATCAAACTACACACCTCCTTCAAGTATGGTCTCTCACACCTTCCCTCCTACTTCTTCTGCCGCAGTGAGGTGTACACCAGAATTGCTACAGACCTGGAAAAAGCAGGTCTTTCTTCTACTCCTTGCCCCTAAACCCCAATGTCTCTTATCATCAGTCCACATCACCTCTCTTTTCTGACCACCCACACTGCTCCCGGGTACCCTGCGTTCTGACACTCTAGTTCCTTTCATCTCCATGTTCTCTCCTCTTTCAGACTAAAGTCCAATGTCCACCACTTTTCTCCTGCTGGAGTTCTTCCCTTTGTCCTCCTTGCAGTGACCATGGTTTGCTTTCCTCAGTCCTGAGACAACTCTTGCTGCTCAGGGTGCCACTTGGGTTAGAGGCACGAGCAATGACAACAAAGCTAGAAGTATTCTTAACTCATCAACTAGCTGCCTAAGGACATCTTATGTCACCACAACTCCCAAGTATAGAAGCACTTCTTTACCCCCTCAGACTGTAGAAAACACCTTGTGAGCTGTGTGTGGCTTACAGCCATAGCTTAACTGTTTGGATGCAAGCCTGCATTCAAAGCATGCCCTTCAAGCATTAGCAATTGGACAGGTTCAAGCCCATAGCACAGCTTGAACCCACCAGACATGTCCCAGAAGACCATTCTGTTTGGATTCTTTGCAGATGATATGCACAGGAAGGTACTATGGGAATGTCACTGGGAGCTGAAACGAGAACCTGTGACAAAGGTCATGGAACATTTTGCACTTTAGGTTGCTCTTGAGCCTCCATACCACTAAACAATGAGGACAGGCTAAAGAGTGGGTGCTGCAAATCTTTACAGATTTAAGTGGTCCTGGCAGGGTAAGTCCAAGTTTTCACTGGGGCATGAACTCTGTCTTCCTACAGTGAGACATGGCAGCAAGCATGAGGACATCGTGCAGAGAGAGCTCAGGACATGGATTAGGTTTTTGCTGAAATTTTGTTGAATATGATTCAGTCCTTCAGTTGCTGTCCTCCAGAACACACTGTCTTATGGCTGTACCAAAAGGAAATGGAGGAAGGATAAAATAAAGAGTGGGACAGTACTCGGGCAGATCAAGTGCTAATAGGACAGTTGCCATAGAAATACTTAAACCCTCTATGTCCAGCAAAATGTTACAAGTCTGCTTTTGTATTCTTTGTGTTAGATGCTGGCAGAAGTCTCTGCCCTATGATACTACTAAATTCTATGTGGATTTTGAGGAGGTGTCACTTGCACCCACACAGGTGACATGGGTGCCCCATGGGTATCTACAATACCCTCATTGACATGAACAGCTATTGACAAGATGCTTGGAACTGCTCACAAGTGAAGTAGGTTTTCAACATCCTCGTGAGACTGAGAAATACATCACTCTTTAAAACCGCTCATACAGCACTAACAGGCTTTGCTATTAGCTCCGTCAATAAACATATCTCGGGATTTGTAACTTGAAGAGAGTGATGCTCCATGCTGAGAAAAGGGACTGGAAAAGAAAATGTTGCCAGCTGTTTGTGTGGAAGTTTAAACTCATGCACCAGATCTCCTGCACTATGAAAGATGAGTCTTCTCTTTTTCTCACAGTCTTGAGAGTTGAGGCAGTGTTCATATAGCGAGACCTGAAAATAGACTGAAAGGGTGTTCACCATCAAGCCTCAGCCTCTGATTCAGATGCCTACATCGAAAGCCTCCAGAAATCAGAGAACCTCTCTCCAAAAATATCAATCCAACCATCATCCTGTTTGCTGAAGCTCCGCTGATGCTCAAGGGAAGCTGGGTTGCCCATGTGAGCCCCCAAGGGACACACCTGATCTCCACAGTGCTACTCTTTCCACAGGGTCATTACAGGTCACACAAGTTTTGCATGTTTGGGTTATAACATTGCATTGGTATGATACAATTTCAAATCTAAATGTTTTAAAATTACAGTGATAAAATTCACCTGAATGATGACAACATTGCTGCCTGAGAGAAGTAAATTAAAAAAACCCTCAGGTATCAATACTTGTTTTTATTTATAATAGTTTGTGGTAACCCAGATATAGAATTGCCTAGACAACTGTGACTTAATCATGTGCAACTGCCAGCTTGCATTTTTGCAGGCACATCTACCCTGACAAAGGTTTTTAATATTTAAAATCATGCAGATTATCTATTCAGCCCTCAGAAAACTCATTGTGATTAATTCAGTATCTCAGTTTCAGGCACTTCAACTTCTGACACCTTTCTTTAGGCTACAGAGAGCTTTATTAATTGTACTAAAAATCCTGTGCAAATATTTTAAAAATATTATTTAGTACTCAGTTAATTTTTTTTATGTGAGTATGTTACCATCTATCAATGTTGTCATGAGTCCCTAGATCTCAGCAGACCTTTTTTACTCTGCTTTTAAAACACAATTTTATTATAAGAGCCTCTGTTTACGCACATTTATCAGTCATGTCTACTCAGAAATGCTTATATCATATCTGAGGTCAGGTATTCAGCTGCATTTAAATTATATGCCAGATGAATGGGCAATGCATACATTTCAGTTCTTTGACAACTTAATGAACGTATCTCTTGGCAAGATGAGGTTATGTGAACATCCCAAATCATCTGTCACATTTGTCTCCAAACTTTTGGGCTGCAGTCTACAGTCTGCGGTGAAAACTGACCCCTACGCTGTCTTATTGACCTTTAACTGAAAAAACCAATTATTTGCTTCCTAGTGCAGCATCTTACCACAGCCTTGTCAAGTAAAAGGGATAAATGCTGATTTATAAGGAGCTTCAGAAATTTAGAAGCTTTATGTAACTAAATCTCTCACCTTTCAAGTAAGTTATTTTGTTAGCCATTTAATTTAATTGGAAAACTATCCAGAAAAAAAAGTTTTTAGCACACATTTTCAAACTGACCACTAATCTGGTTACCTCATTTTTGAAAGATTACCTGCAAGTACTGTTGGGTCTAATCTTAAAGAGTGGTCAGGAAACAGAACTTTGAAGAATATTTTGAGTTTCTCTGGAAGAAAAAGTCTGAGACATGTAAATTGAAATTTCCTGCAGAAGACCAAAACTTGGGAAAACAAGTCAAACATTTCTGATCAATTTTACCACCTATACACCAACAACAGTAATAGCATCTATATTTAAGGGTGTTGCATTCACTAGTGATTCACTAGTGTCTTAAACTGGGAGCTTGTCCTTGAGTTGCTTAAAATTAGTGAACAGCTGAAAAGTTGGTTCATACGAATATAAAGCCAAGGTCAGCTATGCACTGATTTTAGTGGCAAAACTGCAGTGAGAACCTGGAAGCTACTGGCTTTCATCATAATGGTAACTTCACCAAACCAAGATACCACCATTATGGGAAACAGTGATAATAAAACACGGCAGTGCTCTCAAATTGCACTAAAACTGCACTTTCACTGTTCTGAAAAGCTATCATTCAGTCTGAAAGTTACCAAAATTGCTGGGCCAACATGCTCTAAATATATAGTGTCATAAAGAATGTATTTTTTCATAGTAGTTGTATTGCAAAAAAGAGCAAGAGAAATATGGAAAGAGAGCAGAAAATCCTGTTAAAATGTTAAAAAGGAAAGAATAGTAAATAATGGAAACTATTCAGTCATTCTTCAAGCCTCTACTGAACTCAGATATAATACAAGCTACAAGACTTTGAGAACACTGAGAAGACACTTCATAGAATCATCAAATAGTTGGGAAATGGAAGGGACCCTTTAAAGGTCATCTAGTCCAGCCCTTCAAGCTGTTCCTGTCTGGACAACCCTCACTGCTGGCTCTTATCCTCCTGGCAAGACAGCTGCTCAGTGCTTCTTTGTGCTTCTCCATCCCTGACTGATATTCCCATTTCTTGTCATCCTCTCCATTGTCCCCAGAGTCCTCCACCTTCTGGAATGTCAATCCACATCTTCCCATGTTACTCCAAGGACATTTATCCCAATTTGTTCTTTCTACCAGCCTCCTGTCAGCTATTCTCACCTCCCATCACCCTTTCCAATAACTAGTTCTGACTCTCAACACCTCCTTTGTGGTTAATCACCTTCTTATGTCCTCTCTCTGCTCACCTATCCATTCTGACATCATGCAGTCTCCTCCTTAATTTGTAAAGAAAAAGAAAGGAGACGGTGGTCTGTATCCCCCTTATTTTGGTAACCATTCTGTTATTTTATTCTACCTCTCCTTTTTAAGCTCTCACACTGCAATCACTACCTGGAGTCAATGTTCTTGGCTTTCACCAACTGTTTCCATTGAATGTTACTTTCAACATGACCTCTAATTGCCTCTTTCTAACTAATGCTGTGAATCAGTAGTCATTTGCAGTTCCTCCCTCAGCTTCAATGTGACTTCATTCTGCTCTTCTTGGCCTATCATCTTTTCCTCTTTATCAAGAGATTCCAATCTGCTCATGTTGACAGACTACCACTGACAATTATCACTGACAATTACATTTTCAGGGAACAGCCTTTGTACTTTCTCCCAAGCTGCTCTTCTCTTCTGAGAATCCACCCCCTTGTTATTTTTCAATTCTTTTGAAACTTTTCAATCATCTCACTTGCTCAAAAAAAAAATAAATAATAAAAGCTAGAATATACTGGGATCACCTTGCTCATCATATTTACCAGCACTGCCTCAAAACAAACTTAACAGCACTGCCTCATAATTTCTTCAAATCCCACTTTTCTGTATCCTTCTTATCTTTTAATTATTTTCTTTTAGACAGAGGCTGCTTTTTCACAGAACCTAACATAAAGTGGTAATTTTCTATAAAGAGGCTATCAAGCACCATGGTTATATAAATACAAATTACAATTATAATTATAATTACAATTATAATTACAAATTAGGACTTTAGATTTCAGTGCTGTAAGAGCATAGTATGAAGACCTTGATATAAAGAAAACAGAACTGCAAAGCTTAAGAATGGACCTTAAAAACTCATTTCTCAGACATGCTGGCCATGCGTAAGTGTACATAATATGTACATCAATTGTATGGCATACATACATTGTCTTTAGAAATAAAGGTTTATACATAGAATGCTGTCTTCGCTATAAGCTATAGACATTTTATTACTAATTTCAGTATGGTCAAGGATATTCCATCTGGATCTTATACACATTTTTTTCAATATTTGTGAAGAAGACAGAATATATATAACAATAACATTTTGTACTTATAGTCAGTGACTAGAAATGATCTTTGCTGCTTGATTTCTAATTCAGTATTAGGTTTGAATGCTAAGTTTGACAATACCCAGGTTCCAAAGCCAGTATTTAAAGGATCACATGGCATGACTTAAAACAGCTTTTTTTTTTTTTTTCCCTGGTGGTAGCTAGTTTTACACAGTCTCTTCTGAAATTTAAGTGAATAAATTATTCATCAGCCAGCACTTGTCCTTAGATGGCATAACTTAGATGTCAAAACCACCCAAAACATCCACATTTGCCAAACCTGTCTTGCATGAAATAGAATGAGGGTATTTATATAAGGAAGATGCCAAAGCAGAAAATTAACCCTTTCAGAGCTTTTGTATAATCAAATATTGTAATAATTATTATCATATCAAATATTTAACTGATAAAAAAAGATCATAATATTCCCACTGAGAGTGTGTTTACCAGTTAGTCTGGTGGTCTTCCTGGTTGGGAGGGAGCAATTGCCTTTTTTGTGATACTGCCTTTCAGTTACTATGCCATGAAGAAATTTCAACAAGAAGTTTTAATACAAAACATACAAATTTGATTTGCTTTTTATGATACAAAAAGATACAGCAAATCCCAGCTTTTGTGACAATGTGTCTCTTGGAGGAAGTGCCTCTTGTTTGTGAAGAGCCTCCACAACAATGGTGTCTGTCCTTCTGCTGGTGTACAGGGAAAAGGGAGACTGAACGCTGACAGAACACCGTGTGGGACCCTTGTGTGCATGTATGCTAACCATGCTGAAGAACAGGAGTGTCTGACAGATGTGGTAAAACTATGAGAGGCTTCCCCACCTATCTGCACTCTTACAAAAAGTCCTCACTCCAAGACTGGGCTGAAAAGGATTTGCTCAGCATATGCATTACCTTTATATGCTTTTGGTTCCACCTTTTATGAACAGGAACTACTCACAGCAAACACTGAAAGAAAAATTTCAAAAATTTGACTGTGACCAAATAATCCATTTGGAGCTGATCTCTAGGCTGATAAGCTTAGTGAATGCTAGTACTATGCTAGGTGGTTGGTGGAAGAACCAGTCTATAATATGTACTGCTTCCAGTCCAACCCTACCTAAAACAGGGGGACATAAAGACTCAACTGCAGCATCACACCCTATCTTACTGCAGATGCCCTTACCACTACTTAGGAACTTAGAAGGAAGTTTACAAATTAGTCTAAGAGCATTATTTAAAACTATTAACATAGGAAGCTATTACTAAATCTCCCTCACCCTCCTTGCATCTGATTTTAAACTCAGTTATCATACTCAAGTGTGATACATTGCGCCCTTCCAGGGCTTGAGCTGTCCCTACTTGCTATCAACTATACTACATTATTTTGGAGAGACTGAGAAATACATCTATGTGTGTATAGACTCCCTCTCAAAACCCACTGAAAGATTGCTTTTTCACATACACTATGACAGAGATTACATTTCCAGTCCTGCTGTGTCATGCTCTCACTGAGAACTAGTCAAGTAAAAAACATAAACATTGATATAAATTACCAAGATCTTGTAGTCTTTATTGAGATGAGTTTCCACAAAAGACAGGAAAATTTTTCCTAGGGTAGTGATTGCAGGAATCAAGCCAAACTTACAAGGATTAGGTTTCAAATGGTAAGATACTTTCTCTTTTTGTTTTTTTTTGTTTATGCCCATCTTGCTACAGCTATGACTGAGTATGTTAATCAAAATACTATAGAACTGTACTCATTTCTGTGTGTTTACTTTTCATTTACATAATTATCTTACAAAAGCAGCATTTCTCCTTTGATGCACTTTAAAGCCACAGTTACCAAAATATCCTATACCAGCAGTCCCACCACTATTGATTCTATAGCCCAGTCATTACCATAAATTATTATTAAGGACCTAAATTTCCAGTTTCATGATGTCCAAATAGTCCTTCAGTCAAATCAATCAAATGTTCCCTGTGAAGTGTCCTAAGAATCTGCATTTAGTGTTTTTGACCAAACAGGAGAAACATCCAAAACTTAAAAGGCCTTCAGAGAAAAATCAGGAAACACATGACTGTAGAGTGCCTTAATTTCAAAAATAGGATTTGTGTGTTTGAAACACAGGAAATACTTACGGAAATGAGCAAGAACAAACAGTGATACATATCTGCATAATCAGTCCAAAGCTACAAATACATTTTACTATTAGATGTGTATTTTAAAGAATATATAGACTTGATTAAGTATGATATCAAATGTTCAACTGGCAGTGGGTGGGATAGGATAGAGCAACTGAGATGGCATGCATTTTCAAAACAAATAAACAAAAAAACAAAAAAAACCCAAGCAAAGTCAAGAATGAAACAAGTCCTCTCAGTCACCTCTAATGGCACCAAGAGGGCATGAAATCCCAAGCATCTTACAATAAGCATTTATCTCTTGGCCCTTGTCTGTTCTTTGACTTCTGTTTTGAGGAGACAAGCAACTATCACTTGTCTGTAGCCTATGAATACTGTCTATTGAATATTGAATATCTGACCTCTGCTAATGCTGAATTTCTCCCATGAGTACTCAAAATATGTGCAAGCAAAGTCCTGCTTAAATCAATACGGGGTAGGTTGCAGGCCTGTGGTAGGCCAGTTCCACAAAGGTGGCTTCACTGTGGGACAACAGCAGGATTTTAAACAGCTCCTACAAAGGGATGAATACTTTTTTGCATCCTTCCACCTTCTGCCTAGAGTAGTCATTGAGTGTCTGTGCCACCCTTTTATACTATCTCAAGAATCTGATAAAAAAAATACAAAGAAAAATACAAAAAAAATTACAAAGAAACTTTGTATTTTTAACAATTTCTTCAATTTGCATAAGGACGTGAGCATGCCTGGATTGGATGGTCATAAAATGAAAATAATACACATCTTTAACCAGACTGCTCTTTAACAAAGGTGAAGTAATATTCTTGTGAAGTAGCACAGAACAGTTTTGAATAGTATCTGGAGATAGTAATTTGCCTAACACTAGGAGAAGTTTTGTACCTAATGCAGAGCTTGAAGTTGATATCAGATAAATTCTGGTTTTCTATGTCTTTATTACATACAAATCATAGTACAAAACTTGTGATACTAAGAAGTCCATTATTTGGTTGCATCAGCCAAATCACTGTCTAAAGACATTATTCTTTAAGTAAATGAATCAATAAGTACAGAAAATGTAAATAATTGTTTTGTTATCTAAATGCTGTAAGACATGTAGATGACTGTAATTACTTAATTTCAAATGTCTGAAGATAGTTATTTCCTTTCTAGACTACTAAAGAAAAATCTAACTTATTCACTGTGACACGCTTTTGATCATCATATAGTTATAAAATTACACAGTTCAGCTGAACAAAAACACCACCAAAACTGTTTACTATTTATAATGAGCAATTTTTAAAGTTCACCCTTCTTTTTCCACAATGGCTAGTTAAAGAGTTTATCCATTTAAATGGATAGCTTCACCATACTTTTTTCTAAATGTAAAATATGAACTATTTTCAGCCCACTCACATAAAGTCTTGATGTATAATATCAAACGCTTTGATTTGTTGCATATGCATTGCAAAATGTCATCTTGTCCTATTTTTAATGGCTATGGCCAGAGTATACTTATGATCATTGCTGATTTAAATCACTGATTTCTTCACACTCAGTATCACTTCAGTATACAAAAGCAGAGTTCTATTGAATTTTAATTTTGCAGAACAGTATCTCAGACTGAGCCTTCTCTTTTCTCTAAAAAGTCAATCAGATTAGTAGTGTGCACTCACAGAGCTCTCAATGAATATAAACTAGAAGGAAGTTGCCTATGTGCTATGCAGAATTGTACAGGCAACTCTCAGTTGTATGTGGGTGTGTAACCCAGGTTGCAGATTAGCAGTGCTATGCTAAAACAAAGCAGAAAAAAGGAAAAACACCCACCATTCTTCTTTGAACTTCTGATCTCACTTTTTACTTGAGTTTAACTCTATTCCTTGATAAATGTAATACACATAGGAAGCTCTTATCTAATGTGGACATGCTTTGTATTACCTGTGTGTTAGCTTTATGTGGGTTAGTCTACTCCATTGTTAGTTTCAATAATTAAGAACTGTCTGTGTAACTGTGTAACTATGGAAGAGCCCAGCAGCCCACAGGTTTATTTAACATTTGCTAAAAACCAATTACTTGCCAAACTACCTAACTCACCCCATAAATCATCAGAGTTCCCTTTAATATTATCTTTTTAAACTCATGAGTAATAACAACCTGCTGCAATACTGGATTATTATAATATAAATAATATGTTGAGATGCTTGAAAGTCAAAGCAAAAGCAAAACAAGTGAACAAACACAATGCACTTAAAAGCAGACAGAGTGGACTCCTCTGGCCCCAAGGCCTAGAGACTGACAAAAAGCCATTTTATAATAAGACTGTAGCTGTACCAAAAGCCTTGACTTAATTGGCTAATTGCACATTTTATTTATTTAGAGGGTAATTAACACCGATCACGTTTTTAAAATACTATATGCTCTTGGGCAGTGCAACAAAAACAGTGGTTTCCTTGTGAAAAATTTGTGTAAGGGAAAGTTGTTTCCTGCTACCCCCTTCCCATTCTCATTTTTCTCTGCACAATATAAACGGCATGTACTTCATGAGCAAAGCCAAAAGACAAAGATACTCAGTGGGCTAGCCAAGTGTCCTAAGATCCATGAACTACAAAGGAAGCTGAGCTGGAAGATACTGGCAATCTATCTCCATCCTCAGGAAGGGAACCCAGACACTGACAGACCCTGGGAAACTGCTGCAGGAGCTTATCTGCTGGGGAGGAGGAATGGCAGAGACACTTCTCAAGGAGCAGGAGAAATACAGTACTCAGTGTATGAAACATTTACTCTTGTAGAAGCATTGAGGGAGAATCTGCTGAAGGGCCGGCAGGGCAACAGAGGGCAGGAAAGGAACAGGGGTAGACAGCCTTTTCTTTAGGGAACCTGTTCTTTTTTTTTCTCTCTCATCAGAAAATTAAAACTATTGACTTCACATTACCCATGAGCATTAAAGATCAATGCAGATATAAAATAATGTGATACTCTTTGCTATTCTGAAAAGGACTAATCTACCAGCCCTGCATTCTAGCTTTGGCAATAGCTTAACTCCAGTACTAAAATGAAAGCAAAAGGCTTTTCATACTGTGAGACAACAGTGTACTGAATTGGAATGAACCTTTTTGCTCCTTTGAATTTATACCTTAATACATTACTTTTGATATGCTGACTAGGATCAAAATGACACTGATGGCAAAAAGTGCAAGCACTGCTTTAATTCATGTATACATACAGTTCTTGTAGGAATCTCTCTAAAACTACTTGACATTCTGTACCAGTGTGTTCCACTGAGTAATAACTTTGCATAAAATGTTACTTTATATGTTGGCTTTTAATTTCACTGAACATCCCCTTGTCCTTTTAACGCTGGAGAAAAATAAAACTAAATACTTCTGTCACAAGATTTCGTACTGGCACAATCCTAAAAATCCACTTAATAAAAAGAACCTGCCCTTTCTCAGATAGCAATACAGTATTGTCATATAGCCAAAGGAATTATATTCATATCAAAAGAAAAACATTTATCAAAATATTTGCTTTCAGACTTGTTTACTGTTTATTATTTTAATTTACATCAGTTGCTGCTTGCAAAACTTCCAGGGAAATAATTTAATTTTTTTTTCTTTTCCCACTGCATAGTAAACACAGCCTTCTTAGTATTTCAGAAGTATAGTACTATAGAAATGCTAGGGCCTGCTTCTGCTCCAAATGAAGTTAATGGGAAAACACCAACTGACTTTATTAAGAGTTAGGTCAGGCCCCAGATTTGCAGCTTTTGAAATTTCATAGTCGAAAATTTTCTGGCTAATCCTCAGAACTGACTACTTCTACAACTATATAATATTTACAACTTTATTTACATGTAGTTCTTTATTACAATATGTAATATCAATGTTCCTTGTAAAGGTTACTATTTTAAAGAAATTAGACTGAAGTTATTGCCAATCAACCTTTTAATAAACTTAAGTGGGATGACTTTCAGAACTTTTCTCAACATACGATTCAGTTTTTATTCACTCCTGCTATCTTTGACAATTGCTTAACTACCTTAATTTCAAAGCCTTTTTCAGTGTAATAAAAATGTCCTTTTGGTAGAAGTTTATTGGTCCCATTTAAAATCACGTTCTGAAACATTCCTATACTGATGAGGACTCATTATTTTAGCATTTTTTCTGTTTCAACACAGTATATAAAGCCATGCCTCTCAACCGATCAACCTCAGTATGAAAGTGTAAGTGAGGTCAAACAGATTGCTCACCAAATCTTTGATCAAGTTGTCTGATCACATATAGACACAACTGTCTGAATTGTTGCATATGTTGTATAATGCTATCATACAAATTTAAGCATTTCCATTATTGACTGCTGCTTGTGTACGTAGACATTAACTTGCTGGTCATAAAACTACAACAAAGGACAAGATATACAAATGCTGAATTAAGACCTCTAGTCTTGTCTATCCCAAAATTAAGAAAAATCTGCGTTCTTTATGACTGATCAACTCATGATTTTGTGCTTCAGTTATACACATTTCCAAAATTAAACTGTGAAGTTAATGTCAAATACTGTGTTGTAACTTTAAATATAACTGACATATTAGAACAGATAGATGGGTAATTATGATAAACTACACAATAGTGCTACTGCAGATAATATAATTTATCAATCCTGTGGTCCCCATCATTCATGCATTTACAGTTTGGGAATACAGTGACTGCAAAGGATAATAATTCATAATGGCTACATTCTCAGTACTTCATGCTAGCTCACTAGACAAAATAAAAAAGGTTAATTGTATAACTGGAAAAATGTAAAATTTTATTCCAAGAAAATTAACAAGCTACACAGGTAAATTTTGGCAAATGCAACTTTATATTGAAATCCACACATCTGTATCTTAAAGAAGGAAAGACTCACAGACTCTAATGTATTTCTAAAATACTAAGAAATCATATTATATGCTTTCACAAGTTAAAACTTAAATAATTTAAAACAACCAATACACCAAAATGTGCAGAAAATATAAACAAGACTGTGCCTTCAGTAGAATAAATGCTTCACAAATTGTGCAAGATATCATACTAAGGCTGCGGTCTCCCCATGACAGCTGTCTTAAAATATAAACATACATCAACTGCCTGTGTCTCCCAGAACAAACTAGAAAGGGCGGCACACCTAGGAAAAAAATCACATAATCCCAGTGATGTGCATATTGATTTTGGGAACCATTGGAGTAAAAAGGAAAAAAGAGGACTAAGTGATCTTTCATGCACTCCCAAATGACTGACCAGAGTTATTGATTCAATTTTCCTTGCTTATTTGCTTCAATGCTAAACAAAATGGAAGATACTAGATAACCCTTTAAGGCAACATGTGTTTATTCTGTATAATTATAACTGTTCAATTATGACTGGATATTATCATTAACGTTGCCTAACAGACTGATATCTAGCTTTTTAAAAAATATAAATAAGAGTCTATTAAACTTTATACCAAATCAGCAAAAAACACAGAATACAGTTAAATGTTAGTAATTTCACTGTTAAGGAAAATGGTAATTAGAAAGAGTAATATATTTGGAGAAAAAAAACTTAAAGTCAAAATCTGAACAAAAATACTGCTTTGGAATGCTCCCCAAAACTTACTCACAAGGCAAACAGATTTGTAAGTGTGATAATCCAATAATGCATGGCACATCTTTAATCAGTTACAGTACTTGAGTCCCCAGTTTTCAGTCTTTGCAAAATAATAATTGTATGAAATGTTTTAAAGGTCTTCAGATGTCTAAAATTAGTTTTATCAACACATTAACCTCATATCAACTTAATTTATTAAGATGTCCAATGCTAATCTTTTTGATGTTCTTATTTTATGTAGTGATATACACAGCATTTAGCACTGATACTTAGCACCTGCTACTTTCATAATCTAGATTTCAACCACATAAAGGAATTCAGGGCAGTAGTTCAGTCCTTTGTTCTTAATTACAAACCTTCAGCAGTGGTCAGCAGGAACATGTTTAGGTTTAAAACAGGATTAGAGGTGAGCTATTGCAAAGACTGCAGAATGTTGCCCAAATCCTTACAGCTGCTGACATCCCGTTCTTGATTTTCTCCTCAAGACATGGCTACAGGCCACAATTGCTTAGCAGAGAATGGTAGTGTTTCACAAGGCTAAAGATTTACAGATGCTCCCTCATATAACACAGTAAGGTTCCCTTGGTAACCTGGATTTTCTGCAGTAAAGAAGGGTTGTGCTGAAACAGCGCCTCAGCTCCCTGTTGGAGAAAATGCAGACAAAAGGATTGATTCCAGCTTGGGCAAAACTCATCCAGACAGCGGCCGTTAGAAATCCCCCAGGTACTACAGGCCCTCTTGCAAAAACTCTCCAGTAACAGGCTACCAAATAGGGACCCCACAAGGTCAGAAAGAGGAATGTCATGATGTAGAACATTCTGCTGATTCTCTTCTCCATTTTGAATTCATCTAAAACCAGTAGCCTCCTCCTGCCTGTGGTGTTCGCGTTTTGCCTGATTCCCAACAAGGTTGGAGGTGTGGGACCCCTTCCAAATCCAGCCAGCCAATTAGCAGCTGCTTGACCACTCGCTCCAGGACCATGAAAAGTCCAGTTCTGGCTCACTGCTGCAACAAACTGGACTGGCTTCATTTTCCTGCGATCGTGAACGAAAAATATCAGCTTGAGGTAGACAAGCTGTGTGGCTAGGAGGATAAGGGCAAGAAGAAGCATAAATCCCAAGGAATCATTAGCCCTGAAGGAACGATGCTGGAAAGTGCATTGGTCTTCCTCCCTAATGAATGAGTAGGTGCCCACATCTAAAACTGGGGGGAAAGCCATGGCTACAGAGAGAGTCCACACCATACAGATAACAGCCAAACAAGTCCAGAAGGTCAGTCTTTTCGTATAAAAACGGTGGTGGGCAATAGCTAAGTATCTCGTGACGCTTATGCAGAATAACATGAAAGCAGTGTGAAAGCAGGACAAAACCCCCAAAAAGGCAATCACTTTGCAAGTAAGAGTCCCATACGTCCACGTAGAGCCATTTTTTACCGAGGTGAAAACAAAAGGGAAACAAATTGCAGATCTGAGGATATCTGAGCAGCAAAGATCCAACAGGAAGTAGTAAGGAGCTCTATGCAAGGTCTTATCTTTGACTAGCAAAATGGAGATCAGAAGGTTACCCACCACACTGACTCCTATTATGAAACCCAGTGAAGTCAGTTTCAGAAAAGCTGTTAAAGGAGAGAGATTTTGTAAAATGTTGTCAGCTGCATGGCTGTAGTTCGCCATAGATGGATGGATGATATGTATATTGCCTCAGTCAAGTCTCATGATCTATATTTAAGAACAAGGAAAAAATAGATCCATACATCTTACTGAAAATGTAATCCACAAACAGAACTGATCTTGTGTCTAGTCATACAGTACATCCTCTTCTTTCTGATTTGTCATGCCATCAAAATATCTGAAAAAAAATCGAGCTATCAGTTCTTAAGTTAACACAAAATGATGTCAGAAAGTGCTAACAAAGATGTTAATTTATGGAGAACCAAATGAAGTTGTAAATTTGAGTACTATTGTTTGTTTTTAAAAAACATGAGGCTTTTTTTTTTTTTTCTGACTATTTAGTATGATTGACTATTGGCAGATTTGGCATGTTACAGTTTCACAACTGACCAATGCCCCTTATATTTGGTAGCACATATAATTCCACAGTTAAAGCCTCGGAGATTTTATGAATCAAAAGATTCCCAGTTTGCAAGCCCAAGAGTTAATCATTGACATTTTTTTGAAAAACCCCCAAAGACTGCTGATGCTTTGACATTACCTACATTTATTTTATGGCTACAGTATTTGTCAATGTTTTAAGAGGCAACTGCTGTGTTGATATGGATCACACCCAAAGAAACCCTGCAGAATTTATGTTTTTTAACCCAAGTCACCAAAGCACATTAATCACACAGTGTTAGTTTATGCATTTTGTGAGAAACAGCATTCACTATCCCCCTCCCTCCCTGCTATAAACCATAATTTTAGCATTTAAGAGAAACAGGTATCTAGACAGTCGATAGCAGTATGCTTTAGGGTGTCGTCCCCCCGGCCTCCCCCCTCCTTCCCCCGTGCTTTAATGCAAATTGTTAAAGCCTCGACATAATTCATAATAAGCAACGGTCAGTGTAAATACTGAGCAAAAATAGGCAGCACAGCCAAGATATAATGCCCATCCTTTCGGGAGGACTAGTTTTGGTTATGCTTAAATAAACACATAAATTGTTTTTTGGGTTTGGGTTTTTTTTTTGGTTTTTTTTCAAGCTAATTAGGGCTCCGCGATTCCCATTAATCCTCCCAGTGAATCGTACCAGAACACGTTCCATGCAATAAAATAAAATAACTGTCTGTTGCTGCCTTTTTTTTTTTTTTTTTTCCCCTCCTGGTTTGGTTTTGTTTTGTTTTTCTTTTTTTCTCCCTCCAGAGCCAGGGACAGGAGCCACAGCAGGCATGATCAGGCTCCTTCGTTATTCACACGAAGTGTTTCCTATGCCACCTCGGGTGTACAAAGGATATTCCCACTGAATCCCAGCAAAATCCTTGCATTCTTACCGTCCACAAAAGAGCCTGATTGCTGCTGTGTAAACAGAGGCTGATCAGATCATGGCATCGTTTTAAAACCATGAAATCAGGCTCCCCCTCCCCCCTCCCGCCAGCCCCGCCGCTCCCCCTCCTCCGTGGAGCTGTCCCCGCGGCGGCCGGCCCTGCCTCCGCACACACAGCCCGCACGCTGTGCACCGCCACTGCTGCCACACTCACACCGCCGCTGACACACGCACTCACGGCCACAGCCGCTCCCCCACGCCCGGCCATGCAGGGCTGGACTGCGCCGCGCTGCAAGGCAGCCCGGGTGCCGCTGCCTGGCATCAGCCGCATCTGCCGGAGCCGTGCGAGAGCCCCCCGCGGCGGGGAGCTGGGGAGAGCGGAAGAGGCATTGTCTGTGAGGGCTTCCATCATGCCACTTCTTTGGAAATAAGCCCCGCACCCCTGAGCGGGAGAGCCCTCCCAGCACGCACCTGCAGCCGCGGCAGCCCTCGGAGCCCCCAGCCCCTCTCCTCCTACCTGTTGGTGCCGGAGATCCCCACATGCCAGAGCTGCTCCTTCCCGCCGACCGGGGGCTGCTTTACCCTGGCGATCTTTCCTATTCTCCTCT
>NC_031773.1:24943533-24996594 GCF_001522545.3 Parus major | reverse complement strand
GGGGCCTCCCGCCGGCCCCCGCACCCGCTGGCACTGACCCTCGCTGGTGCCACCGCGGCAAAAGCGGGAGGAAGCGGGAAGGGTTGGGATCCCTCCGCCCTCCCGCCTCTTCGGTTTGTATGGAAGTTTATCCGGGAGAAGTGGGAACACGAAAGCCGTGCCCCAAGAGTAATTGGCTTTGGCTGCAAGGCAGCTGAGGAACAGCTTGTTTTGGGTCGAGAGATTTGGATCCTGAGGAACTTCTTTGCTGGGAGCTTCCATTCAAGCCAGAATAAATCCTTCTGTGGGACAGATTTATAGGGTTGATTCATAATGTGTGTCACATCTGTGAGCCCGTTCGTAGACTACAGGCATTTTTTAAGGCTGTTGTCAGTTTTGGGTTCTTTTTTTTTTTTTTTTTTTTTTTTTTTTGACATTCACTAAAAGGCATTGGAATTGGTTGCCAAACCACAAAATTAGCTTCAGTAGTATCCTTACCAAGCCTAGAGGTCTGCAACCACTGGAAAATACACTTATTTAAAACCAACATTGCAGTATTTTAACCATGTGACTTGTTTCAGATAAAATTTATTCTTGGGCAGAAAACTGACACAAAGCTTAGGTACCACACGATTTTAAATTCTTTTCTGCAAATGTAATTATGAGGATATGATGGTGTCCTTCTATGGGGTGGCAGGTGTTAGCTCCGTTTTGAAAAACTGACATTTTGTGTGGTTGTTAAAGTTAGTACAAGTTGCACTTCTCATGTCACAATCACCTAAGCTATGCAGAGATCCTCCAGGCATCCTTTCTTTGTTGTTAAATATATGTAGCCACAGTGACACAAACAATGACCTTTGAAGTAATTCTTAAAATGTGAAGGGCAAGGAAGTATCTTTAATGATCTGTCTAATATAGCAAAGAGTTCTCTAAATGCCATGCATGAAAATGAAACATTTGCAATGTAGGATTAGGAAGATTTATAATATGTGGTACTGAATGACTGTAGTATGGTCATGGTCAGGACCAAATACACTCTGATATGTGTAAGAATGATGATGTTTTTAGGAATAAACAATGCAACATAATCATCATTGTAAAAAAAAATAGATCCAGTGCCGTAGGATTTAACTTTTTTCTGTCTGGGCTTTCTTTTAGAGATGTTACAAAATTTGTTGCTATATAACATTTTAAAACTTGCTCTCCTTTTAGACATGTAGCAAACTACTTAGAAGTAATCTGTGAACTTCAGAATCCATTCAGTGTTCAACCACCAGTTCAGCATAAATCCATTTGTCTTCATAGGCATAACCTGAGAACAAGTGTTCTAATTTTGTTCAACAAAATACAGATATCAAGATTGAAGTGCCACATAACAAAGTTAGTTTCCTATCATAGAAATTGCTGAGAAATAGATGCATTAGGGAACAGGTTATCTCATTCTGAGACACAAATCTAAGGTCCATCATATGGCTTGAACTCCATTCTGTTTGTTGTAAGGGTAGAGTCAGTCAACAGAAACTTTCGTCACAAAGTAAGAGACTGGGGTGACATAATGTCTCATTAAACTGTTGCACAGGTAGCAGGTCACATCCTCCACTTAGGGAAAAAAAATCCAAGAGTCATGAGGCTGAGAATCTGGAAGGTGAAGGCAGATGTCAGACAAAGATGGCTCCAGGAAGCAAGAACAATTGGAAGGCAGGGAGAAGAGCTATGTAAGGACAGGTGATGACATCTGTGCTAACTAGTTCTTCAAAATAGCTGCCCTAGAGATATGAAAGTTTCAGGAAAAAAAGTGTGAGGCAGCCCATGTTGCAAAGTGAGTGGATTAGAGGTAGCTAAGAAGAATTTCTTGGGGTTTTGACACAAGAAAAGATCCTAAATCTTTAATAAATTGCCCACCACACAGTATAAGGGGCGTAACTCTAAGGGCAACACAAAGGAGACTCCAAAACACAGAGGACCTGTGATCCCAAACAAGCATATCAGAAGAAGTGATTACTCTTAGGGAAATAAATATCTTTCCTTGACTATTTTTTTTCAATTTTCCTACTTATGTACTGCTCTGCCCCATAAAGGAAGGGTAGAAGGAAAGTATGTAAGTGGGGTACAAGCACAAGCACAAGAGGTTTCATGTACCTCATTAGAGTTACCAGCAGATTGATTAGAACTTTCACTAGAAAATGAGAGAAGAAAGACAATTTCGCTGATTTTGTGATTTAGATCAAAGATGAAAACCATTCCAGGTTTGGACAACTCTACTATAAAGTTCTTGAGAGCTATGGTATAGAGCTCTTTCATTTTCTCCTGTTTGAGTTATTTAATTATCATGGTCAAGAAAATAACTGGTGAAATACTCAGTGTTGTTGGTGGTGACTGAGGATTCTGTACTGCAAGTCTTTGGTTTTTTTTCAAAATTAGGTTATATTTAAGAATGACCAAGGAACACTTTTAGTGAATTAGATCCACTATGTCCATTTCCAGATCAAGACAGTATTTTTGGAGAACCCTACTTTGATATTCTCAGTCTTTGATATCATCTGCAGGTCTGGGAAGTTCACTCCTACGAGGTGATGGTTGGGTGCACAGGGCCAAGGAGCCAGGAACCTGAGTGCAGAAATGGGGCACAGTTAAAACTATTGCAGAGGAATTTTTTGGTGTGTAAGCGGCATTTGGGGTACTTGCCATCTATTTCTTTTGAGGATATGTGCCCTGAAATTTTGTACTACTGTTGTAAACCAGGTGAGGATGCTGGATGATTCCCAGTGTTTTGAACCTTTTCCTCAGAATGGAAGAGGTTTTTGAGGAGTCTGACACTGAGAAATCTCACTAATGGAGTCTGAGTTTGATACTGTGTAAGAAGAAAGGCTAGTGATGCCAGTTGGAAAGATGGGGTGAGATATTGTCCTCACTACGGTCAGTAATGTCTCTCAATTATTTCAGTGGAATGAGGATTTCAGCACAGGGCCAGAAGTTGTCAATAGCTAAAATCTAAAATACTCAAGTCCCTTTTGTCTTGAACATTTCAGTAACTAATGTTTTTACTGTCTTAAAATTTGTACATATGCAATGTCAACCCATTCTGCATAATGTAAATTTAAGTGCTGTAGGATTTTCCAATATTTCTACAACACAGGAGAGCTAATCTACAAGATGTGCCCACCCCTGTGCAGAGGCCAGCACAAGATTTATGTATTGCTTGAGAAACTGTGATAGATGCTACTAAAGTTCATCCTTTTCAAAGGGCTCAAGGAATTTTTTCAAAAGAACTTTCTTGCCCATGCAGTAGATCTGTGCAGCTTTGGAGTAGTATTTAAGTAGAACTTATATAATACAGAGACCTGTGTGGGACCCCTGCACAATAGAGAATGTCACCTGCAATATATTTAGTTCTTATCCTTAGTAAAGTGTTTTCAGAGGAATGACATTTGTTGGCAGTGTCTGGCTCCTGGGTTGGCTCTTGACACAAACATAAATTTCACTCCACACTGAAAATTTCTTTAGTGGTCTCTACATAAGTGATGCATGTTTTCACCTACA
Organism: Parus major; assembly: GCF_001522545.3. Taxonomy (NCBI): domain Eukaryota; kingdom Metazoa; phylum Chordata; class Aves; order Passeriformes; family Paridae; genus Parus; species Parus major. The sequence continues at coordinate 24,993,075 of NC_031773.1, read as the reverse complement.
ACAAAATTACATTCATCTGACTATAACAATTCTTAAGGATAATAATTACATTTTTTAATGTTAACATTTAGCCACACCCTGTGATGTTTTATAAATATTTCTCAAAAACATTTAATTCAGTATGAAAGAATTCATAGTTGCCTTTGAAAATTAATTTTGGTTCTTTAAAGTAGATCTATATTGCACTTTTACAAAGGAATAAATGAAGATTTAAATGCAAATACACTTATTTGACAAACATATGGATAATGTTTTGTCTTGCAGAGGAAAACTGCTCTGTGTGACTCTAATGGGAGAGAGGCGTCTACATGCTTCTAAAAATTCCTTTAGATCCTTACCTGTATCCTTAGGCTTCTAAATATCTTTTACCAGTTTGTTCACTAGGACTGCATTTGAAAGACTGGACACATTTTTTGCATCTAGGTTTTGTAGATAAACTGCTACATCAGTGTTGCAGCGATAAGTTTAGTTATTGTGCAATTTAGGTAGTGTGGACATGGAATTACTTGACTTCACTTGCATATCAGGTAGTTAAAATTGAAAATTAACTTGATGGTGGCCATGAGTAATTAACAATGTTAAATTTCATTGCTAATTACTTGTGCCTGCAGAAAGATAAGGTGCATTTTTAAATTGCTGGACTTCAGAAATGGTGGCTTTACATATATGAGTAGAGGGAAAAAAGAAAAAAGAGTATTAGTGAGTCAAAGAAAGGTTCATATGCTGTCTCTGTTGTTTGTGCACCATATATGTATTGTCCTGTGCTGAAGAATTACCAAAATGCTTGTTTTCACAGCCAAGGATGAGTGATAACTTAAAAAAGATAAAGCCAGTCACATCCACAGTAATGCAGATCAATGACTGAGCTCCATGGAAGGAAAGAAAAATGAACTTCATAGTATCTGAAGAAGTGGTTTCAAGAAGATACATTTGTTGAGATAGTATTTTTGAATGGTTGAGAACACTTGAGTATTTCTCTAATACTTTCATCTTGGATCTCTCCATGCAAATATGTAAATAATGTAATATTCAATATGTAATCTTTATGTAACTTGTTTAGTTCAAGTTTTGGGTTGTTTGGGTAGATTTTTTTCATAGTGGAGGATGGTCATTATTTTGTATGTATGTATAATAAGTCTTTAAGTGTGAATTATTCTGAACTTGCAGTTTTGCTTGTGGGAAGCATTGAAATTCTTATTACATTAACAGTTTTGGTTAATATGGGCAGCACTGTAAAGATGCCTCAGTAGCAGTGCCTACAGCAGGACCCTGATCTGCTGACCTCAGGAAGAATATTTTTACCTGCACACCTAGGGAGGAGAAAGAACCTCTTGCCAGAACATCAAGAGAATGTGAACCAAGCTTATAGAGTTCCTTCTATATCCAGACTCTTCACTCTCTTTCTATGCCAGAAAGCCTGTTGGTGTTTTGGTAATTGAATGTGGAACAGGAGGGAGAATACTTTATTCTTTCTCTATACAAAAAATAAAATACCATTCCTTAAAAATCTTGTAGATGGGATTTGTTGAAGCATATGCATAGACACAAGGAATAGTCTTACAGAAATAGTGATTCATTTATTTAATGTATTTTCATCTGCTGTTTAATTAATGCAATTAATTTTAGATCTTTTAGTATAATCTACAATACAATATGTCTTTCAACTACTGTAAGTACATTCCATTCACTATTTGTTTTTCTCTGCACGACATACGGTAATGCGAATACATCACAGTGGTACAATTCAACAACCAAAATATTTGAAAGTAGTTGAACACATTAGGAATTCATGACTAAATCACCAATGGGTGAAAAGCATGATTTTTTGTGTGAGGCTTATCTTACAAATAATATGAAAACAATCTGGTGAGAAACAGGTAGAAAGTATTCTGGGATTTAGAAGTTGAATTGGGAGCACCGACCCAGGGTCATGCTAATGATATTTTATTTCTGGTGCACAGCCAAGCAACCTTGGCCTCTTCAGTGACTCTTCTCCTATCTTACCATATGACACTGTATCATTGTCTTTTAGGTAGAAGGGGAGCATTCCCATACAAGACAAGGTTTCCTGCAAGTCAGCACCACTGACATGGAAAGCTCTGTTAATTTTCTGCAGCAGGGGAATCTGTTACAGTGATTTTGGAAGTGTTGTCTGGTAGCTTTAGAAAGCTTGTAGATTTTCTTTCTTAAACAAAGTGGTTTGTGGTTTTTGTGCACCTCACCCCTTCTCAGGTATTATGTTTCATAGTCCTTTTGTCTGTGCGATTTTAGCATTTGATTTTCAGTAAAATGCTTTCCCACAGCAATACAATATTCCTGGTTTACCTTGCTAAATGGAAATTCAGGTCTTGAAATCAGCTAACTCTGCTGAAGCATAGAGCAGCTCTGCAGTGTCATGGTCATTAACAGTGCCAATCACAGCATTCAGGAACACATTTTTCCTATCACCATTACAGGCGCCAGTGGAACACTGTGGAGCAAAATGAATGGGGTTAGTGACATTACAGAAGAGAATGCTTGCCTTGAGAGACAAACTTGAAAATGCTTGAGAGACAGGGGAGAGATGACTTCTTCCAGCTGAGTTGTGTCCAACATTTTTATGCATCCAGTATAAAGCAAAGACAGACTTATGTGAGATGCACATAACTTTACCTCTTATGTAAACCTAGTCTATCCCAAGCTTTTTCATAGTTTTCCAGCATGTATAGATATATGCAGAATATTCTTTGGCTGGGTTAGCAGGTTGTTCTCCCATCTCTTTTAGTGCTGTTGGTTCACTAGAGATTATTAGGATGTAGTTGGGGCCTAATGAAAGGAGTGATAATGGTTCATTATTTTTCATGTACCTTCTGTCATGAAGCTATATAATGCCTAAGTGAATTTATGCATTTTTCTTCCCTTCCTTCTCTTTAAACCTGAAGGCTGATTTTAGTGAAGTCTGATACATGAGCAGAGAGGTCTCAGAGGCAGGTGAGGTTCCTATAAATTTTGTGAATGTAGGTGTTGGCTGCTTGTCCTAGAGTTTACCTTTTCCCCTTGGCTGGCCTCCAGTTTCAGACTGGCCACCACTCCCTAGGGACCCTGGTCTGTAACTGAGGCTTCAGCATACAGTGATTCATCTGCTGGTCAAAATTGGTCACGACCTGGAGTCTTAATCCCTTTCTCATTCAGGTGTCTTGGTGACCAGGCTTGGCTATGCTCAGCTGTGCAGCCAGACAGGACCCTGGAAATGTCACTGCGTGGTTTCTGCATCCGGGGCAGAATGGCAGGTAGCAAAGGCCATGCTAGTTTTGTGTCAGGCTGCACATCCTATTGACTGTTCAGTATCAAACTGACCCACGGCCACACTGCTGAGCTTCTCTTGCCTCTTCTGCAGTTACTGCACCATTTCTCCCTGTGCTCATGGAATTACTTGCATGACTGTTATCAGTGCATAGGGATATATGTCAAATCAATCATTTTTGTAGAGCTGGGATATATAAATACTTCCATTTTCTGCTATCTTTAAGGTATGTTAGAGGTGAACCATGGAATGGACAGTATGTTGTAGGATTAGAGAGACTATTTGACAATAGAATTTTCTATTTCTAGCAATATACTGAGGGGGGATTTAAAAATAATAGGATAAAATAGGATAACTGTCACTGACATCTTTCAAAGCCATCTTTTAGGCTGTGCTTAGGGACAAAAATTAACAGTGTCAATGTAAGCGATATTTATTTTTTGCTGATATGACCAGTTCACATCTAGGCATTAGCCATCCTACAAACCTATTGTTCAAGTTTTAAGTTAATACATACAGTGTACACATTTTTTATATATATATATATATAGATATATAAACATGCATACACATATATATATACACACACACACATACACACACACATATATACATACATATATATATGTGTGTGTACATATATATATATATGGATGGGTGGATATTATATACATATACGTGTGTTATATAGTGTTTAATGACTCTGTATTGATTTAAAGCTCTGCAAAGAAAATATAAATTGCTTTACATACTGCTGAATGATAATTGCTTTGAATGCACAAGGTTAAGACAATGGAGAGTCAAATCTGTAATGTCTCAGGTGGAGGGTGAATATTGTTTTGCAAGTTACCACAATTATATGTTCTACTGCCAAGCTTCAGCTCTTATGATCTAGAAAGTGAAAATAGTTTTGGATATTCATGTCAGATCAGCTGTTAACTGTTCACTGCAAATAATTTGATACCTAGAACCTTATGCCATGGTCCCATTTTGTCAGTTTGTTGGATATTAAACATGAAATAATCTTATTTATATGTAGAATAAAGAGAAATAAGCTTTGTACTTGTGAGATGAAGAGAACAATCTCTCTCAATAAAGGTAGGTCATCTTGTTAAGAAACACAACAGTTTGAATTCTGCAGATATTATCAGAACAGCACTGTGAGGGCACAGTAGGAGGAACTGCATGAATGCAGCTCTGATGTAACTCTAAAACTGTAAATATTAATTTACCACTGCATTGCCTGTTTCATGGAGGTATGAAAGAATAAACATTTTTTTTTGAAATGTCACCTACAAAACTAGTCAAGCCTAATAGTAGGAAATGGCAGCATCTTTTGCTAAATTGGACTAGTATTTGCATGTGGTCAGGCAATGTTTGAGTGTGGTATTTAAAGTAAAGAGTGAAACATTGAGCAGAATCAGGATGTTTCACTGTACCAGAGAAGACAGTCTTCTGGCAGGAGAAATCCATGGGATCTGATTCCAGCTACACAGATTGTTTAATGCCGGTTGTATTTTGTTTTCTGATTTATTACATAATGTCAGGCTATGGAGCTGAGACCTGGATCTAAATCTTGCCCTAAGAGGCAGGTATCTGAATAAGCAAACATGGAAGTCAGTCTTATTTGCCCACATCCCACTCTCCCTCTCTCATTGCTCTTGCATTTTTATGGACTCTGAAGAGTCCAGGATAAACAGGAGACCATGCTTTCCAGGACTGTACCATCTAGTACTTTAGAGAACTTTTTTTGGAGGTGGGAGACTGGGCTTGAATTCCAGATCTTTATTTTTTACAATGTCAGTAAGTACTAAGTGGAAAAAAAGTTGGGTTTCCTGCAGCATTTGGGCATTGGCTGGACTCGGCACTGCTGCTGAGTGCAGTTACCTGAACACACCACTCAGCTCAGACTCTTGTAGGGACATTGCTGGAAGCAAGACATTTAGGTTCTGCTCTGTTTGACATCTGGACCACTGGGATTCTGCACTGCACACTCTTGGTCTGTTCTATGTGAAAGGAAAGCCTGTGATCTCACGTCTGAAGGGCAAATGTCAAATGTCAATTGAAAAGTTAGCACTGATAAGTCTCTGTTGCTGCAGTGAGAGATGTCTGGGTCCTTTTTTTGAGTTCTGCTCAAGTAATGTTTTAGATAATTAAACCACCTCTTAAGCTCTTACAGTTCCTCATTGCATAATTTCATTAAGTCTCACTGTACTTATTTGTTCTCCATTATTAAAACAAAAAGTGGAAATAAGAGATCCAAATACTATTAATCCAGTTTTCCTAATCTGAGATATGTACGTGGATAAAAATATGCTCTTTTAATGAGTCAACATACCAGCTCCTCACAGTACAGTACCAGCAGTAACCAAGTAAAACATACCTGTTGTGTAATTCCGTGCTGCATTGTAAATTTGGTATTAATGTAATGCTTCAAAAGCTAACAGAACATTTAGTTGATATACTGTATCTGTCTATTATGTATAATATCTCTTCATAAATATGCATGCATAACAAAACTGGCGATTTGAAGAATTTATGTAAAACTTATGAATTCTCTTTGAAATTACAGGTCCTCAAGATATATCTGTTTCAACCTGCATGGTCTATGCTGTGTCTCCTAACCTTTTTAGTGTACTGAATTTTCAAAGGACACTGCCACAAGGCCAGCCATGGAACACAATGAAATGCTGGCAAGCTGAAATAAGATGGAAGACCTTCATACATAAAGAGGTGGCAATTGCTCAAGGATGATTTATATTCCCATGTAGATTAGTTACCAAAACATAGATCACATCTTGGGAAAGCCTGGTGATGCTGGGAGAGACGTAGAAAAAGGGAAGAGAAGCAAAAATTTAAAAAGGGAAGGTATCTTAATGACCATTCTGGAGTAAGACATAAGAAATAAGAAGAAAAACTTGTTGCCAGAATGTAAGAAGTTATTTTCTACCTTCACAGCCAGACAGAGACCGTTGAAAACATAAAATTAGTGGAATTACAGGGTTAGATTCAAATTAATTTTTGACCAATTTAGGCAAACCTAGTTAGACAATAAATGGAGCTGGGATAACCTTTGGTGGATACAGTGAGAAGTTGGAGAGAGTGAAAGTAAAGGCCTTAATTATGAAACTTTCAGACTTCTGGTATACTTGGCAGTCTTGAAATACAATTATGAACATACTTAAATTAAAACTCTTTTAAGGTGAGTTAGGTTTTCAACCCTTAAGCTCTTTAACTTTTACTTAAAAATCTGTTAATTGGAGGTATGGATATTTAAATATGGCTTCTAGTGAACAGATACACTTTCAGAACAGAAAGCAAAATAATGCTTTTTAATATAAAAGGCCTACATGTTAATTCATGCCTGGGGGCTTCTGAAATTGAAAAATACAAGAGTAAGAGGATGAATAATTGCTTGTACTAATAATATGTTGAGTCTTTAACACTGAACTTCCAAGTGCTAGAATAGAATGAATAAAGAGATACAAGTCTAGTAGACTTTGACTCAGCATTATGGTTTAAGGCTTAGGTATGCTGTGATGTGAAAAAAAGTGCATTAGATAGCAGTTTTGAGAAAGGATTTTTTAAGCCTCTCTACCTTGGTGGAAGATTTGTTCTGGTCTGTTCAATGTGAGCATCCTAGAAGGAACTTCTAGAACCAGTGTAGTTTATGTGTTTCTATTACTTTGGTGGTAAGTTTAAAGAAAGGTATCTACTTAAAATACTCTTTACAAATGTCCCAGTTTCATAAAAACTACATCTTTCTCTGCCTTTGTAATAAGACCAGAAACAGTTACTGTAAGCAGATGACAGGAATTAACTATTTCAAAAATTAAAACCACACTTTTTTCACTCATGAAGTTTATTTACTTTTTATTTATTTCTTGTGATACCACAAGAATTTATTCTTGTGATACCAGGGTTCAACTTCTGAAGCACAGGACAAAAGGAAAGCGGGGTTGCAGCACCACATAACGAAAAATTAAAAACCCAGTGCTCTAAGAGGATATAGAATTCTTACTGACCAAATTGCTTAGCTACTACTGCGTGAAAGAATATATTTAAGGTACGTCTGTCAGTGCCTCTGCCCTGATTCTATGACATTTATTTCCCAAAACCTGTATTTTACACTGAATTAGGCAACTTTCATTGTCCTGAGTTACAACAGTTGACATTATGATATATTAAGGCAGCAAACTGGCAATTATTATGTACAGTCAATTTCAAATTATTTTGGTACTGTACATAAAGTGATCACATACTTTACATTCATTACAGGAAGGTCAGTATCCCTTTGGAAGTAGAAGGGATTTTAATTCTTAATTCCTATTAAATCTATTGGGAGTTAAGCAGAGAAACCTCTGGAAAAACTCAAAAATTCAGATTTCTAGTCCTTTACATTTCTATCTATATGTATAATAATTGCCTTGCTAACCCTTCTGAAATTGAGAGTATGTAATCCTTTTTACTGGGATTTCAGTGTTACTTTTGGACAGGAAAAGAAAATCTATGAAGTTCTTATTTAATACATAGAATCTCATGTAGACTAGGCGAAAGGAGTTCCTAAGGAACAGTTTGACACAAACACAGATTGCTTTTATTACTAAAATAGTAAGAACAACAAGGCAGAAAGGTAAGCAGATGTACATCAGTCATGTATGGCACACATATATTGAAAGTGTGCAAAGAGGCACTTTATATTAGTATGGTGTCCTTGAGAGTGGGGTGACTTGTGGGTTTTCCTTTGCCTTTGTTGATAAATCTTGGGGGGGCAAAATAGTAGAGGCTAAGTTGAATACACAAGTTCTGAAGTGTATTTGTGGAATAAGAGTGGGGAGAATAATTTTTTCCTAATATTTATTAAGATGTAGGTCAAATAATTTACTGGTAGCAGACTGAGAGAAAAAAAAAGGATCTATTTTAAGAACCAATTTAGATTTTCATATAAATGGAAATCAAGAATAATTCTACTGCGTTACACAGAAGTATAAGGGCTGGTGCAAGGTCAGAATGAAGCCTCTTGTGTTTTCTGTTCAAAATGAATTTAAATCAGGATGACTGCACTGATTTCAGCAACTTCAGGCTGTTTTTAAACCAGATGAAAATTTGGCATTCAGTTATCATAATAAATAATTCAGCTAATATTTTTCTAAGGAAGGAGATGTAGATGGAGACTAACATGGCTGCAGTTCCCAATGAGCACCATCTGGTGCAAGGTGCTCTACTGGTCCAATGCAGGGACCCCTCCATCCTATCAATGTATCTTCTTGCATCCAAAGCTGTATTTTGTATTTGACCTTGTCCTAAACTCCCACTGATGCCAATGGGAACTCCGTGTGCAACAAGGTCTTTCATTCTGCCTGTCAAATCTTAATATTTTCAGTGTTGACTTGGGCAGGAGTTGACATAATTCACATTTGGGGCTTTACACTGAAGCAGTTGAATTCCATTTGGAGTACAGTACTAGCCCCATAAACCCATCTCTAAAAATTCCACTCCAAAAAGAGGATTAGTACATTAGCATACATGTGTTGCATTTGCTCCCTTTTTTCCATAACCTTTTAATACCTCAGGGATTGAGTTTCACTAGACACAGTGGGAGAATCCTGGTACATCTGGTTTCCCTGTGGTCTTACATGATGACTGAACAGCCTCACAGCTTTTGCAGTCAGGTTCCCTATAGGCTCACACTGTGATTAGATTTGTTCACCACAAATACATCCTTGTTTGCAATGAAGATACAAATGAATTGAGCTTCTGTTTATGCATCCCATTTACAACTAGGATTTCATAGAATCATACAGTAAATTAGGTTGGAAAGGACCTCTGGAGGTCACCTTGTACATTTTTTGGCTCAGACTCTTCCCAAAGATGATTTCTGTTTTCCCTTTTTTTGGATGGATAATTCAGAATATCCTTTCATCTGACAGTGTCCTTTGCTTTTCTACTTCCCCTAGATGTATTCACCCCAGCCCACATGGATGCTGTATTTTAAAAGATTACATACTGGGTTGTATTACTAATAATTAATATTATTAATTAATATTAATTAATATAGTAGTTTAATATTCTATACTAATATTATTATTTAATTATAAAAAATAAGTGTACCAAAAATACTAAATTTTGAAATGGGAAATCTGGCATGGAAGGTTAAAGATGTAACAGCCACACAGCTATTCCTGAACGTTTAAACAAATAGCTCATCACCTATTTTTTTCACAGGAGGAGATGAATCTACGGAGTGGGAGGGTAGCAGTGGCCTGGGCATGCATTTGGCACCCAGGGAGACACAGCTGCCTGTCGCTTCCTAGGCAGGATTTGAGGTTAGCCAGCATCCTGTGCATCAGGACAGCCTGCTGCCATAGCTCTGCCATGGGGGGTGTTTGTGGCAAAGTTATATGGGATTCAGAAGGCAGTATGGTTACCCCTTTAGAAGAGCTTGATTTCAATTTAAGACAATAAAATTTTTTGAGCTGACTTCATTGAGATTCACATACGCACTTGTTCTCTGAAAAGCACGCGTTGCGTGTTTTTAATATAAAATATATTTTTGTGATTTATGTTTTTTTTTCCTGCAAAAACAGTAGGATGAAAAACATGGCTGTGTGATATTTAGTGCTGAACAGTGGTTTCTTATTGGCAACTGCTCCATACATACAATCAGCATCCTTAATTTTATTTTTTTTTAATTATTACTTTTTATGGAAAATTACTTTTTTCTTTTTTCAGTAGATATAGACCACTTTATATATTATATACTATCTGCAAATATCAGATAGACTTTTGGAATTTGATCACAAATGGTGTTTCTAAAAATATCAAGGTTTTAAAGAGCTGAATTGTTCCTTACTTTTCACACAGATGCTGAAATAAATATGAGCTGTTGAGGAAAAACGAGTCAATATGGGTTCTGCTGATATTTCAGGTCATTTTAATAGATAAAGAATAAAATTTAAAACTGCTACCATGGGACTTATGAACAATCATGTTAGGTTGAAGACTGAAAAATAGGTACAGATATTGAGCATGTAATTTCCATAACCATATCAGTTCAGAAATACATTGGCATAAAATGCCCTTGAAAAATTCTAGAATTGAAGACATTCTTTTTTCACAGGTAACTCATGAAATGGAAAGTGAACAGATTTTGATAAAGTGACCATTTTCTTCACTTTAATTGTGCTGAGATTAAAATTGGTCATGTTTTAAGATGGTTGCTTTTCTGTGAGAGGGTAGGGAATTACATGGAGTTATATTATTAATTATAAGCACTATCACAGTGTGTGCAATCAGCTGCACTAACAGAAGAATGGAAATACAGAAGAAAAAGACAGACCCTGGTCTTCTAAAGTTTTACACAACTGTGTGGCTTTGCAGGGTTTAGCTCTGTTCAGGAAAAGAAGGTAATTTTCATGCTTTTATACTTGCCAAGTGGAGAGTAGCAGTATGAAGATGTATGTAAAAATTTTAGTGCCTTGAATGAATGGCAGCTGAGAAAGCTGCCAGTACTTTTGGTTCCAGTTGAAATTTCCAAGACAATGACTAGTGAGGAGGAACACAGCCAATACAGGAAGACTGAAGCAGAACACAAACTTTAACCCAACCCAGCAGCAACATCTAGTTTTCTGCATCAGTGTGCTTGCAGACACAATTCTCTCTTCCCTGCCTCTAATGTTTGCAGCTCCTAGGTCTGATGGAGGGCACTCTGCTTTCAGGCCTTCACTTACGCTGTGTATGCACCTTCAGCAAATTTGCTGATGACACCAAGCTGTGTCATGCAGATAACCCACCAGAGGAAAGGGATGACTTCCAGAAGGACTGTGACAGGCTCAAGTGGTAGTCCAATGTGAATCTCATGAAGTTCAACAAGGCCAAGTGCAAGGTCCTATACCTGGGTTAGGACAATCCCAGACACTCCTACAGGCTAAGTGGAGAGGTGATTGAGAGCAGCTCTGCAGAGAAAGACTTGAGGGTAATGGTTGCTAAAATACTTAACATGAGCCCAGCAGTGTGCACTTGCAGCCCATAAAACCAACTGTGTCCTGGGCTGTATGAAAAGAAGTATGGCCAGCAGGTTGAAGGAGGTGATTCTCCTGTTCTACTCTGCTCTTGTGAGACCCCAGCTGGACTACTGGGTGCTCCCAAACAAAAGAAGGACATGGAACTCTTGGACCAAGTCCAGAGGAGGGCCATGAAGCTGATGACTGGAGCACTTCCCCTAAAAGACAGGCTGTTGGGGCTGTTCAGCCTGGAGAAGAGAGGGTTGCATAGACACCTCATAGCAACCTTCTGGTATCTAATGGGGCCTACAGAGAGGCCAGAGATGGACACTTCATCAGAAACTGTAGTGACAGGACAGTGAGTAATGGGTACAAACTGAAAGAGAGGAAATTTAGGTTAGATATTAGGAAGAAATTTTTAACTGTGATGGTGGTAAGGCACAGGAACAGCTTGCTGGGTAGGGTGTGGGTGTTCCAACCCTGGCAGTGTTCAAGGGCAGGTTAGATAAGGCCTTGAACAACCTGGTTTGGTGGGAGGTGTCCCTGCCCACGGCACAGAGGGTTGGGACTAGATGGTCTTTAAGAGGCATTCCACCCCTTAACAGTCTATGATACTATGATTATATGGGCCTCTGCTTAGCACACTAAAGGGACATTTTGTTTTATTTTTCTCATTAAAATCTCTGTTTTGATCTCATCAGATGGATGATCCGGAAACAAAAGGCTCTGCTGACTCTCTAGTATGCCTGTACCTTAATGTGACAGAGCTTCCCACACATTTTCAAATTCCATTACAGAGAAACTGAGCTGAGGAGATAGTACAAGGTCTGGAAATGTTTTGAATGCCTATATATTTTTATTGTTCTTTTAATTTTAATTCATTCAAAGAAAGATGTATTTTTATGTTATTTACCATATCATAACTGGTATGTAAATTCCAGATAGCTTGCTGGAAAACTTGTTTTCCAAATGTAATATTTAGTGTTACTGTATACTCACGTGAAATGAAAATCTTTGTAATTTAGAAACTGATTTCATTCTTCAAGAATTGAATACTGAGCAGTGTAGTCGGTGTCTAATGTATTAAAAACTTGTCACTTGAAAGTTCTGAAGATTGATTTCAGCAGAAATTAAGTAGCTTGGGTCCTGTGCATCAACAGTCACATCAAATATTGCCCAATATGTTTTGCTGCATTTGGTTCTGAATTAGTAGTCTCACTTTTTTCATCTGGTGAACATACTTCCTGATGACTTCAGATCATGTACTATTTGTTCAAGTGTAAACTGGGAAAAAAACACCAGACTCAAGCTCTCCTTTCCACCACTCCTAACAATCTCATCAGGACACCAGTTAAGACCTGCCAAACCTTTCATCATATGTAGAAATGAATGGAAAGGTTGCTTCTGTAGCATAATAATTAGTGCATTTACCATGTTAACAGACCTATTATAGTTAATTTAGCCATGTTTATCTTGTTATAAACAGTAAACTCCCCTTTTCACAAAGCTTATGTAAAGAGCATTGTGCAAAGAGGAATCAGGGCTTCAGACTATGTTTAACTGTGTCTAGTCAGTACACAAGAGTCTGGGCTAGTCCAGGGACAGCTCCCATGGAAAGGCATAGTGGCACAACACACTCCAGGAAACTCCATGAGTATCCTGGAGATACCAACTCCTTCCTGTGACTCCATTGTAAGCTAGTGATTCTCCTTCCACTTTGCCCCAAGGATACAACTGGGATGTGAGCATTAATACCTGTAAACCTGTAAAGGTCCTCAAATGCAAGATGTCATAGAATTGTCAGGTCTCACAATAGTATTAAAGCAGCATCACCAGCAGCAGCAGGATTTATCTAAGTAGGAGAAAGAGGTTTACCTGCATTCATACACCCAGAGAAGCAAGTGCATTTGGAACTGTGTGAAGCCTCTGTATTCCAGCCCCAGCTACAGCTGTACACAGCAGAATGGTAAGGCTTAGCTGCTGTGCAGCACTTGAAAGTATGTCAGGAGAAGCGAAGGCCGCCTGTCCATTCACAAAGAGACTGTGCATAGACTGTTAAATGTTTTATGATGGCTGTTTTTTAGCTACACTATTGTTAAAGCATATGGAAATCACAGCAGTCAAAAGCTACTCTTTCTTGTCCTGCAGGTTTTTTTATCAGAGGGTAGGTTGTGTTTGTTAAGAGATGGCTGTTTCTACTTTCTGCTCTGAAAACAGCTACTAAAAGTATTACCTTAGACTACAAAGTGAATAGATTTGTGCAGTAGCTGAAATCCTGAAAGGCCTAGAACCCTCTTTTCACAAAATGCTGGGATAACTTTTAAAAGTTAAAAAAAAAAGAGAGTATAATTCAAATAACTGAAGCAATAGAACATAATATTTCATTAAATCCCCCCCAAAACAAACAAACAAAGCAACAAACAACCCACAACAAAAAAGCAATAGAAAATGGTCTTGTGTCTCCAGCTAGAAAACTGACATAAATAGCTTTTCTGGTATAAGGGCAACTACATAAGAGATGTTGAAAATTCAGTCAAAAGGAAAAAGAAATACTTCAAGTTTTCCTTGTACCAGGCAAACAGGAATCTTTGCAACTACAAGCTGACTGTGCCAAAGTAAGGGGACCAGCTCCCTGAAGTGCTTTAAAGTAACAGTTACTGAAATGGGATAAACAGGTATTAGGACTAAGAGAAGTACAATCACTGCACAAATGTTAACTGAAATCATACCATATGATACATTAGTTCATAAAGTTATTTAACATAAGCAAAAGTAGGTAATAAAATAATAGCCAACAGAAGGAATTTCAAAAGTTTCAGACATTTCTGTCATCTCAATTTTCCTTTTCAGAAGAATAACTTTATCAGGCTGATGACAAATCATACATCAAAGTTTATTAAGAGGAAAACCAGGGGTATCTGATTTTACACTCAAGTAATTGACAAATACAAGTCTTTAACAATAAAGCTTCATCAGAACCTATGAAACAAAGCCATTATACTGTGCAAACACCTTTCAATGAAGTACATACAGCTTTGGGCAAATAACACATTTCTCATATCCCTATTGCCTGAAGATAATTAACTTTGTTAAAATTTTGTTCTCCTGCAATGAAACTGTTGCCCAATTCTGCGAAACTGTTGCCAGGGATCTTTTTCAGTGTAGGTAAAGGAGTCCGTGAAAATCTGCTTGTGTTAAAATGTATTCTATTGAAAGAGCAATACTTAATATTTTACTGAAAAAATGGCAAAAGTTTTTAACTTTGGGAAGTATAAAGTGAATTGAGTGGCAATTTTATGAGGGGGGTTTATTGGGTATTTTTGTTTTGTTTGTTTTTTGCTTTTTTTTGTTTTTGTTTAGGTAGGCTAGAACATCAAAGATCACACTTTGATCTGTGCTTGCACCCACCCAGTTGAATCATCATATGCAGGATCATATGCTGCTAGGCAGCTTTCAAAGGTGATACTTCTGTCTGAAGCTCCTCTTAGGGCTGTAAATTCCATTTGTACATAGTAATTGTGCATTGGGTCCCTTTCTAGCAAAAATGGCACACAGAAATCAGGATTTGGAGAACATGATCTTCCCACCCAATTATTTATGTAAGACCTGCCCATAGTCATTGTTTTTGAACAGAGAGACAGAGGAAGTGGAAGAATAGTATCAAAATACATAACTCCAAAAGATAAAAGCCAAGAGTTCTAGCAAAGAGTGGCAGTGTCCACAGCACAAGATCAGAAGGAAATTCTGTGAACTGTGGAGAGCTCATCTTTCTATGCTCCTTATTCTGCTGCTGTTACAGATTGTGCTCCTTGGTTCAACCTAGAACACCCTAACAAGTCAGAGAGGCTTGTGGCAAACACTCTTGGCTGAGCCATTTCACCTTTGGTACTTAAAGAAACAGGTCCTAGACACACAACTGTCTTTCAGCCATAGGCCACACAATCCGTCTGAGCATGAATAGAATAAGACTATTTACATCTCCCATTTTGCACCAGGATTTTTTACTTTGGTTTTGGTCCAAACCTTCTATGGAAGTCATATGCATTGGTTAGAGAAGCCTATTAGTTATTACCATAGTTTTGTTACGAGGAATACATTCAAGGACAAAAGACTAATTGACTAAGCCCAGGATTTTAACAAGTTCTTCCAACATTGTAAAAGAAACATCTGCACAATGATATTATTATAGTTCTAATAACCTCCTAATGCAGAAATACACAGAATTTCTCACACAAAACAGTTAAGACTTAGGTTTTGGAGAAAAAAGTACAAACATCAAATAAACCTGGTGTGCCCAGAAAAAAGGATAAGTACAAAAAATAAACAAGAGACAGAGTCCATACCCCTAATCTGATTTACATAGCATTACATGTACTTTACTTGAACTAGATGTTAAATACAAACGGTGATCTCATTCTTAGGTGTATCTACTTGGTAGTAAGAACATGGGCTACAAAGTGGCATATTCTAAAATAAAAATACTCTGAAAATATTCTAAAAGAAAAAAAAACCTTTCATGTTTCCTTAGTTCTCTTAAGTCTCATTCACGTGACAGCA
Organism: Parus major; assembly: GCF_001522545.3. Lineage (NCBI taxonomy): Eukaryota > Metazoa > Chordata > Aves > Passeriformes > Paridae > Parus > Parus major. The sequence continues at coordinate 24,977,232 of NC_031773.1, read as the reverse complement.
GCAGTGAGCTGTTAGGTGTAAACTGTCATTACAGAGAACGTGAGCATGAGCACACAACTTAGAGCAGTCTGCTCACTAGCTATCTAGTTAAGACTAATTTCAAAAGTCTTGTCATCTTGACTGGAAGATTAATAGCTGCTTCCTCCTGATTAAACATTGAAACCAAAATTATGGAACTTGTTGATGGCCTCCCTCACATGCTAAATTTATAAACTTTCACTGTGAGACACTCTACAGTTTTACTTCTCCATTCAAAAAGTTTTTACCCAGCAATATTTACCTAAGGCAATATTTAATCATGAACAATATAAAATTATCTTTTTTGTAATGAGGACAGATCATTCAAATCATTTTTACTGGGCAGAGTCTTTGTTGTACTGAACAGTATGAGGGGTTTGCAGAAGTATGTACTACATATTTTTTGAAAGTTATCCAGAACCAAAGCTCAGTCCTACACCCAACCCCAAGCCATGTTTGGAAATTCACTTCATCTGAGCATTTTCTTGAGGTCACTGCTGCCCATTCCTTCTCCTTGCATACAAGCCAAGGCAAGCGCAGAATCCGATGACGCTGACAGCGAGGCCTAGGAGGAAGGCAATGGTATCTCCTGCGTCCAGGGCTTCAGCTACTGGCAGCACCAGCAGCAGTGACACGAGGACCAGGAAAAGTTTTGAGGTGTTCTTGGTTGAAGGCATGCTGAAGACCAGCCGACCCCAGGGGGAAGTTAAATGAAGAAAGTGGTGGACAGCAGGTACTTCGCAGGTATCTACAAGAAAAACAGAAGGAACATTACAGGATCTTCCTTCCTTTCCCCCTGGATTTGTCTTACAAAAGCCAACTCATTGATGCATTACAGGTCTTTGTGTGGGGTTCATGAAATTTAGGTTTTATCTTTTCAATTACAAAAGCAAATGACTTATTATTGTGAGACAGCCACAGTGGATTTGCTATCTTGTTGTGTAACTCTGTGGAAACTTATCTTATGAAGGCTTACCGTGAGGTGAAGTCAGAACAGGCTCTTCTGTCTGCAGCTACCAGAGCTTGCTTACCTGGTGCTTTGCTACGCGGGCCTGTTTCACCAGGTGTTTAGGGCCTGATGGCTGCTGCATATCACCCACCCACACTTCCAACACCGGGAATCCTCGGGATCCGTGAGCATGAACAGACTACGGTACACTGGGCAGGGAGTGAATTTAACCTCCCGGGAAGTGCCACCGTGCACACCCTCACTGCGGGACAAATGTCTGTCGTGGTTCCCGCAACTCGGAAATGTGCACGCCGGCACCAGCCCGGACCGCCCTCTCCGCAATAGTTCTTGCCGCGGGGATGGCTCGTTCCCGGGGTGCACATGACGAAAACCCGCGCCGGGACACCCGAATAAGCGGCTCCTCCGCTCGCACCCCGGCGGGGCCGATGCCGGACCCCGCCAGCCCCGGGGCGCCCGCGCCGCCCCGTCCCGCCGCCGCGGGGCTGCGGGCCGGCCGCTCCTTGGGGCAGCCCCCGGCAGGCCCTGCCCGCAAGGTGCCCCTCAGTCACCTCCTGCCGCCGGCTCCGGGCTGGGGCCGTCCCCGCTCCGCGCCGCCCACGGGGCGCTCAGCAGCCGAAGGCGCCGGCCCGCGCCACCCCGCCGAGCTGCCACTGCCCGGCCGCGGCCATGACAGGAAGGGGCGGTGGCGCGGCCGGGGGCGGGCGTGACCCGGCCGGGCCTCCTCCGCTCCGCCGGGCTCCGCTCCCGCTGCGGTGCCCGCCCGCTTCGCCCCGCCGCACCCACCGGGACTCCCGGGGGCGGCTCGGGGGAACAGGCGTCGCCAGCTGCCCGGGCGGCCCCAGGGCCCACCGGTGGCCCCGCGAGTGGTGCTCGCCAGGCCGGCCTGGGCCCGGAGGGACGCGGTGGGCCGGGCGCCTCCCGAGAGCCCTGGCCGCCGGTGCCGGCTGCTCCCCGGGCCGCTCCCAGCCGGAGGCGCGGAGTGCCCGTGGTCCCATGAACCTCGGCTCGTGAGAGTGTCAGCAGGGAGAAGCGGGACCACGAGCCCTCACTGCGGCTCCGCAGTGACTTCTTTGAGGAAGTCAAAGTGTAGAAACACGCCGATTTGGGCTGGTCGTCTGATCTTTTCTTCTACAAATAAACGAGTAGAAGAAGTCACCATGAGTTTGCATCATTTCAGATTCAGGCTCTTGTGATAACAGCACTAATATGTGCCATCATAACCAGTTCCTACTGTGAGGAAAGCAGTTAAAGCAGTTTTATATGGTAGAGAGCAGCCGCAGCCTTGCTGAACAAAAATCTAAGGGAAGTGTTAACAGGTAATTAAGCGAGAGCACTCCCCAAGATCTTAGCTCGTCCCAGCTTTTATTTTATTTATGCTTTGGGTAAGGCTGCTTGTAGAAATTGCATATTAGGCTGTTTTGTTGCACTAGGTAATTCCAAAGCAGAGCCCAGACTTTATTTTTCAGTGGCAAAGGTGTGTGTCCAAGTTTAGGTAAAAGACCAGTAAGCAAATATTATAAGTTCATAGTATGTCTCTGGAGTGCTCAGAGAAATAACCTAAAGAAAGTATCCTAATTTAATGTCAAAATCAGTCTAGAATTTGTAATTCATTATGACAAGCATTAACTCATGACTGAGAACCCATGTCCTCACAATGTTCCCCACGACTTCTGTAAAAAATCAACTTTTATAAATATTTCTCTTTACCAAAGCATTTTCTGATGAGCTTCTTTAAAGAGAAGTGGAGATCAAGATCATTCAAGATTCAACATACATATGGCTTTCCTCTGCCTTATAAAATTTCACTGTAATTGCTTTTGAGCAGCCATTCTTCATAGCTATAGGAACTTCACACATCTGAGGTTAATCCTTTTATTAATGTTCTTCTTTTCCCCATCAGTCGGGATCCATCAGCTATCAATTGTTATAAGACGATAAATTTCCAGGGATAGAAACATCTTTTTGCTCCTTTATTCAAAGTACCATGAAAGCATCTTTATAAGCAGGAGTGCCTAGACTCTGATAATGCAAATAATAATGAATATCAGTGTAACTCATAAACATACTTTTTATTAATGAAATGCTTATTTCACAGTTTTTCAGATCTTAAATATTTGATTCTTCATGTTCAGTTCTGAAGGCATTTTCTCAATAAGCTGATGCCAGATAAACTCAAAGGAGAAAAATCTTGAAATTTCTGAGCATGTCATGGCATGGAAAAGAGTAATGCTGTGATGCCTTAATCAGTCTCAGATAAATCATAACCCCTAAAAAACCTGAAAAATGCAATTTGAAGTGCAGATATGTCATCTCAATCACTGCTGTCACCTCAGAAGAATGGGCCTTGGAGTCCTGCCCCTCTTAGTTCCTTGCTTAGTCTATTTACTGCGTCCTGCACTGTTGACAAGTAAATGTTACATTGTTCTGCAGTGTCAAAAAACGTTGAATTCATCCCTCTAAATTTTGGTGCTCTATTTGTTGTTGCCACCACCTACCAACTAAAATTTTCAGTACTTGCCATTTAGTCCCACAAAACAGACACAAAGGGATTGAACAATGACTTTCAAATCTATCTTTTATAACTAGAAATGTCAGTACCAAAAAGCTGTGGCATTTTTTGACCTAAGGATTTTGACGGTGAGGAGTGTAAAATCCAAGAGAAAGACTGGGTTTAACACACTCCTCTTAATATCTCAAGAACTGTACACATTCGCAGGCAGTTGTAATGACACAAAGTACAGTATGTAAGTGGAAAATATTGATTGTAAGATATATGATTTATTAGTAACATCATGGAAGTGCCATTGAGAGCTAGAGAACAGTGCCATTTGGGGATATTTCTTTGGCTTATTAGCTCTTTCAATTCCACTGCATTTTGTAGCTTTGGCTTTCAGAAACAGTGCTTCTTTGGCAAAAAGCCAACAAAATCCAAACAGTCAAGGAGGCTCTATTGGTTTTGTGCTGTCAGAATAGCAGAGAAATGTGTATTCAGCTTCAAGCTCTGCCATCAACTTCCTGCATCACCTCAGGCAAATCTTCCTTTTGACCTATCACAGCTTTGATTGCTTAGCTCAAGCTATTATGTAACTAATATTCAGAGGAAAGTCAGAGGATTCCCAGAGCTGACAAGCTAAAGCTTTGTAAATTTTGAGCACAAGGCTAAGGAGGTAGGTATATGTGAGGCTGGAAATTGAAAATAAAGTGTACTTTCTGGAGCGGAAAAAGTTATAATCAGCTACACCCTGAAGGGGGTACTTGTGGGGGTTTTGGATTATTTTTTTCTTCCTCCTTCTTGGTTAATCTAGTTTTTTGAGAGCCGTTTGTTTATTGCATGACCACAGTGATCTGATGTCATACTTTCACCTCAGCCAGCAATGTAGCCCCATGTGGCCACTTGCTCCCTGCCCCACCAGCAGGCTTGGCAGAGAGAATCAGAAGGGTAAGAGTTAGAAAATTCAAGGGTTGAGATAAAGATAATTTAATAGGAAAAGCAAAAGCTGCACTCACAGACAAAGCAAAACAAGGTGTTAATTCACTGCTTCCCATGGCAGGCAGGTGTTCAGCCATCCATAGGAGAGCAGAACCCCTTCACACATAACAGTTACTTTGTGCATTGGGTTTGCCTGGCCAAGCTTTGGTAGCAGAGGGGCTACAGGGGTGGCTTCCGTGAGAAGCTGCTAGAACCTTTTTCCATGTTTTCATGGCAGAGCCAATCCCTGGCAGCTCCCAAGATGTGCCACTGGTCAAGGCTGGGCCTATCAGAAATGGTGGTAGTGCCTCTGTGATAACAGATTTAAGAAGAGCTATTGCACGATTGTAATCATGGCCAGAGAAGAGCTGGATGAGAATATGTGAGAGGAAAAACTTTGCAGACACCGAGGTCAGTGCAGGAGGGGGAGGAGGCACCAGAGTTGAGGTTCCTCTGTTGGGCTGGTTCTAGTTGGGCACCAGCCTAACCTATTCATTAGCTGGGCTGGTGTCGGTGCCCAATGATCAAGTGTGCCGCTTCTCCTGTCCCAGCCATGCATCCTGGTGGAGTAGAGCCTAAGTCATGTATCTGGAGGGATGGAGGAAGCCTATGAAATGGGAAAATAATATCTGTCTTTGAAAGGATTGGGGATTGTAGTGAATGAAAAGGTATGTTTGGTATAGAGGTTGTAGTTGAAGCTGTATGTGTAGGCAAGAAAGGATCCCTGTAATGAGAAATACAGTGAAACAGCTGGAAGACAGACAAATTATTTGGCCTCTGAGAATGATGCAAATGGTATGGAATAAGGGGTGGAGATTTTTTGTGTCTGGCTGAGCTGGAGTTCCTTTCCCTGCGCAGCCCTAACAGTGCTGTGCTGTGCCATGCTGTGCTGTGCATTGGTAAGTGGAAAGGTGCTCAGAACACACAAGTGTTTTGGCTACAGATCAGCAGAACTGTTTCTCTAACATTTCCTCCCTTTCCCTCTCATCAAGATGCTGGGAGTGGACAAGATTCTGGGAGGGAACACAACCAGGCCAGCTGACCCAAATTAACCAAAGGCATATTCCATACCATATGATGTCAGCTCAGATATAAAAGCTAAGGGAGAGAGGAGGAATGAGGAGCATTCATTAATTTACAATGTGTACCTTCCAGAGCAGCCTTTATGCATGCTGAAGCACTGTTTCCTGGGAAGTACCTGAACATTGCTTCTGATGGGAAGTAGAGATTAATTTTCCCCCTTTTGCTTATGCAAGCACAAACTTTTGCTTTTCTTTTTTTTTCTTTATTTTTTTTTTTCTTGAGTAAACCGTCTTATCTCAGCTTGTGAGTTTTTTTCTGTCTTATTTCTTCTCCCTTGCCCCTGGGAAGTAAGTGATAGAGTGGCTTGGGGGTGTGGGTGGGGGGTGTGGTATGTGAGTGTATGTGTGTTTTTGTGTGTGTGTGTGTATCTGGCACCCAGCCAAGCACAATCCATTACACTTGGGAAGACAAATGGCATCCTTCTGTCACCTCCGTTCTCCTTCTTTCCCCCACTTTACATACTGAGCAAGATGTCATAGGGTCTGGATTATTCCCTTAGTTGGCATCACATGCTCTGGCTCTGTCACCTCCCAACCTCCCTTGGATCCTGAGCCCCCTTGCCAGTGTGGCACTATAAAAAGCAGAGGAGGCCTTGGTTCTGTGTAAGCCCTGCTCAAAAACAACAAAAACACCCCTACATTATCAGCACTGTGTGCAGCACAAGTACAAAACACAGCCACATACCAGCCACTGTGAAGAAAATCAAGTCTATCCTGGCTGAAATGAGCATGTCTGAGAAGCTTTCTGAATAATTTTTGGACAGTTGCACTGCTGTAGTGAGAAAGGCTAACTATGATTATAGATAACATGCTGACTATGGGGCAGAGATTATCACTTCTGCAAGCACATGTTCACCCTTGAGCTACTTTTCTCTGACAATACTTAATCTGACATTTTAGCTGACTATCACTATATCTTCATCTTTTCAGTCATAGATCTACATCCAGTTTTTCTCCTACAACAAACATTTCCTCATTTGGACTTCACCATGTCTTTCTCCTTCTTTGAACAAACAGGCCCTACTGCAACTACCTCATTTGCTTCTGCAGAAAAAAGCCCGAAGTTAAAATACAGAATTAATTACTTCTATAATTAGCCTTTTCCATATTTGCCTCTTGGTCTGCTGTCACACAAATGTTGATTTCATTATTTCTCTTACTTCCTCTCTTATTACCCCTTCCCTTCCTATCCTGTGTGTTTACTTCATCTTGCTTTTTTCCTTTCTATTTCTCAAAGTCCTTAAGTTTCCTCTAAAATAAAGGTAGGTAGTCACAAATCACCCCTGTCATAAAAATACCCATTGGATTCCCTTCCTGAACCTATCACTTCATCTGTTTTATTCCTCTCATTTCTAATCCCTCCAAACATACTGTTCAAAACTGCTCTAATCCTACATCTCCTTCAGTATGGCTCAATCCTTCTTCCATCAGCTGGATATCACATTGATATCTCCACTTAACAACTTAGACATAAAGGTCTGTGTTTTATCATTGGCTCTGACTGATGGACTGCTTTAGAAACTCTCATTCCTGTTCCTAAATCCAGCAAATGCTTAAAAAACCCCAGTGCATTTCCAAAAAAAAATAAATTGTTCTTTCCCATTTCATCTTCACTTTTTCTTTTTGAAACTTTAGTGCTGGGTCCTCTTTCTTCTGTGGCTGCAGGTGTGCTAGACTAACATCTGTGTGTTTTTCAGTTTTTGACTGTCTAGATACTGTCCCCTGGATGCTCCCATTGACAAATAGTTTTGAATACCATCCATGACTCATGTTTTCATCTTGCCTCTCTTTTTATTCACACTTGATTGTGTTGAAGTCTTATTGCTTATAGCACAGGCCTGCTAACAACTCTCTCCGACTATGACTTAGTCATGTCCTGTCTCTCCTTGTGACCTCTGCAGCTTTGTTTATTCAAAGTGCTGCTGCAAAGGGGCGTCTCTCTGGCTTCTCAGTTTTACTTCTCTTCTTAATCCTCTGGTGTTGCATTTCCTCTTTTGCTGAACCAAAGACAATTTTCTTCTCAGTCCTAAAAGGTCTTTGCAGTATAAGCTTCCTTCATACTGGCTTAACCTATTACCATTGTCAGGAGGTTAACTTCTCCTTTTCTTTTGTCACCCTGGCAGACTTCTGATCCCTCCAAGAAGTAAAAGTTGCTTCTTTCTGAGAGCACAGAAAGGCTTACAGAAAGAATGGCACCATTTTTTGATAGAAAAATTCTTTCCTTTGGGGTCATGTACTTCCTGCTGTCCTTTATACAGACATGAAAAAAAAGGGATTAAATAGCCCAGTGATTCCTTTTCCCTCAGTCCTTTAGCCTGGCAGGGGATCTCCTCTGCCTGCTGGAATCTCTTTGAGCTCTCTTGCCAGCACTTGAGAGATGTCTCTGTGCAGCGCTGGCTGGAGCAGAGAGATATGGAGGCAGCTGCCAGCCCTGCAATAAAAAAAGCTCTGGAGTTGGTGCTGGCAGGAGGCAGCAGCAGCCAGACTGCAGGAGTGAGTGCAGAGGATGCCAGCCAGAGTTAAACACCCATTGATTGACTTCCCCACTGAACTCCACAGGGGAATGTGAGAGCTACTCATCAATAATGGCAAATCTGGGGATTCCCTGTGATTATTATGAATACTTCATGCTTTTTATGGATGATAAGAAGCAGTTTTCTTGGGCTTTTGTAGAAGCATAACAAAAACAGAGGTGGGCATCAACTGAACTGATGCATCCAAACTACCTTCAGCCTTGAGAAAGTAAAGCCTGAATCTAGTCTTCTTGATTTCAGTATTTCCACTCATGTAAGCTGTTGAGATATTCTCACATTCTTCAAGAGTGCTTCCACATGTAGTTTCACTATTTTATATTGCTTGCCTGTTTCTTTTTGAGAAAAATGTTTTTTACAATATTAGCCAGGAAAATGTATATAGCAGAAACAGTTCAGCTTCAGAGGGCCTGGTGATGACAACTTCATTAGTATTGAATGGTAAATAAAAGAAGATACCATTTAACACAAGAGAGACTAAATAAGAGTTAAAGGGGGAGTAGCAGCTGTCATCCACACATTTTTTTTCTATAGTGCATCTTTTTTTCCAAGCTATGCTGTCAGACGTTTTCTCAACTTCTGTGCATATGGTTGTTCCAAGTAGAAGTTTCATGAAAACAAAAATGGATTTTAAAATCATAAACTTGTGCAATTGTATGCTTCAAATCTAGATCTAATCGACATTTGGATCCCTGTTTAGAGGAAAATGTCCACAGTGGGTTGTTTATTTCCCCCAATCTTTAGGCATTATTAGAAATAAAGTTTACCTTATTATGGAGTTTGAGCCATCTAAATCGAAGCATGTTAGTTATAAATGAGAAAACTGACATTATACAAATTGTCCCTCATATTTGCATGCATAAAATATGTTTTATTCAAGATTGGTGCTGCAAGAAATGTTTGGTGAAATTATAAGGTAGTTTGGGAAAACAAAAAATTATGGTTAGGCTGAAGGTGGTGTATCTTCGTCAGATGAAGGGACAAAATTCAGAAGGAAAAGCTGTGCTTCATGCTAAAATTCCTTACCCAGGGAAGGAGAATCACAAAACTGCTTGATGTTAAAGGCATCTCTGGAGATCACTTAGTCCAACCACCTGGTTTTAAATAGCTCCAGGGATGGATACAGCACACCCTCTCTGAGCAACCTATTGGTGTTTCATCTACTGTCATGGTAGAGAAATTTTTTCATATGTTTAATTATGGGTTCAGTTTGAACCCATTGTCTCTTATCCTGTCACTGGACATCACTGAAAGGAGACTGTCTCTCTCTTCTTTAAGCCCCTGTCAGTCAGGTATGTATACTCACTGCTGCATGCATTGCTAACAATCTGCCTCCTGCCTTCTCCAAGCTAATCTCCCTCTAATTTCAGTTTCTTCTCACATGCCAGATACTTCAGACCCTTAGTCACCTTCCTGACCCTTTTCTAGACTCATTCCAGTCATATCCATGTCACTGTAGTGGAGAGCAAAGGACTGGACCCAGCAGTTCAGCTGTGTCTCAAAGTGTTGAGGGGCAGGATCACCTCCCTTTAACTGCTGGCAATGCTTTTCCTAGCACAGCTGAGGATGCTGTTGGCAAAAACTATATCCCTACAGTGTTGCTATGCCCTATAAATTCTACACTGGTCTGAGGAGTAGAGAGGTTTGGGTAGACTTTATACACCCCTTGATGACTCTTAAAATTACCGCACATTAAATACTCTGTGGTTTTGGGTCACTAGTTGTAACATGTTTTGTGTAGTTCTTGCAGTGGGTCTTTAAAAGTGCAGCTCACTATTTCTGTCCATCAACTCAGCACTTTTTCTAAACAATCTTTTAACACTGACTCCAATCTTTCAGAACCCTTTTGTCATGGTCCACTCTCAATAACCTGGTCAGAGACCAGGCTGCTCAACTGTTATGCATGAAGAGTGATTAGTCCTGATACATGGATTTTTATGGAAGTATATCCAAGGCAAGAAGTAATTAAATTTATACACAGAATTAAAAATTAACAAAGCTGAAAGAAGGAAATTGGGAAAGAATAAATTCTGAAATAGTGACAGACATACATAGTATGAAACTATGAGAAGACTCTTTAAAGAAAGAAGTCAGAGTTGCAGATCACTCTATTGAAAACTAATTAAAATATTTCAGTTCACCTTGGATGTTTTTATTTTCTTGAATTTCCTGTACAAAATACTGTCTTATTGACTTATATTGGAGTTTTCTCATTGCCTTCAGTAAGCCAATGAATTCACCTGTATCTGAAAAAACAAGTAATTGTTCTTCCCAAATTTACAAAAATTTAATAAATTTTCTGATGCATGTGCAGCAGTCTAATGGTAGTGGTAAGCCCATGGGAACACTTGTAAATAATTTCTCCAAAAGCCATTTATCCTAGAAGCTAGATATAATTGTTTGGTAAATGCTGAAGTTTTTCTGTTGCAAGCTAAGAAGTTGTATTTTCTTTGTGGAATGCATTTTCTTTATCTTTGTCATAGTCCTATAAATACTTTGTAGAATGCAAAGTAAATCTGGATTATTTCAATGCCAGTCTAAAGGGAAGTGGAATCATTCATGAGGGACACATTGAGCAAGCCAACTATCTGCTTTCAATAGCCTACAATTTATTCCAGTACTTGTTTATTTGTCTCCTTTCTCTTTACAGTTTGAGTTTCACAGTTGAACTAAATATACAGCTGTTCTTACAAAAAACCACTGTGATTCAGTAAAATATAACTGCTTAATGACTTTGTGTTTCACATAATACACAAACTTTAAAGGAAAAATTTATTTAGCTTCTATTACCAGTCTGAAAATTCATGCCATGAGAAATATCACTGGGGATGTTTAAACGGAGAAATATAGTTCTAAATACATGTAATTAAAAGTGATATATCTCATGCTAATTACTTAAGTGACCATGGTGATAAAAACTTAGGACCTGTGAATTATGGAAGCTATGTACATGTGTATGTTTGGAATAATATACATATAAATAATATATAATAATAGTAATAATAGCCAGATTAGTATTAGAGCACCCAATCAAAACTCACCAGCCAAAGTAATCTTTTTTTCATAGATTTAGTACATTTTGGGTGTTGTTTAAATATTAGCTTTCATGCATGTGTTTTGTGATGTGTTATGAAGAATAGCAGGAACAATCACACCCAGTTTATATCTGAGATAATCAAGACATGGAAAGATGAAATGGATTTCTGGAATTCTTGCAGAAGTTCAACAGCAAAGTCAGGAAAGGATCCTGTGCCTTCTTATTCCTCCCACTTCTGTGCCCATTGTAGCTGGTGGCAACTTGCACAGATTTATGTGGAAACAGAAAAGGAAAATCCTTTTGTTAAAATGCACTATGTCTGTCAGGATGTAAGAAATTTCCTGCCAAAGCCACAGTGCCCATGAATGTCTGAGGAAAGGTCTTTTGCAATAACAGAGTTCAATCTTTTCTCTGCTGACTGGCCTTATGTTCCAGCAGAGATCCAAAGATCACAAAGATGTGATGGAAGCTGTAAAGATATGTGTAATATAGGTATATACTTCTGTCACTATTTCAGAATTTATTTGTAGCATCCTTAATTGCAAAACATTTGACTTTACTAATGCTCAAATTCAAATGGACCAACACTACTTCACTTAGAGGGCTTTTTGCTGTTTTGTGTAACTATAGACCAGGACTAGAGAAAATTACACATTTTATACATTAAGGATGTGTTACTTCTCTTCAGAAGTGTCTAGAAATATGGTCTGCAATATTTCATCTGTGGCTAATATTTCATCATTAGTATCAGCAGGACAAGGCTTAAACTTTGTCACTTCTTAAAAAAATACACAATACCATGATATTAATTCATAAATGTGTGAAACACACACAGAAAATCGTGTTTATATGTATATAAACATATGTATGTTTATGTGTATATATGTATGTTTGTGTATAAAGGCACGTACTCTCTTGAAGTATTTAGGATGTTTAACTTCCCCCGTAGTCTGAGCAGTGTGAGAGTCTGCACATTTTGGCTGACATCCCATGAAGCACTTCATCAGTCACATGCCACCCAAGGCATGTATGTGGAACACAGGGAGTCAAAGAAATGGATCAGCTGTTTAAATTTACTCACATGCTTGATTGCTCACAGTGTCAGGAGCAATACATTTAAGACCTTGCCAGATCATGCCCTAAATATGTATCCCAGCAAACAGAGAAGGCACTAAATTCCTTCAATTAGTATACCACCTTTTTCTAGGTGTTAAGGTTGGATTTTCAGTGTATAGAAACAGAGCTTTATGCCTCAGTGTTATGTACTGTTGCATACCTGCAAACAGAGGCCTTTCAGACAAACCTTGTGGTTACATGAAAACATGTAGAAAAGACATCTATGATAAAGACCATTTGAAAATAGGTTCCATTATATAATGCTTCCTGAGGATGTAGAGAGTAGACTCCTAAAAAAAGGGATGATAGGAGATTACTGAATTTGAAACCAATTTTCTGAGCATCTGAATTCTAATGCTTTTGACTAAATTATAAACCAATTGCCTATTTGTTCTAATTCTTGCAGAATATCTTGAAAATATTTAATGGGTGATGTTAATTGCATATATTCATAGTCTCTTCTTTAGTCAGTATCTGTCATCTTCTGGAAGTGTCAAGCACTGAGGGATTCAAAATTTATTCTGATTCTTTTATGATTTGCAGTCCAAATTGAGATAATAAGTCACACTTTCCCTTCCTAGCTTGTAGTAATGTGGCCTCTTATTTATACACGACTGCAGGAAATTAGAAAGCCTATATCCATTAGGCTGTGTGTTTTGTAACACAATAGCTTGTATGCAGGTTGGTTTAGACATTGCTTTCCTTACAAATATTGTCCTTTTGTTTCATGCTGATTTTATTATTTTCAATGCATCAGAAAAGATTTATGCAGATCGTGGGGAGGCCATAAAGGAGGAGGTTGTATGGGTCAAAGAGGGTGATGGTAGGAGCATGGACTGGTGTTTTAACAGGAGGTATAGAGTGGAAAGGTTTGATTTTGATTTAAAAATAAAGCTATGTCAAGGCCCATTGACATTTAAGTGCTGGTGGAATGTATGGATAGATAGAAGATTATGCTGGAGCTGTAGATAGTGGTTGTATTCTTCATACTGTGGGAAAGAAAACAGAAGATTAGTTTTGGTGAGTGTTCAGATGTGAAGCCATATGGCTGTCATCTAAATTTATTGCTTTAAAGCAGTAATTTCTGATCAGTTCTGTAACTTTCATTGCCGCTAGAATAGGTACCTTGTGCTTTGATGCTGAGGCTGTCTGAGGAAGTCTCACAGAACTAGGATTATATTGGAGAACACAAGAGAGAGGCTAAGACTTAACTGTTTGTTTGTTTGTTTGCTTTCTTCAGGAGAAAGCTGATGGCAATCATTTAACTTTAGCAAAGTAATTGTCAGCTGAGTATGGCTGAAAGAAGAATACTGGTCCAGGCAGAATTTGAATTAGTACACACATGAAACACCACATAACACCCCAGCAGCCACTGAAAAATCCTCATTCTTAGTTTCATTGCTCTGACATTTTTCTACAGTGAAAGGTCAATGATGTTACTGAAAGTTTTCCACGCTGTAGTCCCTCACATGGCACAGGAGCACTTTTTTCTCTGTGCCTGGACTGAAAACCTCAAGAGCAAGTCATTGTGACACTAATACATTTGTAGAAAGTTTTAGTGTGCAAAAATGTCTCTTTGGAAGATGAGGAAAGTTACCTGGAGTATTGAATTATCCTGTGCTGTTTGACTTTGTACAAAATGTCTCTGTGGAGTGTCAGTTTTCATGCTGTCTACATGAAGGATGAATGATAAGCCCTTGATGTCAGTTTGTGGCAGGAAAAGTGCTACTACTTGTTAGCCTTATAAACCCTAGCAAGTGATTAATAGAGATTAGTGCTTTGTCTGCATCTGGAGTTAATATGTTGAAGAAGTTCAATACAAATTCTTTTCCCCCATTTAACGATACTAGAACCATAACTTATTCCTGTAAGTGGAATTTATTTATTACTACTTTTCTTTCTAACAATTATTTGAGTATCTGCTCTGAGCTTAGGATAATTCTGAAGTAGAAGAAACCTTGATTTCTTTGATTCAGTTCCTCCTGTTGACATTTCCAAGCAGGTAAGATTCAGCAGGCCATACTTCTCTGAAGAAGCAGAAAGAATAATAGAAAAGCATATTATCTAGCTTTTAGATGCAATAGGCCTTATGATGAGATGAGTAATGGGAGGATAAATAATGTTTAATCCTTCCTGTGATTATTTAAGGAAATTTGGTGTAGCACCTTTTTTTTTACTATATGCTTACTCTTTCTATGAGTTACTGAACTGAAATCAGTGTTGTTTTCAGTGTTTCAGTTATGATGAGTAACTGAATCTGAATTAAAGTATTGGTGGCTTTATCAATTTAGCAGTTGAAATTTATTGATGAAAAAGCAGTAAAAATTCACATTATCATACCCTGAAAGCACTGTAGTCATAACCCTGGAAACAAATTCATCAAGAGGACATATTTCCTGAGTGTATCTCCATGTGACACCACTGTCATCAATCTCCTAACCAGTAAGAGTCTATAACCTTGCCACCAGGCATGTGCAGAACCATCTGTAAGTTGACACTGCTACATGGTTAAGATGCTGCTGGTTAATTGTTCAAGAGAGATAACTGGCAGCTCTAAGAAAGGGATCCTCAGTGTGGCTGTAGGGATCTCCACCGTGCAAGTGCAGCCCCAGACTCTGGCTGAGCTCAAGGTGCAGATCAGCTGGATGTAGTTTTCACCCCAGCCCAGGAGCCAGATGCATAAATGCCAGTGTGCATACACGATAGTGTACTGTGGGTAGCAGCCCAAAAGATTCAGCTTCAAATCTTTACTTGGACCTTATTCAAAGTAGGAGCTCAGACTTGCATTTTTGACATAAGGCAGGAGTGTCCTGGCTGCCAAGCTGCTCTGCCTCTTAGGAAGGCAAAGTGTCCTTAAATACAGAAAGATGTACAATCAAGTGTTTCAGGCAAAATGAGTGGGTTAACCCAGAGAGGTTAGCTGTTTTGCTTGCACCCAAACTTTTTCCTGTGAAATCAAGTTTTGGTCAGGTCTCTGGCCTCCCCTCACCCCCTGAAGCGTGTGGACATTCCATGTGTCCGCATGGAATTATGCACCAGTGTGACCTGGCACTAGTAGTAGTGGGCTTAGATGTCCGGTTATCAGGTTGCAGGAATAACCAAGAGTGTCTCAGAGCTAGGCACTGTTGAAGAAACATGCAGTATCCTCTCCTTGTGGCTGTGCAGTGCTGGGGATCCTGCCAGGGGTAAGGCTTAGTCCATATTTGACTTAGTGAGCAGTGTGGAGCTTCAAGGGCTCTGCTGTGCTGCTCACAGACATTCTGCCTGGGAAGCTCAGTCATTGAAAGCAGTATTGTCCAGTGTAATATTTTCCTCTTCCTGCTGATAATTAGTATTAAAAATAGCACTAATATATCATGCGATTATAAAGAAATTAAGATACTGCCAAACAAATTCTATGCTTACCACATTCATTTGATCTTTGAGTTGCTTTTGGATGAACAAGTCTCTGGTCTCTTAGCATAACTACTTTTAAGGGTGGCAGGTTCAGATACCCATTTATGCCATGAGCAATTTGATGTGATTATTCCCTATCTGTGGTCTTTTCTGGCACATCTCACAGTACTTCCTTCTCCCCAGTCTCCTAAACACTTTTGTCCATCTCGCATACTTGTTGAGAGAAAATCTTGCATAAGCCTTGGGTCAATGTCCTGAAAAACAGATGCTGGTGACTAGTTTCTTATCCCAGAGATGAACAGTGTTATTTTCAGGAGGTGGTGGCAGCTCCTACGATACTGATAGGTCTTTTTTAAACCCAAATTTGTCCTTTTCTCATCCTGCAGTCCTTCAGTAACTCTGACATTGTTTTCTTACTGTGCAGGTGTTTTGTTTTTGTTTAGCAAAGTGTCAGGAGCTGTCAGCACATGATTCATTGATATAATTTTGTGATTATATTATCTGTGAAGGGAATTATAAAGAACCATGAAAATTGATATGAGTGCATAGTGAATGGAAATGCAGAAGCACCAGAAAGAACAACAGAAAACTGTCATGTATTGTTGGCACCTATGTCAGCAGATCTTCAGGATCTCAATCTATCCATGTACAGCTTCTCAGGATACCCAGATCAGAAACCAAGAGACACTAAGTCTTTAGACTTGGTGGAAAAGGCATTTGAATTGCATTCCCTTCTTAAAGGAGTACTGGAAAGCACATCCAAAACCAGCATGTCATCACTAACCTAAGAGGACCCTAGAAGACATGATGAGGACTCAGTAGCAGGCATCTCTATTCTTCTGTACCACCCAGGACCAACTACCTTGGTACTGGTTTATTGTTACGTGTTTTAGTCTGTATTGAGAATTAACATGGACTCACTATCCTATAGGTAGTCACACATATAGTTCTAAAATGCCTAAAATGTTCTTTAAGCTATAAGCTCATTGTCAGACACTGTTGTCAGATGTAGCATGTTTGGCAAAAGCAGATTTGTAAGCAAAAAAGTTATCAGTGAACTGTAGTTGCAGGTATCTGGGGGAAATGTAGTAGGAATACCTAATTTTTGTCAATCAGGGTAAAAGCTCTAAAAGTCTGAACTAGCTAAGTATCATGGCATTAACTTTGGCCCTTCATTTTGATCATTTCATGGTAACAGGTCTTCTTCAAGTGCTCCCTCTGGATATGTTCATGGAGCATTTAATGGTGAATTTATTGCCATTGTACATCCTGGCTGATGAGTCTTTTAGGTAATGTGTTCAAATTCTCAAATTTTTTATTAATACCACTATGTTGTATCCATTATGTGTTTTCTTGTGATTGCACTTTCAGCTTTCCTGTACAACCATCAAGAAATGGAGCATTAGTGGTTTGTGTGAGAAACTGTTGTGAATCTTTTCTGTTGAAGCAGGCACAGTGGTAAGGTCTTAGATTCTGTAAAATTCACTTAATTTTTTCCAAAACACAGAATGAAAATTATATGTTGGTTTTTTTAGCAGTTTAAACTGTTTTTTGCATTTCCCCTCAGATGAAAATGCCCTTTATGCAGTGGGGCAAAAACATAAAAAAAATGTTTTATTTTCTACTGAAAAGTCTTAGGTTCCCATCTCCAGCCCAACATCTTCTCAAGATGCTTAACACTTGTGCAACAAGATTTAATATTTCTAAGGTCCCTAGCTAGACTTTTGGAGTTGCAAATTCCTCTGAGAAAATATTTGATAAATATATTGGATAAATTTGATAAAATGAGTCCTATTCCTTGATATCATAAACTGTAGGTAGTGATGATGCCAAATTCTGTGGCCTGATTTTATCACAGCTGGTAGTCAAAAGGCTATGCACTGTCTCTGCACTTGAGCAAAAAGTAACCAGAGTGATCAATGGTTAGTCACTCCTTCTCTCTCAGTATGATTATAATAGGAATGCTGTGTTTCAAAGCACTTTTTCAGCACTGTACCCAAGCCTGGAAAATGCAGCTTTGCTACATTATGTGTTACAACCCTCCCTCACATCTACCTGAAATAACACCTGAGTCAGTGATTAATGTGCAGACGCTCCTTTCCTGGTCAGGCATGAAAAAATTAAGCTCTTGTGACCACTGAAGAGAAGGAATAGTCAGTCATGCATGTTAAGATCCCTGGACTGTATAAATCTCTGTCAGAACAAAGGAAAAGCTCACCAACCCTGTCCTAGCTGTCCTGCAGAAGAAGGCAGCATCTGGCCAGCGATGTGTTCTGTCACCGCTGGCCAAGCAAACGGCTGTATTAAACACCAGCTGTGAAGTATCATACTGCTAAAAGCTTGCCATGTTTCCTATACCATGTCAGCTCTCTGGCTGCACTTTGGTCCCTTAGTATAGTGGGCTGTGAAGGAAAAAAAAAAAGCTTTGAGTATCACATCAAAGCTCCCTCACTAAGAATCTGGGCTTTAAAAGACACAATTTCTGCCCCAGAACTAGCAATAGATCTCACTTTGTTTTAAATATTCTTTTTATGTTAGGTCTGTGACATCTCTGATGATTGACCCTGAGCTGGACCTGGTAATGGATGGGGAGCTACACTCTGTTCAGTCTGCATGTGGTTTCAGGTCAACTCTGGGCGAGACAAAGAGGATCTTTTCCTAGAAATGTGGGAATGAGGATCCAAAGCTTGGCAAAGAATAGCAAGGGCTGTGCAGATGAACCCAGGGGTCCTTGCACCTGTGTCACAAGTTCTAAGTCCTAGTTCTCATACAGCCCCACTGCATAACCATTGCTCATGCTGCTGAGGAAGACCTGTCAGAAATTATGCAGAAAGGTCACAAAGGTAAACTTAGAGATAAAAGTGAAATCGTTGAGACAGGATCATTAGCAGCTGAAGCATTCAAGAGGAAAACACAACAAGAAAAGATGTAAAATCTTAAAGGAAAAACAAGAAGTTTGGTCTAGAGTTAGTCCAGGAATCAGACTCATTGAGTCATCATTGTTATCCGTCCCAATGGAGCTAGTGGGGGACAGCAGCTCTGCAACACCTGGGAGCCCTTCCATTCTGCTGCAGAGAATGAGCCCTCCCTCCCCACCTGCAAATACTTTGGGTTGGTAAGCATACTGATACTAATAGCTAGTCATTGTATATGGCTGCTTGCAAAGATAGTGCCAAACCGAAGGTGTCCGGCTAAACTGCCCCTCCAAACAGACTGTGACAGCCAGGAGCACAAAAACTGTTAAGGTTAAGTAAATGATTGTGTAAAAATGATGGCATACTGCTGTAAATTTTCTAGGTGTCAGGCTATGGAGAAGCAGGAAGACCTAGTGTGTGGTTTAGCCTGGAGGAGAACAGAAGAGGAGGAGACACCATGGCTTCTAGTAGAGTCATACCAAAAGTCCCCTTATGTTAGAAGAGTGTGTTTAGCAGGGTGGGCTCCTGGCATGCTGAAACTGTGCATTTGAAAGATCCCTCCTGCTCTCATAATTTCACTGCATCACTTTCTTCTAAGACCATATTTCTTGCAAATATTAATAATGTGTAGTCAGATACTATTTCTTAGTTTCACCAGCAAAAAAACCAGAAAGGTTCTTCTAAGAGACCCCAACATATTTCAGGCAAAATGATGGCAACTGGAGGAGGTCTCTAATGGTTACAGAAAAAAGTAGGTAGTTAAACAGTTTGCAAAGTCCTAAGTGAGGGAAATTCGTATTCATAGAGAATGTACCTCATGTCTTCTTCACTTGTCATGCTGCTCATTCATCAAGGCTGACAGAATTTCACTATTTCACTATCTGTATTTCCTACAGATGTTTTCTCTTAGGCTTTCCACACTTTCTTCTACATATTTTCTTAATCTTGCTTTCTTTCTGACCCCAAAATTCATTCCAGTGATCATTTACTTACTTGTAGAGTTTAATAGTTTACATCTAGAGGGTCCCCTGTAGGAGATTTGCATAGCTATCTTTAAATTGGTTCTTCTTGGTGTTTCTCAGAATTAAGCAGTCCCTGAGAGGACAAAAATGTAATTCTCGTGTCCTACTACGTTTCTGATACTACTGTCCTGCTTCTGTTTCAATAGCTACTAATAATTTATGTTGATAGATATTTAAGATGCTTGCACTGATATCCCTGGTTATTATTACATAAAATTCAGCAAGTTATTTCTGTCAATTTACATGCACAAATCTGGTTTTATCTTTGCTGATCTGAAGTCTTGTTATTCTTGCCACTTTTTTCAAATCTCCTGTCATTTCAGATGATTGAAGAAGGACTTAAGACACCTTTTACTTTTTGTGGTGAATGCCAAGGTATTTCTTTACCAATTCTCTTGGTTTCATCTTTAAGTTCTTACATTTAAAAAAATCTTAATTCTATGGGTTTGCTCTTTTTAATTCAGATATTCAATTTCATTAATTTATATTGTCCTTAATTTTCATATTTCCCAGACTTGCTGTTTTTATGCATTACCAACACATTGGATACATGAAATTTCTTGAAATTTCAGAAATTATTGTGGCAGAAATAGTTCTGCCAAGGTTTTGACACAGAATCACAAATTCAAATAAGAAAATAGGAAACTTTTAATTGTGATTTTTTTCCCTATGATTTTAAGCCATGTGGCTCATTGTTTTCATATTTCATGATCTTTGAAAATACATCTGTTTTCCTTGCCCACAAGATCTAACATCTTCATGGACTTTGACCATACTTTTCAATTTTATTTCTGCATACTGGTAGATTTCTACTTCTTTTGCATACGCTATTGAGTGCTTAATTAGAAAAAGACCTCTACTACACTACCATAATAATATCACTGTGCTATTAATATGAAAATAATTTACTTGTTTTTCAGGGATACTGGAGATCTTATTTGACTTTTAAAGTAGTAAAGCTTACCTACAATGCAGATACAGAACTAACAGACCTAGTTATTAGTTTTTCAAATAATGCGAACTTCTAGGTACCCTAAGACTCTCCTAATTGCTTCTTGTCAACAATAGGATTTTTTTTGTGTACATTCACAGAGGTGCATTCCAGACTAATAATTAGTTAATTTATTATGACTCCTAAACTCAGAGTTGGACTTGATTATATAATTTAGTGCCAGGAAGGACCTTTTCTTTTTGAACTAAATTCAATTAAAAAAAAATTCTTTTTAAGCAAAAATGATGCAATGAAGGTAGGGAGGAGGCCAGTTATGGCATGTGATAAATCCTTATGCTTACTAAAAATCAAACCAAAGGTTCATTTTTATTATTACACAAGGCTAGTTTATCTGACCAAAGTGAATGATAAGCTACTGCATTTGTGTTGTGTTACCTTAAAACCAGGGGATACCTTTGCTTTAGTGGAACTCATCAATATGAGTTTATTAAGACACTAGTTATTGTCTCAGTTATATGAACATGTTTTCCCATTCTTAGAATTCATTGGAAGATACTGTGGGAAAAGAACGAATTACAAGTAAGTAGCAGTCCTTTAAAACACAGTGAGACATTACCAAGCGAGTCCAGGGGCAGGACAGATGTACAGATTTACCTGCAGAGAGAAACAGGCTGTAGCATGCATCCAAGCATCACACAGGGGTTCTGGGTTTTCTGTCCCTTGATGGAATTCACAGCCCCCCAATTCACATTGCTTCTAATCTGAATTTAAATTCAGATTCAAGCAGGTAGTTAAATACAGGTACTTGTAGTCTGTAAAATGTTTAGACTTCTTTAGATATGCTTTATGACATAAAAAGTATTTTTTAAAGGCAGTTGAAATATCAGGTGCATTTGGATGTATTCCACTAATATCAAAATTAAAATCTTCACATCACCTCCAGTCATTAAAATACCTTGCTTTTCAGATTGGTAAATAGTCTCCTAGAAAGTGAAAGGATATTGGCATGACAGTCATGAAACTCAAATCATATTCTTTGTCACTGATTCTTTTTCCATCCCTATGACAAGTCTTTGTGCCTCAGCTTCTTTCCCCCTTTCTTACTGAGGATGATCTCTTTGGGACAGGAACTGCTCTTGGCTACTTAATAGTAGAACACGCTAAAGGACAGACCTGACACTGGATCAGATGAACTAGTCATGTCCAAAAAAGGTACAATATGAATTTGATCATGGTCACTGCTATTGACTATACACATACTGCAGGCATCCAGGATAATTTTCTTTACCCTTCTTCCTTGGTAAAGACATGCAGACAGTTTTGACAACGTACCTAGCTGCAAATTTCTCCTAAACTCACTTGCAAAAAGTTGCTTGGCTGTTTTTACTTGGACTACTATTGTTCTGTATTTGTATGTGCGTGCAGATATTGTAATGATATTAGTGTATTTAAAGAAATGTATATGTACTTAAAGATGAATTATACTTATGAAATGGTGCTCTAATAAATTGTTTGATGGATTTATTTTCTTCCTTGGTATGGAAATGTTATATACCAAGAAAATGACAATTTATGCATTTGTATCTCATTCTGTCATAAAAGTAGGAATGACCAAATAACATGAAATAGAATATATTCTGCATATTTAGCAGAAATGTGATCCTCTTCAGTTTAGAGGCAAGGACTTGCAGAGTGCCCATTTCCTAACATCTATGCTTTTATAAAACATTTCAGAGACCTAGTGCTCTGCCTTTCTTTTCTCTATGCCTCACTGTACCAAAATAGGATCATGTCCAATTGCAGTCTTCACATCGCAGTAGCAGATGTCAATGTTTAATACTGTCTGTAGCTTTAATTGATGACAATGCTCAATGTAGAAGTACATTTTAGGGCACTGAAGATGGACCAAGGATTCATATTCTTCAGGGGACTGATTAATTTTAAACTTATTTCTTTCCTCGTGTCTATATTTAGTATAAGAACAAATCATTTTCATATAATTTTCTGTTCTGGTTACAATATTAAGGATGTCAAGGGAATGGATAAATGGATAAATGTTCTGCTATTTTCTCTTTATTATTATAATTTTTCTCACAAGATTGAGAAAAAAGGGAGAATATAATGAGAATAAAAATGCGCAGTATTGAAGCATTAAAATTTGGTGATAATTCATTCCTGAGACAGACTACAGCAAGTACAGAATGCAGGGTAAGATATATTAATTTTTCTGACAAAATATAGAAGGAGTAGGAAATGGTATAAAAGTAATTTACTCTTATTGCAGTCGTCTCAAGGCTCAGTCTCATGTCCTCTTAGAAATGTCCATTGTGACAACATAGCCATGGATATTTTATTTGAAAGTATTCATCAGTTCAGATTTATTTCTAAGGTATGGAAGTAATACTGGGGTTTGTGCATAGGTCATTAATTCTACTTTGAGAATAGGAATATCAGTTTTTTTGTCAGACTATTTAAAAGAAAGAGATTTTCAAAGGAAAATATCAATTTCTAGATGTTGACATTGATATAGGAATTTTTTGTGATGTTGTGTAGCAAAACTAAAAACAATCAGGTTTTGACTTTTTCCTTTGTAGGTTTAGTTCTGAAATAGTGTATTATTTACATCATTGAGAATAGTTACAGCTCAGTTTAGAACTCTGCTTTTCAGTTTAATCCCACTGTAGCTAAGATGTGGAATAATAGAGGATATTTTTTTTCTAGTAATTATTGCATGACATTTGTGGGCTTGAAATATGTAGCTTGAGATTATATGTTCAAACAAAATTCAGCAATAGTAAATATTTAAATAAAATACTCTTAGAGAACAGAGCATTATCTCTTTCCCTAAATTGCTTCAGTTGAATTTAATATACTTCTACTGAGAAATTGTTCCAAGAACTTTACTGTTTGGTAATTATTAGCTTACAATATATTTTAGCTTCAGACAGTATTTTCCCTGCATTAGAAGTCTCAATCACTCTGCCAGAAAGGTTTAGTCACTAGAAATGCTGTAATTGTCCATGTGGGTGAACAATGGCTATATGCTCAGCCATAGTGAGTGTGATGTTGGTGATTTGAAGTTTTTTGGGTTTTTTTTATTGTTAACAGGCAAAGACTAACACAGACCCTGCACTAAGAATGAAGGAGTAGCTGAGGTTTCTGTGGGGCAGGGTATTAAGGAGCTGGAACAAAGGTATCTTTATTGTGCATCAAACTGCCAAAGCCTACCTCAGAGTTGCAGAGAAATGGAGATTATATTATCTCCCAAATGGTTGTCATGAGACTAACTTGAAAGAAATCTAAATCTAGTAATCTGTCACCCTGAAGGATCCATGTAGTAAGGTATTTAAAGAAGCTAAGATTAGAGTAGTTTCATTTGCAATTTAAATTTCCTACAGACTATTTTTTGAAAGCACACACAAGGGTCCTAGGTTGTGGTTTGTCGTTCAGTGGGGGGTTATATTTGAATTGTATTCAGGTAGTAATTTTCAA
This sequence comes from Parus major, assembly GCF_001522545.3. Classification (NCBI taxonomy): domain Eukaryota; kingdom Metazoa; phylum Chordata; class Aves; order Passeriformes; family Paridae; genus Parus; species Parus major. Next base: position 24,953,232 of record NC_031773.1, on the reverse strand, counting down.
ACTATCTTTGCCCATGCCTGGCTTTCACCTGCACTTAGTTTGTAAGGGAAAGTTCAAATGTGTGTACACAACCACCACCACCACCACATGCCATGCTCCAGTGTTTGCTCAGGCACCCCTGGCACTGCTCTGGGAAGGTGAGGCTGCCTTTGACACTCTTGGCTGATTTCTGCTGGCAGTGCTCATTCTGAAGTTGGTCTGGAGACAGCATCCAGACTAGAACATGTCTATATATTGCACCTGTGTTAAACAAATGAAGCACAAGTCATGTGAAAGGGCTGGCACTAAGCTAGATTTTCATCAGTTAGTTTCCTAGTCAGAGTCCTGTCCTTAGGCTGCAGGTCTCCCACATACTGCTGATGGCTTTTTCTGGTCTGGAAAAAAAACAAGAGTCAGACATGGTTAAGGGATAAGGGGTTTTTACCTTGGTGTTTTGATAAGGATCCTTGTTGGTGCACCACTCTGTCAAGGTAGGATGCGCCGCAACGTACCCATATGATAAATCACATATATAATTTATAGACCTTACAAGTTAGCATTTCTAATAAAGATGCTCTAATGGGAGGCCCGGATGAATGGCGTGATATTCCTTCATTTGAGGAATTTCTTCCTGGGTGGGCTAAATTTTTAGTTAATAGGATATGTTCTAGAGAGGACCTTGGTTTCCCAAGACAGTGTAGGGTTTTCCAGCCTCTGACTATGAGGCCTTTAGGATGCTTGGTCTCTTGGCCTAACAAAATACTAGGGTTTTTCTAAGTTATTAGAAGGAATTGCAAGTACACATGTTGAGAATATTGAGGATATATAAAAGTTATATAAAAGGCATATAAAAGAAAAGGCAAAAAGTCATCTTTGCATCACGGCAGAGGAAGAGAAGTAGCTTGATTCAGGAGTTTGGTTTCCAAGTAATAAAAAAACCCCAAAAAACAGTGCAGGGACTCTGGGCTCAAGAACTTAAAAATTTTGGGGACGTTTTTGTATCCCATAATGGACTTCTGGGTGCTTTGATGGTTGGAGGTTGTTTTGATGCAGTCATCATTAAATGATAATTTTTGATTCTTGTAGAAGTTAGGAGGGCAGACTTTGGCTTGTTTAGGAGACTAGTTGTGAGATTACCTTGGGAGGCAGTCCTGAATGGCAAAGGAGTCCAGGAAGTCTGGTCATTATTCCAGAATAAAATCTTCAAGACACAGGAGCAGACTGTCCCCATGTGCTGAAAGATGAGCTGGCAGGGAAGAAGTCACAACCCCTGAAAGTATTTAAAAGATATGGCACTTAAGGATAGTGTTTAGAGGAGGACTTGGCAGTGCTGGGTTAAGAGTTGGCCTCAATGATCTTAGAGATGTTTTCCAATCTTAAAAATGGTACATATGAGCAACATCAAGGGATTGAATGGAATTATTGAAGGGAATTATTTCAACCACCATTATTTGATCAAATGGGGATTTCTAATGTAAGAAAAAAGGTATGTGTGTGCTATCAGCCTAAGAGGGTTATTTCCCACTTCACCCCACCATATTGTGGTTTTTGAGTGGTCCAATACTTCTCAGTCACTGCAAAAACACACCTCATTCTTGTCATGCAGACTGCCTCTGGGGCTATTCTGATTCTGGCAACATCACCAAGTTTTTAGGTATGCTGTGACAATCCCTGTATCCCCAGTGTTGTTCTTCTGTACCATGAAGTGATAATTATGCCTAGGTATGTGTAAAATATATATCTACAAGCCCTTAAAATAGCTTTAGATAATTAATTAGTAATGTTTGCTCACTTTTTACTGTAGTCCACATAGTATTCTTTGCAACCAGTATATTCTTTCATCTACAGCCCCAAAGAATCAGACTTGTTCAGTAACCAGAAGTTGAGCACAGGCAGTACAGCAAATCATGAAGTATACTAGAGATCACACCAAGGATAACTCAGGACAAACAATTGGCTTGGGAGCGAGGGGAAAATGTGGTGAAGAACAGTCAAGTGAGGAGAAGACATGCAGCAGGGCAAGGTATTTATCCTCCAGTTATGGCAACATCCTATTTACTTTGGTGACTATAAACCCATGCTGAATTAGAATGAATTTCTTTTCCAAGAGAGAATGTGTTTGTGTTAAGAATAAATGATCTTTTTTTTTTAACAGCACACCAATTTGGATCAGATGCCAGCATGAAGACAAAGGAGATTAAATTTATTTAACTTCTCTTAGATAAATGGGTCATATACTGCAACAGCCTAGACTTAAGGTTTCAAATGACAGTGTCTTCTACAGAGTGAGCAACAATATCAAAACTTCTCCCAGTCAACTCCTGAGAGGTAGGAAGGAACTAATGGTTGAGAGAAAATGCTAGTCGTTAGTGCTTGAAATTTGTGGCCTTAATTTATTACTACAGATTAGATACTCTTCAAACAATATTTTTAATCTTAATACTTCTCTAAAAGCCAACTAACAAGAAAGTGATATAATGAAAATCCATGCTTTTTGTACTTCCAATAATAATGAAAATATTTCTGTTGGTCTTCATGAAAGTGGGTTAAGTATTGTAGTGTCTCTGCAGAGAAATTGCCAGCTAAGTGCATTTATTTTTCTGGAGACCTGTCAAAACCTAACATGGCAGTATGTTCCTTCTACATGAGATGAAACAGCTACACTGCCAGTAAGAATATGTCAACATGGTAAATTTTCGCCTCTCTGGAAGTGGGCAGCTTGATGATTGCAGCCGGATTATGACACCAAGGAACATTGCTGTCAACTCCACTACCTCAGATCAGAGAGGAAACACAAAGGTATGTCAGTCTGAATAATCTTTCCCTGCTTTGAAAGACAAATTGCATGTCAAAGGTATCACTGCACACTAAATAGCTGTGTGGTGGTAAGATGCTTTTATCTCTGTTCTAATTTAGTTCTGGTAAAACAAATGCACAAAATGAATAATTTGGATTTGCACTTCCTGTGCATTTCCTTGTTAGAAGATTTGCATGTGGGTCTCTCTTTCATCAGGCACTGCAGAGACATCTCCCAATGAGATCAGAGAATGTTAAGGGTTTGGAATGATTATCTAGTCCCAATTCCCACTGCCATGGGCAGGGACATCTTCCACTAGACCAAGTTGCTCAAGGCATTCTGCAGCCTGTCTGTCTGCCATGGCTATATGCAAGGGCAGCATTGCTTCTTTTGCACGTCCATTAGCAGGTTTGTCCCTGGAGGGGTGCTCTGAGCATGTTGCTTGTAGTCTTATTTTTAAGCTACCTTAAATAAGGTTTTCTCCTAAGAAGAAAGACAACTTGGAGGATATTAGAAATGACATTTTTCATGCTATTTTTCAAAGAATATGGTACAAATGATATAATAATGTAGTATTTTGTATTTCTGAAGAAGTATGCATTTGCTATTCTCAACAATAAAACCATTTTCTAATGATGTCTTTAGACAAGCGTATAAGCACAAATCTAAGCCTGATTCTTCTCTGTCTTGTGTTGACTTTGCACTTGTAAATATTTTAATTTCACTAAAGAAAATGAGCATTTCTTTTCCTGCTTGGTGAGGAAACTGACTTTCTTGGATCCCTGCCTGTGTTCATCACATCATACTGGGAAAGGCTGGAGGGTGCAGTGTGGGCAGTACAGGCTGGTGACAGAAAGTGTCAGAGCCTAAGTCCCTGTGTGAAGCAAGGGGATGTGTAGAACTTTCCCTGGGCTTTCCAGGCTGTAGTGGTCTCTACATCAGTGCCTTGCTGAGCAGGAATGTAGACATATGCAGAAAGCAAAGCTGTGCAGACACATTTTTCTTCAGTCATAATAAATACTGTACGTTGGAGGTATGGCTAAGTAAGAGAAATCTGAAGATGATCATGAGGACAGCATGCAACAGCTCCCATAAAACTCCCTGCTCTTGTTCTCCAGATACCATCTCTGGGAACATTTACTATGGTTGTGGTTATGTATTATCTTATGGTGGGGACAGAAATGGGGTGCAGAAGTATTAGCAAAGTTTATTTCTTTTTAAAAAAAAGCAAAAACAAGATTGTTTCCCTCCTGACCTGATGTGGTTTAAGATATCATGTTGCCCTTTAACTTCTTGAATGATGCAGAAAAATGGATACATATTTTATTTCCTTCTGAAATGTCTTTTATGAGAGAGAAAAAATTTTCTCTTAGTTCACACAGGACAGCAAATTTTTGAGAAATTCTAGCACAGTTGTTTGTATGTATGTTTGTAGTGTATGCAACACTAGCTTTGCTAAGGAGTTCTGTACAAAATAATTTGGGCTCACGTACTATGTGATATAAGAAGTGCTGCATGTCAAAGAGGCTGAAGCTTGGCTCAGATATGGTACTAGAAGAAGCAGTTACAGGAGCAAGACACAGCAAGAACATCTCGCTGGACATACTTGGCATACTTTGTATGGACGTACATGTAGGTGTTCACATGTTGAATGTCCGGCCAAAAAAAGTCACAAGTTACAGATGTTCTAGGAAAAGCCAGCACATCTGCAATTGTTTCTCAGGTGACACTCACACTTTATCTGCAGATTGTAAGAGTGACACTCTGCTCCCAGAAATATGTTTTGGTGGCAGAAGTTGAGGCTGATCATGGCCAGGAGCAACCTCACTCTTTAACAGGAGTCGTTTTACCCACTGAAGGGATCCCAGATCCTCAATACCAATTTTCTCAATGGAACAGCTTGATTTCCTCCCACTGTGCTTGTAATAGCTTAAGACTGAGTTTAAGAAATAGACTTCATTTCAACAATCACAACATTACAGTGATCTTCTTTCAGTCTCGTTCATTGCTGCTGTTAAATTCAGAACACATAAAGAGGCACTAATAGGGCTATTTTTTCAGAGTAATTTACAGCTGCTGAAGGTGTGTGCCTCAGCTGTGCAATTCTGACATAGATACCACTAATGGTGTGCTCTGTGAGAAGCTGAAAAAGTTTTAAAGTTTATTTCCTTATTCTACTTTGAGTCTTTGGGAACTATGTCTATTTCAAACCACAGAGATATCTCTTGAACTTGCTGGAATTTTCTGCACTTCCTTTGTTGTTCTTCATTCTCTGAAGTTTGTATATATATGCTTTTGAATATCGTGCTTACCCTGTGTTTTAGAATTTATTTGAGAGCTTCTCCATTGTACTTCTCAAGTTTCATGTTGTCAGGTAAATCAAATAGCAACTACCTTGTTCTTTCTTCTTGCTTAACTTAAGCTTTGCTTATTAAGCTCAGTCAGTCCTGAATACTAGCAAGCTGTTGCTTCTCTGCATAATATCATCAACACACTTAAATAAGTTACTATACAAGTTATGTCAGGTTTTCTGAATTTTCTAGTGACTATTCATTATCTGGAAATAAAACCAGAAAAAAACCCACAACTGTCCTATTCTATTTTTATTTCTTATATTTCCCCTCAGGATCTTAACTGTTGATATACCAAAATTTGATTGATGGTTTGTATCACCAGGAAGAAATGCTCAGTATTCCAAACACTTTTGTTTCAAGTCTGTAGGTGTCTTTGTCTGGACTTCTTAGGATCTCCATTTGAAACTATCCTCTTCACAGTTCAGCTCAGTGCTCTTTTCCCCAGCAGCTAATTTGGAAGCTGGTCACCTCCTTTTTTGTATCTTCTTCCTTAGCATTTTCTCTCTAAGGCAGATACATCTTTTACTTTTGGTAAGCCCAAATCTCTATAGCCCTAAAGAGGTCATCCTTCAACTGGTGACATTTCTTTTGTTGCCTAGAAAACATTTTCTGATTTTCATCCTTGTGTTTGCCTCCTTACTCTGAAGGAATTGATTTCAAAGGTTTAAATGCCTACTTATCACCTCTTATAATTTAATGTTTTTGTTTTGTTTTGGATTTTTTTAATGCAGAATTCAAGGCATTATTTTTACCATTGTCATATTTACTAAGGTAAAACAGGAAAAAAAATCATGCAGTTAAGTATGAAAAGTGTCTGCAATTTCCTCACAAGTATATTCCTATACTTCGTGGCGTATTTTGAATGTTTCTGTGGAACTTAATCTACTCTTGAGCAAGTGTTGATTGATTACTACTAGAACAGAGCTTTTGGCAAGAAGTGAGGTTAACATTGGCAAGTTTCTTGATAATTACTAGAGTGTGAAAACCAACACAAATGCATGCATTATGCAAAGAGCTCAGTCTCAAACCACGTGTGTGTTCCTCTTGGAACTGATTATAGAAGTCAGTTACACTATTTAATGGGAAAAATAGAATTAGAATTGGTAATATTTAATGCTGAAATATCTGAAAGTGTTGAAATTAATTTCAAAATAATGTAACCACTATGTGTAGGAGGTCTTCATCTGCTACATTTGTTGCTAAGATGCCTCCTATTCCTTTCCTTTTTCTTTAATGGTTCAAATATGATACTTTTTGGAAGAGCTTCCTTTTGGATTTTTTTTGTCTTTGGTGATTTAATTATAATTCTGGTCCAGACATTTCAGTGAAACGAACCATTTACAGTTTGGTGAGGGTTTTTAATTAAGAAACATTAAATGCATTTACAACTAAAAGTGGAAGAATTTTCATCTTGAAACAGAAGGAATAATTTCTTGATAAAGCACCAAGAAAAATACAATGAGAATAAGATTAAACTATTTAAGTATAGGACAGTGTCTACTGTTATATTGGTATCTGCAAAAATCAGGTTAGAACACTGGTATCCAGGAGAAGTTCTAATTGTGGATTGCCATTTTGGGAATGACATCTGGAGAAGAAAATTCACTGTTTTATATTGGTTCTTTCTCCAAATCCATTGTAGTTGCATCTCACTTGACAACACTTCAGTTTTGTCCAGCGAGGCATAACTTCCTTCACAAGGACTGTGACATCTTCTGATTTCCTCCATCTTCCTCTGACCTGTGCCTTCCTTCTCCTCTTCACCTTACCAGTGCCAAGATGATGCATCAGTTTGACTCTGACATCAGTTACTCAAAAGTGAGGAAATGAGCTTCTCTAGAAATTACTCAACATCTTCTAGACCTTTCTCTTGACATAAGAGAAAACATATTTTTATATATCTTTTTCTGTCCATATATATCTTTTTCTGGTCATTGGGTAAGTAGCTTGTACTATAAAGTCCAAATCTTTAAATACTTAAAATTATAGTAAATGAATCTTACCCATCATGTTTTAAATCAGAAGTCTTAGTCTTGGAATCATTAATCTTGGAAGAGATGTACTGCTACAGATGGAGAATGACATATTCCTAGTAAACAGACTTTTGGGGATCCAAACTCAGAATCTGACAGATAGTCTGTGATTAATGCACATTAACGGAAGTCAAGCAGTGGTAGAATCACCAAGCTCCCTTTAAAATAGCCAATTGCTCATGGAAAATGCTTCTTTATAATCTTTACCTGGAGTTTGTAGATATTCAGACTTTAACCATGAAAAAAACGGTAAGAAATGTTTTCCCCAAAAAAGCTTCAAGTACTAGTTTGAGACATAGTTTTTCAGGGAACGGAGGAAAAAAAAATTAGGAATGTACTATTTTTAAATTTTTTTAAATTTTTTTTTACTGTGGTATTTGACTGCATTGTGGCTTGCTCAGACATTCTTGTCTGATTATTTTAAGGTCTGGAGATTTTTTGAGGAAATCTAGGCCAGCATATGGATTTTAGAGCATTTAGACAATTTGATGATGAACAATAAGGTCATCTTGACATTTAATATGATGGTGCTGTGAACCAGAAAACATCTGTATTTGTTCAAGAAAAGTATACATAGGTGTTGTATGTTGAAAATTCAGTGGGTACTTCTGCACCTGCAGGTGAGGATTTTGATCTGTATTTCCACTTTTATTTAGATTAATCAGGAGGTAATGTGATCTTCAGAAATTCCTGTGTTCTCTTAAGAAAATGATGGCTGTAGTTTGACCTTCTTCAAAAAGACGCAGAGTAATTGTCAGAAAGAGCATCATCTAGCAAAGTTGCTGTAGAAAAAGAGTAGATAAGAGTGGCTGTTTTGGGATTATTCAGTTCTTCAAATAAATGGAATCACTGAAGTATTTCCATTAGGATCTGATCATCAAAGATCATTAAAATACGAAACCTTGGTTTATGTGGAGAGGGGTGATTTTGTTAATCATGGATTCCCATCAAACTGAGTTGGGAAGCAGTGAAATACTGAATGACATGGAGAGTAATACAGCTATTTATATTCCCTTGTTCTGTAACTACAGGCTCTTGTAAAAGGTCCTTGTCCATCTTTCTTGTATATTCCCTTCAGGTACTGGAATGGAACCCCAATTGAGGTCACTCCAAAACCTTCTCTTTTCCAGGCTGAACAATTCCAATTCTCCCAGCCTTTCCCCAGTGAAGAGGTCCTCCAACCATTATGGTGCCCTTCCCTGGACTCGTTCCAACTGAGTGATGTCCTTCCTGTGATGAGGCCCCAGAGCTGGGTGCAGCACTCCAGGTGGGCTCTCACCAGAGTGGGGCAGTGGGGCAGAATTCCCTCCCCTGACCAGCTGGCCCCACTGCTCTTGATGCAGCCCAGGATACAATTGGCTTTCTGGGCTGGGAGGGCACTTCTGCTCATGCCCAGCCTCCCATGCAACCCAAGTCCTTCTTGGCAGGGCCACTCTGGATCTGTTCCTCCCCAACCTGTTGTGATTCTGGGGTTTGCCCTGACCCAGCAGCTGCACCTTTCATTTGTTCCTGTTAAAAAACTCATGACATCCCCACCAGCCTGCTTCTTGAGCTTGTCCAGGTCCCTCTGGATGGCATCCCATCCTTTGGGTGTGCCAACTGCACCGCTCAGCTGGGTATCATCTGCAAAATTGCTGAAGGTGCACTTGAGCCCTTTGTCAGTCATTAATGAAGATGTTCAGTAACACTGGTCCCAGTGCTGATCCCTGAGGGACACCACCTGCCACTGATGGCCATTGGGACTCTGAGCCATTGATCATTACCCTGTGGATGTGGCTGTCCAAACAACTTTTTATCCATCTAACACTCCATCCACCCAATCCATCTGTCTCCAGTTTAGAGGAGATGTTGTGGGGGGCCATGGCAAAAGCTTTACAGAAACCCAGATAAATGATAGCTGGTAGCCCTTCCCTTGTTCACTGCTGTAGTCACTCCATCATAGATGGCCACTAGGTTGATAAAGTGGGACTTGCTCTTGGAGAAACCGTGCTAGTGTCTCAAATCACCTCTTTGTCCTTCATGTGCCTTAACATAGCTACTAGGAGGATCTGTTCCATGACTTTCCCAGGCACAGATGGAGAGTAGCATGGCAACTACACCAGCTAATTCCCTCAGGACTCTGGGATGCATCTCATAAGGTCCCATAGACTTATGGATATTCAGGTTCTTCAGGGGTTATGGACCTGATCTTTACTTAGACATGGGGGATTTTGCTTCTCCAGTCTCCATCCCATTTCCATCCACTCCAGTAGCATGGAAAGAGGCTGTTATTGAAGACTGAGGCAAAAAAGTTGTTGAGTACCTTAGCTTTCTCTTCCTGTAGTTACCAGTTTATCAGTGTTGTTTATTAGAGGGTTTACACCTTCTTTGACCTTCCTTTTCTGGTTATCATACCCATAGGAACCCTTCCTGTTATTCTTTGTGTGCCTTGTTCAGTTCCAGCTTCTCCTTGGCCTTCCTCACCCTATCCTTGCATGAGTGACCTTCACCTCTGTGCTCTTCCTGGGTTACCTGTCTTTGTTCCCACTGCCTGTGG